>NW_027186296.1:43263439-43340840 GCF_028583685.1 Petaurus breviceps papuanus
CCCTGACCTAGACTTTTCTACACTCTAAGTTCCCTGGGGTTTTAACTACTTAATCAATGTCAAGTGGTAATTAGAGCTGGGCAGTTGGGACATAGATGACTAAGGCATTCAGTCTTATAACAAGGTTGAGTATTTCCACAGAGATTAATATGTGAGGGTGTATGTCTAGGAGAGAAAGTACAAAAGATGTTTCTTGTTCTTTGAAGTCAGAATGACTAACATTTTAAGAGTAATTTAAAAGAGGTCAAAAGCCATGCTAAAACATATTTTAAGAACAAAAGAAAGCAAAGGGGTAGGAGAACAATAAAAATGTGTCATGGAAGGCAAGGAAGGAAATTCAATTCAATTGAGTTCAATTCAATAGTAAGTTTATTATGTGCAAGGCACAGAGCAAAGAAAAAAAAAACAACAGCTTAGGTTTTTACTGGGGGAAATACAACATTCACATAAATCAGTTTAATACAAAGTAGGCAGGGAGGTGGAGCAAAGGAAATATCAAAGTACTCCAGAAATATATGAGAAGAGAAAGGATGCTAACAGCCGGCAGAGGGGTGGGGGAGACCAAGGAGCTGGGAATGGTCAGTGGTGTGCAATTCAATAGAGGACTCAAGGAAAATGAGGATGGAAAAAAGGCCATCAGATTGACAATTAGTATGTCACTGGGGACTTTAAAAGGGGTACTTTCAGTGTAGTGGTAAGGCCCCAAACCAGATTGGGGCATCAGTAGGAAGGGAAGGCTTGGAGGGAGGGTATGTAGACTGTTTATGGGGGAATGTTTGACAGGGGAAGGATGGAAAATACATAAAATAATACACTTGGACTAAGATTGTGGCACCTCCAATAGTCTATAAATCTATGTATAGCAATTATTGAAATACTGGGAAGATCTGATCGTGTATGCGGACAAAGGAAAAGGGGTCAGTAAAGAGGGAGAGACTGAAGATGAAGTGTGGGGAGGAGTTGATAAAGTAATGATGTGGAGGAGACTAGAGGGAATGGGGTCAAGGGACATTTCTTCTTCTTCTTCTTCTTCTTCTTCTTCTTCTTCTTCTTCTTCTTCTTCTTCTTCTTCTTCGCAGATTGGGGTTAAGTAACTTGCTCAAAGTTACACGGCCAGTTATTTCTGGGTGTGGTGCTAAGTATCTGAGCCCAGATTCGATCCCAGGTCATCCCGACACTGGGGCCGGTGCTCTTACTCACTGCACCACCTGGCCGCCCCCGGAACATTTCTTCTTCTGAGACTGGAAGGAAGGTAGAAAGAATGTTAACATCTGGGGCTCACTGGAATGCAGGCCCACTCAGTTACTTCCTACTATACCATGTTGCTTCCTTATCCATCAAATTTTCCTTGACTGTTCTTAACCTAATTGGCATACATGCCCACTCTTCAAACTCTCCTAGCAATTATAAGTGGTTGCACAAAGCTTGGTGTTGAACTATATGTAGGGAAGTGCTGGAGTCAGCTCAGGAGAGCCAATTGTTAAATTTTCAGTGTGAGTATTTAAACCTTGAAAATAAACAAATGCTACAGCTTGACTTGCTGTTTTTTTGATTTTCTTGATTTAGGAAAGTGATTAAGAAAATGTTAATAATGCAAATTCAACTTTTAAAAGTATGTTGTTTGTATTTGTATATATGTATATTTTCCAAGGTGACCTGGCTGTTAAACATTTACTAACATATCCCTAATTATATGCTGTCTTGTATTGTTTAAAAAACAATGTACTCTTGTTTCTTATGTGTGAATTTTGTCTCTCATTCAAACTGTAAACTCCTTAAGGGCAGGTACACTGTCATGAATTTTTTTTTCTATATTCCATATGGTAGGAAAACAATGGATTAATTGAAACATCCAATTGGCTTCCCACTGACTTCTTAACCGTTGTCTTGACCTGGTTAAATGAAGTCTATTATGAGCTAGATGCAAATTTGTACAAAGATCATTTAAAGATTCAGTTGTAAGTGGAATTTTGGTTTGTTATTTCAAAGATGAGGAAGAACACACCATATTCTTGTATCTTATCTTCCATATGCAAAAACAGAGAAAAACTGTCACTGATGAACAAATTCTAAAGCATACTGCAGAGCTCATGAAGCTAAACCCTTTAGTGTGAAATGAATCAGGATGTTTTGGACATGGATGTTCCAAATGGAATAACTTCTAGTCTGAGTGATGCTCCTAATGTTCAATCTGGTGATGAGAGTTTTGGGAGAAGCTTTCAAGACTGAATGTCTTGTTCAAACTGCCTAAAACAGTGTGTCTAAACTTGAGCTCATCTTGGACAGAAGAGCTAATGAGGTGTCAAACACACAAAAGTCTGTTGTGTCTCATCAGAAAAGTATTTGTGTTTAGTCTTACCAGCACTGTTCTTGACAAGGACAAAAATAGAAATCACTTATTGCCACCTGGCAGAGACTTCAGACTTTCATGGTATGTTAGTGTTTTCTCCTCACCATTGTACCTTATTCTTTCCATATGTTCATATACATTATGTGTATATATACATGTATATATATATACATGCATACACAAATGGTTTTCTCAAGGGGTTTCAGCTCCTTTTGTTGAGTTATTATTAGTATTTTCATTCTATCTATGAATTAAAAAACTGGAGAAAAATTCCTTGGAGTTTCATGTGACTATCGTGATCAGGAAGTGTGTGAATTTCACTGGTTTCTCCTTTGTTGATTTAGATAATCTTATTGGTCCATCAAACTTAGAAAGGTCTCTTTATTCACATCTGAGTGAAGCTTTTTTCTTTTTTCTTGTTTCTTGTCATTTAGAACCTATCAGGTAGGAAACAAAATTTATTTTATTTCAACATTCTTTGCATCTTGTCCCCAGTCGGCCTCAGTGCTAATTAATTCTAAAAGATGACATGAGAACAAGCTAAATAAAGACATTTCTTTCCCAATTGATATATTTTAGTGATCTTCAGGAAGAATTTGAATGTGACATCTTCTATTGACAATTTTCAAGAGCAAATTCTAAACTGCATAGTGCAACTAAAATGACTTCACATTATGTCTGTCCTTCCTGTACTACATTCATATGTGGTCAGTGTTTCAGTTAGCCCTGAGTGTACTCTTTTGGCATCTATTTCTTTATTTTACAAGCAGCCACATTTATTCAAAATGAGTCATACCATTTCTAGCTGCTGAGTAACTTGTTATGTCTTTTGCTACTGTTGGTTATCATTCAAATTACCTTGCTTGAAGCTGATTATCTTCAGAAGCAGCAAACATTTTTTCAGTCCTCACAGTGCTAGACCTAGGAAGGATACAACTCAACATTATCAAATATCTGCAGTATACAAGTCCCTATGCTAAGCATTGGGAGTGGGCACAGAGTTAGTTGCTTTTTTTAATGCTGTCTGCTGTTTTTATACCAAAGGCATTTCCCCTTAACCTAATTTCCTTTGAATCTTCCCTTGTAGGAAAGAAAAACATTTAAGCAAAACCAACTAACTCAGTGACTATATCAGATTGTAAATGCCACATTCTGCATCCATATCCCCCCATCTGTATACTGGGAAGAGGAAGGTGTGTTTCATCATAAATTCTCAAGGACTATGATTGATCTCTACAATGGATCTCAGTTCATTGCCCTTTGATATTGTTTCGGTTTATGTTATTTTAGTCACTGGATATTGAAGAAGTATAAAGTTTAGATGAGGCACAGTCTCTATCCTTATGGGGCCTATATAATACTAAGACAGGTGTAATATATGCAAATAAATGGCCTGTCAACAAGGAATTTATAAATTATTTGAGGAAAAAGAATGTAGACAAATATATAAGTATACATGCATGTGTGTGTATATATATATAACATAACATATATAAATAGCATAACATATAATATATTGAAAGTGACTAAATGGCTTAGATAGTTGGCATTATAGGAGATTTGTACTATAGGAGATTTGAGAGAAAGAAATTATTGTGGGTTGAGTGATCCAGAAATACTTCATTAAAAAATGAATTTGATTTAGGCTCAGGAGGAAGTGGAGGCGAGGAAAGTATATGCCAGAAATAGTATAATCAAAGGTATGGAGGTAAGAGCATGAGCAGCATATTTGGGGGCTGATGAGTAGATCATTTACTCACTTGTTCAGGATCCTCCCCAATCAGTATTAGTCGAGGTACACAGGGGATCTTTGAAAGATTTTGTGGAAGATGTAAAGATGAAGGAGACATTGTCCCTGGATGTGAGGAGCTTACCATTGTGGTGGTTTGTGCTAGGGGGTAATAGGAGGTAGAGCTGGAAAGGAAGATGGAAGCCAGATTACAAAACAATGATTGTCAGGCTGAGGAGATGAACTTTATCCTGGAGGTATTGGGCAGCCACTTTAAGCAGCAGGTGATGTTTTAGGAAGATTAATTTGTTAATAATCTGTCTGCAAGCCAGATTAGGGAGGGAAGTCAAGGGAGCAGGAATACTAGTAAGGAAACTACTGTAATAATTCAAATATGAGGTTATTAAGGCTGGAACAAGGATTGTGGCAGTGAGAACTAAAAGTGTCTATGTGTGTGTGTGTGTGTGTGTGTGAGTGTGTGAATCTATATACAATTAATTGGTAATAATCAACATAAGGAAGGGACTAGCATTATGTGGAGTAGGTAAAGGCTTCTTATAGAGGATGAAATTTTAGCTGGGCCTCAAAGGAAGCCAGAGAAACCATGAGGTAGAAATGAGAATGGAGAGAACTCTAGGCATGGGGAGCAACCAATGAAAATGCTTAAGAGTCTGAGATGGAATATTTTATTCAAGGAACAGTAAGGATATCAGTATCACTGGATTGCAGAGTAAAAGGGGGTAAGGGAAAGGAGTGCAAGATTTAAGCAGACTAGAAAGGTGGGGGACATGTTATGAAAGACTTTGAATGACAAATGGATTTTGTATTTGATCCTGGAAGTGATAGGGAGACACTGGAGTTTGTTGAATAGGGGAGACCAAGAAAACTCCAAATGGGGTCTTGAAGAGTCAGAAACAACTGAAAGAACTTAACGACAACAACAATGGTCATGCCTGTGCTCTAGGAAGATCACTTTGAGAGCCAAGAGGAGAATAGATTGTAGTGGGGGAAACTTGGGTCAGGGAGACCAAGCACAAACTTTTGTGATAGTTCAGCTATCATGAAGGCCTGGACCAGTGTGGTGGCAGTGTCAGATGAGAGAAGAAAGCATACACAAAAAGTAAAATCAACCCAAACTGGGCAATATATTAGATCTGGCTAGGGGTGGTGAGAGAGTAAACTTTGGTGCCTGGAAGGATGGTAGTATACTTGATAGTAAAGATAAATCAGTGTAATTTTGGAAATACTGAGCTTAAAATGGCCTATTGGAAATTCAGTTTGGAATGTCCAGTAGGCAGTTGGAGAGGCAAGACTGGAGGTCAGCAAAGAAGTTAGGGCTGGATAAGTAGAATTGAGAATAGTCAGTATCAAGAGGATAATTGAATGCATGGAACATTTGGAGAGGTGGCTGAAAAGTGAAAGAACATGAGTTCAATTTTAAACTTGTCGAGGTTGAAGTGAAAGCAGCATGTCGAAGAAGAAATGTCCAGCAGGCAGTTTGACTCTGTGACCCTTTCTCCCTACATATGGGACTGAAGCAAAGGAAAGAGACTCTTTCTGGAGATTTAAATTTAGGAAACATCAATGTAGAACTGAAAATTAAAGCCATTGGAAAACTGAAGGTGATTTCCAAGGGAGAAGGGGTAGAGAAAAGAGAAGAAGGTTAAAGATTAAACCATCTGGGCTCCTCCAGATTCCTTTCTTTATATGCCATAAAATATTATAATTCATTATCACTTTAGTATTAATAACATATGCTACTAGTAACTCACTTTTATATAGTAATTTGAGATACCTCACAATGACCTTTCAAAGTAGATAGAGAAAGAATTTTTGTGCCCAATTTATAGACAAGTACCCTGATGTTCTGAGGTGTTGAATGACTTATCCATGGTCACACCATTCACACATTTTTGAGCAGGGATATCAAACTAGGTTTCCTGACTCCAGATTCAGTGCTCCTTCTTTTTAAGATTTTATTATTTATTTTGACATTTTTTCTTTTTAAATTGAATTCCAAATTCTCCCCCTCTGTAATGGTAATGTAATTTGAATTTGAAGATCCCTTTGTGTTGGCAAAGGTAGCAGGTACTTAGCACTTAGTAACTGATCAAGTCTCTGTTGGGGAAAGAGAAGGTTATGAACTCCTGTCTCCTGTTACTGATGCAACAGGAAGGGGTTGGCTGAAACAGGAAGCTAATGATGTGTGTATATAAGAAAAGCCCCAGAGAGGTACAGTCAGAATTTTCTGGGACCAGGATCTGGTGGCTGAGCAGCTATAGAAGAGAGAATGGCAGACTGAGCCAGAATTCCCTGAGAACTTGTGGTGGAGCTTCTTCTGAACAGGAGCCAGGAGCCCAGGAACCCAGGTGACAGAGGAGCCCAGGAGCCCAGGTGACTGCGGAAGCATGACTGGGATGCTGAGACTTTGTTTGTTTGTGGCTTGGTTGAGCCTTGAATTCCCTGGAGCAGAAATGGTGAAGGATTTGACATGGACCAGACCCTGTGAACTTCATTGTGAAGCAGGACCTACCCAGAGAGCTGGACAAGGAACTGGGAGCTGTCTGCCAGGGAACCCAGGTGACAGTCTGGTGAATCCAGGTAGAATCTGGGACCATGGAAGGGATCCAGGGAATCTGAGAATAGGCCCCAAGTCAAGATGAAAAGACCTCTCCTTGGGTACTGAGTAAAGATGAAATTGTAGTTTACTACTGACCTAGGGGTGGAGGGATTTGTGTATGATACTTAGTAATTGATTGATGAACAAGTGACTGATTTAGTTAATCAAGACTTTGCCCCATGAGTGGAAGACTTTGACTATTGTACTTTAAGAAGTTGTAATATTGTGAATGCTGTATCTTGATTTTCTGTGATAGTTTTGCTTTGATTTGTTATGGAATAAATAGAGTGATCACTATACTGTGCAATCAGAATCTTAAAAGCTGTTCACAGTAGCATTCTCCTGGAAAGCTGCTTGTGCATGGCATTACACCCTCCTTCCCACCTTACCCACTAAGGTAAGCAAAATAATATCAATTATACATGTGAAATTATGCAAAATATATTTCCATATTAGCCATATCATGAAAAAGTGAGAAAATTATACTTCAATTTGCACTCAGAGTTCATCAGTTATCTCTCTGAAGGCGAATAGTACTTCTTCATCATAAATCATTTGGTATTGTCTTGGATCATTGCATTGATCAGAGCAGTCGAGTCTTTTATAGCTGATCGATATTGCTGTTACTGTTTACACTGTTTTCTTGGTTCTGCTAAATTTGTTTTGTAATCGTTCATTCCTATAGGTCTTCCCAGGTTTTTCTGAAACCATCCTACATGTCATAATTTCTCATAATGCAATCATATTCCATCACAATCATATGGTACAACTTGTTCAGCAATTCCCTAATTGATAAGAATTCCCTCAATTTCCAGTTCCTTGCCACCATAAAAAGAGTTGATGTAAATATTTTTGTACCTATAGGTCTTTTTCCTTTTTCTTTGATCTCTTTGGGGCACAGACCTGGTAGTGGTATTGCTGGGCTAAAAGGCAGTACTCTTTCCACCATATTATGCTGCCTCTCTATAATGGACCTTAGAGATAATCTAGAACGGGGATGGGGAACCTTGAGGCCACAGGTTCCCTACCCCTGATATAGAATAATTCCTTCATTTTGCTGATGAGGAAACTATAACCCACATGGTTGAAGTCAACCCAAATTAAACAGCTACTTAGGGGCAGATCTGGAATTAACATGCTGATCTTTTAATTCCCAAGCCAGTATTCTGTCCATTTTATATTATTACCTATGCTCTTCCTCCTGGTAAGCTCAGGAATTGCCAAGTTCAGGGGAAAGAGAAATAGTGCTAGATTTAGAATCCAGGCTCATTTTCCCCCTCTGAAATCTACTACCTCCACCATCTTGGTACAAGTTGCTTAACTTCTCTAGGCCTCAGTTTCCTCTTCTGTAAAGTGAAGAGATTGGCCTAGGTATCCTATGATGTCCAGTTCTAGACCTTTGAACCTATGATCTTGAGCTTCCTACTTAGATGTTGTGTTGACCTCCTTCCTTGTGGACCAAGGGGGCGATGATGAGTATTAACATTTGAAAAAAGCTCTTGGGTTTCAAGGCACAGTTCCATAAGAATCATTTGCTCTATAGTCTTTAAGAGACAGATTGGCAGCATCTTGGTGAATCTTGGAGTTAGTGTGAGTTAATAGTTCCCCCTCCCCCTAAAAGCTATGTTGACCTCTATTTTATAAAGGAGAAAATGATGGATATTAACATCTGAAAAAGGTGCTTAGATTTTGAGGCAATTCTTATAAGGACCATTTGCTCCCTGGTCTTTAAGAGATAGACTGGCAACATTTTGGTACATCTTGGTGTTGGTGTAATTTAGTGTGATATAGTACATTGGACATTTAAGGCATATTGGGTCCTAATAGAATGATGTAACAAGGAATGTCTTGTGTACAAATTTGATAAGCTCTTAACAATATGGTGCCTGACAACTTTTCACTTCAAGAGGAGACATCCTGTCAATCAGCATGAAACATGCTATAATATCAGTTTTTAGAGCCTCAGTCACTGCAGCAAAGTCACTTTCTTCTCCCCAGTTGTGTCTTTAATGGAATATGATAACCGTCACAACAGAAAAAAATAATGAACAGGAAGATGCTTTCTCATTTTCATGGACTTTTGATTCCCTGAGAGTAGCAATGGTAGGGTTCTCATGAGTGCCCCCTAAATAAAATTCTACTCCAAGTGCCTTTCTCTAGTAGGTGAGGAATGAAAAGAGGTTTCATGGCATCATGGACAGAGCTCTGGACTTAGACTGATTGGAGGATGAAGAACCCAGAATTCTCTAAGAACTTCAATTTAAGGAAGATGCCCAGGTCAGTCATCTCTTCATTCCCCACCTAACTATACTCATCTGGAATTCTTTGTTTTGCCCTTGTTCCAAATACCTTTCCCAATCCTCAGACCCACCTACTTTTCAGCTTCATTTTGTGTGTTGTCTTCTCCCATTGGACTGTAAGGTCCTTGAAGGCAAGGACTGTCTTTTCCCCTTTTTTAACTATCTCTAGCACATAGCATAAGATTTGTCATATAGTAGGCACTCAATAAATGTTTATTGACTGAATGATATATAGCTAAAGAAGAAAGAAATATTTAATGGCTGTCTCATATAGGATTTAGGGTTCCCAAATGTAGGCTTCCTACAGTTATAGTAACTGCCAAACCTGAAAGAGTTGCTCCTGAACCAAAAAGGTCACAGGCACTATATAAATGTTAGCTACTATCATCATCATCATCATCATCACATAACGTGCATTGAAGGAGGGTCAGATAGTGCTGAGCAGAACCTTTAAAAGGCACAGGAGCCCAAGTTTTAGTTAATGAGTTGTTTCATGAGCTAACCAGCAAAGTTACATTGTTGGCCAACATAGCATCCAACTTTTTAGGACATTGAATGCAACAGTGGGCAACCCCATACCTTGGAGTGGGACTGAGGGTCAAATCTCAATCAAAATGAGTTACCAGGTACATGGTAATAACAGTACATGAACATTATATCAGGAAATAGGAGTTTAGAAGAGATGTCTGGCACAGTCAGAGAATATTAGATACATTACATATGTTATTAGGAAATAATAGGAACAAATATTCAAACAGGAGGCCTGACTCATAGCAACAGGGTACTTCAGTGAAGTGGGTGAGAAAATTACCTTCTGGATTGATATTCACAGCATGTACTCAGACCTGCAAATCTGGTTGCGGGGGTACAAATGGAGGCTTGTGAAAGTCGACAAAGATGACAGCTTTTCACATCTGGAAAACTGAATAATAACAACAATTCAGTTGGTGAAGAAGGGCTGGAAATTATGTTTTTCAATTCTGATGCATGGCAGGAGCCTTAGATGAGCAGATTCCAATTGGACTTTGCATGGACTGGATATTTTCCTTTCTAAATGACAAAAGAAATAACAGTTGATGAAGTTACCTCTGGGGAATAGGGGAAGGATTCTTTCTGCTATTTAAAAAGACTGTAGAGCAGACCTGTACAACACGGGCTTGTGGAAAAAGACTGCCGAGGGCACTCTTCAGTGCCAGAGAAGAAGAGAGAAGATGTGGCCATACCTATGTAAGTTGGTGAGCACAACGACTGTCGGTGCTAATCATGAGGACGCAGGTCGAGATCTCCAATGAGCCAAATGTGTAGGTGACCTTCACCCAAGGTATCTTATCTACCCCAAATAAGTGTTTACACTCCCTGACAACCGTTTCTCTGGGACTTTCCATGCTGAGTATATTATCATTATAGAGGTTTTTTTGGTAACCTCCAAAAAGAAAAGTTGAAGTGATCCTCATATCTGATTCCTTCTATAGCCTCTTAATTGATTCCTCTGCCTCATCATATCATAGATTTAGAGCTAAAAGAATCCCTTGAGGTAATCTAGTTTAACTCCTTCATTTTATATAAGAGGAAACTGGCTCCAGAGAAGTAAGGTATCTTGTAAATCACATGAGTAATAATTGCTGTAGCTGGGGCATGAACCTAGGCTCTCTGAGTCTAAATCCAGTACAATTTCCTTTGTCTTATGCTTCTTCCAATCTTTCTCCTTACCCAGCCAGATTTTATTGACTCCAGAAATATGATTTCTTCACTGTGGGGAGATCCCAGTGTTGAAATCCCTTCTACCTATACAGTACAACAACATGTAATTTATAATCTTAGAGAATTGCCTAAAACACTGAGATGGTAAGTGGTAACACTCTATGTTAATCCAACTAGTATGTCAGAAGTAGCATTTGAGCCTAGGACCTCATGACACAGGGTCAGCCTCCTACCTACCACCTCTCTGACATCTTTTCCAAATATCCTTTCTCTCTTATTATTCTCCTGACCCTATCCAATGCAGTGAGACAGCATGGTATAGGAAAGTAAAGGACCTGGGTTTAAAGCCTACTTCTGTTACATACTATCTGTGTGACCTTGGCAAGTCACTTCCTTCTCTGGGTCTGAATTTCTTCCTCTATAAAATGAAGGAATCGGACTAGATGACCTCTGAGATCACTTGCAGCTTGATCTATGTAATCCTCCTCATCTCACCCTCTCACCTCAAAAAATACTTCTTCAATTGCCTACCTAGTAAATTCCAAATTCCTACCTTGACATGATTGTGATAGTCTTCATCTGAAGCATTTTTAAAGCAAAACCATAACCTGACATTTGCATTGCAACAGAAACAAAATCGTATTAGGTAGTACTAAACGATTTCAGATTGGTAACAGAGTTGAGTTGGCTCTCTAGGCCCAAAGAAAGGGTTAGTTTTATCATCAGGAAACTGGAAAGCTTTCAAGGCACATGAATTTCTTTGCTATCATTGTTTAATCTTGACAGTACCTTACTTTGTGGCACTCAATTCAATCCTAAAGAAGTGGGGAAAGAAGGCAAGGAGGGCGTGTTGATGTGATCTGTCATCTCCTCAAAGACAGAGGAATGGGCTGTCCTTGTCTGCGACACTCACTACCCTCTTCAGATTTATTGGTCTCTGGTCACTTTACCCTGAATCGCAACTCAGCAACTCAACCTCTCAACATGATTAACCCAAATCAGATTCATTTTAAGTGAGAAAGATGTGGCCTATGATTACATCCTCAAAAAATTCACTTATTTGACATGACACTAAGATTTCCAAACAGCTTCCAGACTTATTGTCAATGAGTGCTGAGAATCCATGTGGTGGAGTTGAATTGCCCTTATTTGCTTTTGGTTTTAAGCAGAAAAATTGGATTTAGAAAGCTTTTCCTCATCCGGATCTCTGCAATATATAATAAACTTCTTACATCTGTCACCATCAACATTCTCATTATTGCCTCTACCTTTTATGTTTGAAAGAGAAAGCAGACAGGGTTGCTCTTTCTCTCTCCCTTCTCATTTAAATACCCAATTGTGATTGCCAGCCTGGGAGATTAGAAACCATCTTCCTCATTGGGGCATGAAAGAAGGACCATTACAAATTTAGGATTGCCCTAAGCTGTTTATATCTTGTTCTTATTAATTGTAAGAAGCAGCTCCTGAGCAGAAAGCTTTCAAAATGTTTTAAAATTTTGCAGTCAGTAAAATGACCTAAGATATTTCTCAGAATGTCTTTTTTTTTGTTAAAGCAATTGGGGTTAAGTAACTTGCTCAAGGTTACACAGCCAGTTATTTATGGTTGTGGTGCTAAGTTTCAGAGCCTGGATTCAATCCCAGGTTATCCCGACTCTGGGGCTGGTGCTCTTACTCTCTGTGCTACCTGGTTGCCCCCTCAGAATGTCTTCTTTGCTTGAAAACTTTTATTTCATCCTAAAAGACTATTATCATCAAACAGCTTATACAAAAATCACTTTTCAAGGGTCAAGACCCATCACGTCTTAGGAAACACAAACTAGAAATCAATCCAGAGTGATTTCATTTGGAATGCCACACCTGGAGTTTTGACCTAACTTTGGTTTATGAATCTCAAATGAGAATTTTCTCCTTTTTGTTTCTTTCCTTTTGATTTCCACAAAAAAACCCAAAACAAAACAAAAAACAAAACAAACAAACAAAAAAAGAAAACACAGACAGTGACTTATAGGTAGGAACCTCATTCAGTTGCAAACAATAAGTCCTAAATAACAAGAAAATTTATGGCACATATCTCTAAGTGAATTGATGACTGGTCTCAGCCAAGGAGGTCTTGCATTAAAAGATGAAATGTTCTATTTTACAAAAGATTCAAATAGGGGTAAGAGTACTGGATGGTAGACTTGAGCTCTGGAAGGGAATTGGTGGGAGAAATGGTATTGTCCTGGATAGGGTGGCATCTGCCAAGTAGGTGTGACAAGGGACTTGATGGTCACTCTACTCCTGTGTCCTCAGGGTCAGCACAATCACTCTACCTCAGTCTCTGATACATCTTTCTCTTATTTTTCATCCTGTTCATTTTTGTCTTCTTCTACTTGACTCTTAGATGAGGAAGAAATTGACAAGATGGTGCTAAGGTTGAAAGAGCCCTCTTGGTTTCTTTCAGAATTATTGTGTCCAATAAACAAACCAAAGCATGCATCTTATTCTTGAAAAATTCACTTCCAGAACTGAATTACCTGCACTGGACTGAAGGGGTGCTGGGAAACTTGACTTTTCATATTAATTTGCAGAGCTCTAGAAGTCTGGAGACCTCCAGAGAGGGATGCTGGTAATATGCAACAGCATGTAATATAACTTAGAAGACGTTGGGCTTTGGTTACTCTCATTTCACTAGGGGCTCATTTTAAGTACCTTACTTTCCTCGGCTTATATTATGTTCCGTAGAGCACATACCTGATGCTTTACCTTGCCTCCTAGGTACCCAGGATTTCTTGTGAGCATATTCTCCTCCGTTAAAAATTTTCTTATTCTTTTCATCTGAGATGCTTAGGGCCCGTGGCATCAACTAGCTCCTCTGACAACCCAATCTGTGCCAATGTGCTAATGGGAGATGATTGTTGGTTCAAGGTGAATAGACAGGCATGTTAATAGGGGCCCTCTGGAGATTATATCCCAACAATTGTTGTCTAGTCTCTTAGTAAATGCAGTGGTATGAATTTCAAGTCAAATAGAGTGAGAGGACACCATCGTGGGAATCTTGGACAAGGTGTGCCAGCTAGACCTGAGGACCATTCCTATTGATCCTTCCCTTAAATGGAAGTCAAAAGACCAATTGGAATGCTTTCCCATGTTGTGCTGGTATACCTACTGATGCTTTATGACCACTTATACTGGTGAGAGAGATACATAGGGATAAGTAGAGCTTTCAAATCATCCCACATAGGTGACCACCTAGTTGCCTAGGCATGGAGCAACAGAGTCTATATATACTGAAAGTGGAATTTAACTTCTAAACCCTTCCAAATGAATTCTGAATTCTCTCAATCTGGCCTAATATTTTTAAAAATCAGGCTATAGGGGCGGCCAGGTAGCACAGCAAGTAAGAGCACCGGCTTATTATTTATTTATTGGGATGACCTGGGGGATTCAATCCGGGCTCAGACACTTAGCATCCACCCAGAAACACCTGGCTGTGTAACCTTGAGCAAGTTACTTAATCCCAATTGCTTAGGGGTGGCCAGATGGCTCAGAGAGTAAAAGCACCAGCCCCAGTGTTGGGATAACCTGGGGGATCAAATCCAGGCTCAGATACTTAGCACCACACCCAGAAAGAACTGGCCGTATAACCTTGAGCAAGTTACTTAACCCCAATTACTTTAAAAAAAATCAGGCTATGATAGAAATTCATGTACTTAATAGGCTAATTATTTCTAATTATTTTTATAGCAATTTGTAGGATATCTAATGCAGCAAATGTCTATAGTAGCTTGGGCACCACAAAGTTCTTAAACAACAGACACCAAACCATTGGTTTTTGTTTGTTTTCAGAGACATTTCATTTAACTGTTATTTATTTTCTGGTTTCTGGGGAGCAGTAAATACCATCAGTCCTTTCCTCGAATAGAAGTCAAAAGGCCAATTGGCCAATTTTAGCAGTTTTTGACATCATAATGGTGACTTTGATAGATGGGTGTATGGACAGAGCTTTACTGAGTGCTTTCTATGTGTTAGGCACTAGCAATATAAACACAAGAAAACAAGGTGGTCCCTGGAAAGCAGGGATGGAAGTTGATGTGTCTATGGGTGGAAGGGGCACAGGAGGATGTAAAGTGCCCTCTAATAGTTTAGAAAGTGACTTGAAGATGGGAGTGAAGTTGGAATGGCAGGGGCCCCTCATGAAAAATCCTGTTTAGGGACTCACCGATCAGAAGAGCAGGCTTCAGGGCAAAGGCATCTGGAGGTGGGTTAGGTTGCTGAGGAAGAGAGGAAACAGTCTGGAAATAAGTTGAGCTGGGATTGATTTTGTGACATTGTAAGAGCATGTCCCGAAGGGCCAATGTCCTGTCTAGTTGTTCCCTGTTCTGGTCATCAACTAGTTGGTAACATTTGACACTGTTAGCAGTGTCTGCTTAGACTTCCATAAGATTTTTGGCATTTCCTATTTAAGTGTTTGCTTATTCTAGAACAGTTTCTCCTCTTAGAGCAAGAGCATCAGGCTTAAGGGAAAATAATGGAGATTTTAGAATCACAGAACCACAAAATATTAAAATGCCACAGTTCTCTTTCTTTATCGGTAAAGAAACAGAGGCCTAGAGAGATCAAGACTTGCTTGAGGTCACTCAGCTAGTCAAGGGTAAAGGCAGGACTAGAACCCAGATCTCTTGTTTTCTATTCCAAGTTTCCTTATTGATAAAGAATTTCTAGAATCTTTTGCTCTAAAGGGGATGATACACTGTTAATGAAGATCCCAGATCTACTATATGGATCGGTTATTGCTAGGGGCATGGGTGAGTAGGGCAGATGTTAATATAGAGCAGAATGGAACTGAGAATGTGCATATTTATATATTGCTTTAATATTTTATCCCAAACTGCTCTACTAAGGAATGAATTATGTCCCGCTATTGCAGCAATTGTGTAGTCAACTGTAGCCATTATGATCTCATCAATACCTTTGGCAGAAATAGGGACATTATAACCTGCTTTTTATTGGGTGCTGTGGAGCAGACAAGGTAATGTATTCGTTCCTTTCATGGGGCATGGGCTTGAAATCGGAAATGAAATGTGATTTGCCTAACTTATCCTCTTAGCAGCCTAGACTGAAGCTTCTTCAATAAGCCCGTACTAATACAGTGAAGTAAAAAAATAATAAAAATGAAAACAGAGACCTGAGTTCTAGCTCCTGTTTAATCTACTCACCCACTGACTTATTGTGTGATCTTGGGCAGGTCATCTATGTCTCAGATGCCTCATCAAATCCATGATGACACTTACCTGACACACCTCATGGAATTATAATGGAGGAGAAGGCAGCCACATGTGGTCTCTGAATGCATCATGGAAAATATTTTTAAGGCAGTTGAAGCAGATAATGAGGAAAATAACAAAGTGGGACAAACTATAGCTACAAAGAAATGAGGATCTTTATTTAAAAAGAGTTGAATCACCCAGCATTTATTAAGCACCTATTATCTACTAGCGCTGGGGACACAAAGAAAGGCAAAAATAACCAGTACTCCCAAGGAAGTAGTGGGGGAGACAACATGCAAACAATTATGTACAAACAGGAGATGGACAGAACAGACTGTGGGTATTCTTGAGAGGAGAGGCTTCTTGCAGAGTCAGACTTTTGCTGAGCCCTGGCATGGTGGCAGAGCTGCTGAGCAGGCTGGCCTTTGAGTCAGGAGGTCTTGGGTTTAAGGCTCATCTCTGACACAACCTATATCCTGTGTGACTTTGGGTAAGCTACTTAATTTCTCAATGCCTCAGGAAATCTTCTAAGAGCATAAGTTGCAGACAAATGACTGGACTAGTTCTGTAGAAAGAGTTTCCACTCTGAAAATTCTATACATGGAGGAGATTAGTGGTCTAAAGCAAAAATAAACAAACAAATAAATAAATAAGTGAAGGAATGAGTGTACAAATAAACAGATAAATAAGGAAATGAATGAGTAAACAAACAGATAAATAAAGGAAGGAGAAGGAAAGAAAACCAGTGATAATAATCATGGAGGTAAGAATTCTTTAAAAGAGCAAAAAATGTTGAAAGCTTAAAAGAGTCAAGAATCAGCCACAAGGATAAAACAGATTGTAGAAAAGAGTAGGGAGAAACAGGATGTGAAAAAACAATACAAATTTGGGCTTAATGTGTTTATTTTTTAAGAAATATGTAATCAATTTAATGTTTATAGAATCAGAGGGTTATAGCTAAAGAGGCCTAGGGACTACTTGGTTCAACCCCCTCATTTGAAAGCTGAGGAAATAGATGTTCAGAAATGTAAAGTGTTTGCCTAAGATTTCAAAAGGAATGACAGGTCTGATTTGGTGGGGAAAGAATAGTAAATATATACATAAACATAACATGCAAACACATTTTATAAGAATTTAAAATTACTTTTAGGATCATAGGGCTTTTGGAGCTGGAAGGAATCTTAGAAGTTATCTAGTTTAGTTTTCTCCTTTTAAAGATGAGGAAACAGGGACTGAAAGAGCAAACAGGATGTGCCCAAGGCCACATAGCTAGTGCCAGTCAGGGTTCAAACTTAGATGAGTTTGACTCCAAAACCAGTGTTCTTTTTCTTTGTCATTTTGTGATCTATGAGGCATAAATGAAAATAACACGGTTGCTCTGGCCTTACGCTCTGAGGGCCAGGACTGTTACATTATACCTCCCTTAGTATTCTTAGGTATTGTAAAGGGGTTGAGGAGATCTCTTTCTCTGCCATCATTTCAAGGCTCTACCTGCTAGGTGCCCCAATTTTTAGAAGCTTAGTGACTAGTCTTAGTTTTAACCATCAGATTAACTTTTACAAAAGAGTATTTATGTCAAAGATGTAGCAAAAATACATATTTTCCCCAGAACTTCAAGGCCATCTTGTTTTCTGGTGACAGGGATTAGGCTCACTGCTTATCTCCCTTACTGTGTATATAGCATTAGTCTCACCAAGTTCATGTACAATGCCGCTGTCGGTGTTGACTGCTGCTAGGCTGGAGCTCTAGGATTCCTTTCCTTTAGAGTCTTACTAGGTTGCCTTTAATACCTGACCATTCTCGATCTGTTAAATCCCTGTGACTTGAGCTCCTGAGTTAGACTGAAGATTCCTCCACTTAGAGCAGGGGAAAAAATGAACAAAAAGGTCAAAGACCCAAGCCCTTTTCTTGGGACCACATGGTCTCAGGGACAGAACAAGCGGGACCCTAAAACACTTCTCATACTGTACGGTGTAAAATGGAGACATCACCTTTACTTTCATATGTGGATGCCACAAAAACCACAACAGATGTAGAGTCTGACTGTTAAAAGACAGTCAGTTCTAGATATACAACTCATGAAAAAAGGTTGTTCCCAATCCTCTGGTTGGGAGCTCAGAATATCTGGTAGGCCAGCTCAGAATATCAACACATTATTAAATCCTCCAGGCTCCCAAAAGCAGCTCCGTAGCTCTCCCATGCAGATGATGCTGTCTTAGAAAGTCTGGACATGTGCCAGAAACTCCATTAGAAAAATCACAGCTGTCAAAATGCTTGAAAAGGCACCACACACTTTACAAATGACAGAGAATGATGATGATGATGATGATGATGATGATTGCGATGGCTGTGACAATGAGGATGATGATATTATCGTTTAGCATTGATCCAACCTTCTGGTCCACAAACCTAGGGACTGATCCTCTTAAAAATCCTTGTTACCTCCTCTTACTAAAATATGCCTTAGTGCTTTGGAGGAATTTTGTATTTGTGGGCTTTCAGTATAAATATTTATTCTGAGAAGTTTGAGTATTTGTGGACTTTTTATGAATGTGCACAGATCCTACACAATATTCTTCTCTTCCAATAATTTTAATGAGAATTTATATAGTACTTAAAATATCTCGGCAGAGCAACCTGCAGTTCCCTCTATTAGTTGTCACTCAAATGGCTATTGGATTGGCCTGATTTCTTTATCTTTTAAGAAGATGAAGTGGAGTTAGTTAGGTACCATGAGTACTTCAGTTTACAGGGTGATTTGTGTTTTGTCTGAGTAAGGGGATGTTTCATGTGATATCGACAGGGAATTTTTTTGTTTTCATAGATGATCTCTGCTGAGTAGAAGCAGAGAGAGTGTGATGAGGGAAATTTGGGCCAAATGACTTTGCCATTAGCTAATTAGAGTGCTAATAAGTGTTACCTGGGACTGTGGAAATTAGTGTGATCTGGTGGGAAAAGCAATGAATGGGGGCTTGGAGACATTGATACTTGACCCATTGTTGTCGACACTTTACTTTCTCTGGGATCAATTTCTCCATCTGTCAAATATGAATGATCAGGCTTGCTATAAGAGATGAAAGTTTGATATGTTGTTTATGTGATCACGGGCAAGTCACTTGGGTTTTCTAAGCATCAGTTTCTTTTTTAGTCAAACAGGTTCTTTCACATTTCTCTTTAAATCATCCCAGCAAACCTGTGAGGTAATTAAGACAAACTTTATTATCCTCCATTTGACAGATAAAAAGAATTGAAACTTAGAGTAGTGAAATAACTTATCTGAGAGAAAAAATTACCTTGTTAAAAGCAGGTCCTTCTAGAGAGAAATCCAAATTGATATTGTTTCCACTCCATAAATAAATTATTTCTTTCATCTACCATAGACAGTGAAAGTTAGTAGTTAGAGACTAGACTTGGGGTAAGGAAGACCTGAGCTCAAATCCTTCAGAAACTCATTAGCTGTGTGACTCTGGACAATTAATGAATGTTCTCTCTCTTGGCCTCAGTTTCTTCATCTTTAAAATGGGAATAGTAATAGCATCTACCTCCCAAGATTAAGTGAGCATCAAATGAGATAACATATGTAAAGTACTTTATAATTCTTAAACTGTTCTATACATGTTAGCCATTATTATTATTATTTATTTTTTGAATTTTGGAGGGGGGAAGGTCAAATGGGGTTAAGTGACTTGCCCAAGGTCACATGGTTAGTTTTTGTGTTAAGAGTCTGAGGCTGGATTTGAACTCTGGTCCTCCTGACTCCAGGGCCAGAGCTCTATTCTCTGCGCCACCTAGCCTCCTATTATTATTATTACCATTACTTCTGTTGCTCCTCCTTCTCCTCCTCCTCCTCCTCTCCATCTGTTGTTTTTATCTCATTGAAATTCAACTTCACCTTCTTTGGTGAGTTTAATTCACGGGTTAGAACAGACTGCTTTTTGTAAAGGAAAGACATACTGTGTAGATACTGAATGCAAACTGCCCCTTGCTAGGGGAGCCTTTTCCTGAGGAAGCAAGAATAATCATCATCATAATATAAGCTTGAAATTCATGCTTTTCTCCTCTTCAGTTCAGAGTCTGAAAACGCTTGCTGATGTCTTCAGTGCTACAGTGGTTTATGTAACAAAAGGAAGTCTGGGGACCCGTAAGTTTGTTATTGTGGGAAAATTCTTGAACTCCTCAGCATAGTGAATGACTATAGTAAATAAGCCAAGTGGAGCAGTTCAATAAGCCAAGCAATAAAAAGAATGAAGCTGTGATATTGTTTCTATAGAAAGAGTGGGTTAGAGCCCACCTAGGGGCTTTGTGTGCAAGTATTCTGTAAAATGGCCTGTGTGGCATTCCACAGAATCTGAGTCCAATCTTAGTAGCATTAAAGAAAGACTTCACAAGAACCTTGGAAACGTTTCTCAGACTGGTTATACAGAGAGAGTGCCAATTTTGTAAATTCGAAGGATTCTAAGATGATTTTCTCTCTAAACAATGCTTTAAAGAAATGTTAAGACTATGGTTCATAAATCGTGGCCTTGGAGAAGAGATGAGGAAATTTACCTCTCCTTTATTAAAGAGGTGAGGGGACTAGGAATGTGGAATGCTCTATATGCCACCACATGTCGCCCTTATACTGGTCGATTTGGGATTTTGCTCTCTTTGTTATAAAAGGAAGCCTGATAATGGGGGAAATGATGGAGCACATTCTCTGATGATTGTGATGAAAAAAATAAAAGGTAGAAATAAGACTTTAAAGAAGAGAAAAGCAATTTTGTTAGACATACTTCCTCTAAAAATTCATATAATGATGTAAGTTTTTTTTCCTTGCTTACATAAAGGAAGGATATATGAAGTACCTAGAGACCCTAAATTCACCTCCCCCCCATATTTTAAGACATTAGAGCAACTCTTTGATTTCTTTAAAACTCTGAGACTGATTTGCATAGGGCTCTCTAGCTTCACCTAGCTCTTGATGAAGTCTTTTCTTCCTGCCTCCTTTACCCAAGAGTCAGTTATGTTCTGAAGCTCAGTACATCGCATCAAATGGCTGGCAGGTGGAATGACTTTAGCAGGAACAGCTTTCCACACAAATCTCCAGGTCAAGTGCCCCAAATAGCAGCTTAGTACTTGAGTTTGAATACAATTGTCTAATTTCCTTTCCACCTTCCAAGTCAGAAGAGGAGAGTGTGAGCATACTCAAATGTGTCAGACAATTTTGGGTTGTCTGAAGAACTAATGAAATTGTCAAGATTTGCCTTGATGTTACACTCACATGCTCCCTTTCGCCAAGTGCTATGATTTTCCTGCTTTTACTTGCAGCCCCTAGACTGGCCCTAAGAAGTAGGATACAAGGATCTTCTGGTGAGACTAGGAATTTACCTCAGAATTGGCTTTCTGGTTGTTGGTACTTCACAGTTGCAGTCTGGACTTTTGCTCTGCTTGCCTTTTCCAATTCTCTAATTCCTGAGGACTTCCTGGTTTCCCCATAGTCTTCAAGGCCTCTTATACATCTTATTTTGAAATAAAATAATAATCTTATCTATTATATTGAAACCACTCTTCTCATTTTTAGCTTTGATAACTTACTTAGTTGAGATTGGGTTTCAATTAATCAGTCAAAGGACCTCAGACTAATTGTGAAAAAGGCATTCAAACTGGAATGATGGATGGACCAAGGAAACTTGACCACACCCCAGGGATTTCAAAATTATGAAACAGGTTGAGAAGAGAAGGCTTTCCCAGAAATTAGAAATTGTTTTGCTTTCTTGTGTTGAATAGCACACTATTCAGAAGGAATGGACTGGAAAGGAGAGGCCTCAGCTTAGGCCAGATCTCTTTTAGTTCTCCTTTGACTAGAGGAGGGTCTCTAGTCAGATGCTGTACTTCTCATCTCTCCATCAGTTTCCTCAAGGGCTTCCTCAATCAGGAGTTGAGTGTTTGCATCACTGGGAATCAAAGCTTTATAAGGAGCTCTTCAAAGAGACTACTCCAGGATTGCAGGGCTTGGAATATGATATTCTGGAGGCCAAAGGAGCTAGGATTAAAACCAAGAATCACCTATCCAACAAACTGAGTATAATACTTCAGGGGGAAATATGGTCATTCAAAGAGACTATACCATACCTAGAAGCAGCTCCTTAAGCCCCACAAATAGGAGGAAAGGACTTCCAGCAGCTAGGAGCTATGGGTTACTCCTTTGACTCATATGCTTTCTAAACCTGAGTCCGCTTTCCTCTGGTCTCTGTATGTACCTATGGGAAAGTATACCACAGACCTTTGTGTATGCATGTGGGGGTGGGGTGGGAGTAGGGATATTTCAGCTATTCTTACTGTACTGCCTTAATAAATAACCCCTCAGGGGTAACCCTGGAACCTGAAAAGGAAGAGTTGTAGCCAGTCTAGTTCTCAAAACACCTTTCATCAATAGGAGTGAGAGTAGAGATAAGGATCCTCAAAACTTGCATGGGCTACATTATCCTCTTAAGTCTTGACCATGACAGAATGAAGGACTTTACTCCTTGTTCAAGTAATTCCTAATATGCATGGGGAGATTTTTTAGAAGGGGCCTGTTGACCTGAACTCTTAAAATCACACCATGGAGGTGATAAAAAAAATCCTATGGATGAGAGTTCAGTACCTTCTTTAAACATAAAACTCTTATTATTTGAAAACATTATTTCTTGGGAATAAAATGTGCTTTATAGATTTTTTATATGTATGTACATATATATTTATATATACTTCTTAAAGATAGAAAGTGATAGAGTAGAACAGAGGTGGAAGGTTAAACTAAAATAAATTTCAAAAGACGAGAGGTAAGCTTAAATTTCAAAGAATAAAGGTATCCAAGGGCTAAGTTAAGGCCATGGCATCATGCTAGCATGCAGACTGCAAAGGAAGAGGGCTAGACAGAAACAGGAGTTCAGCTAAACATCAAAGGATCCAGAAAATACCACAGGTTAAAGAGGCACAAAGTCAAATACTAGAAGAGCAGATAGGACTAAAAAGATCCGTGGGTCAAGTAGGTAAAAAATTGAGCCTAGAGAGAAGTCAGCTAAAGCAGTGAAAGCAGGTAAATGCAGGTGCAAAGCATAGACTATAGTTCTAGGCAGGCAGCAGGCTAGAGAGCCTTAGAGGTCAGAGCCTCAGTGAGAACTGCCCTACTAAACAGCATTGGTGAATCCTGCTCCTAGGACCCCATCTATTTGTTCTGTGGTCTATTTTATCCTGTCTGCTGGATGTGCCTGGCCCTAGGCCAAAACGTGTTGATAATGGCCAGCAAGAGCTCCCATGGGTTCAATTATCATCTCTATGCAAATGACTTCCAGACCTATATATCAAAACTAAGTCCTAGCCTCTCTCCTGAGTTCCAGTATGACATCCCCAACAACCCATTAATCATTCTGAACATCCTGTGGGCATCAGTCATTTGGAATGTCCTGTAGGCACCTTCAACTCAACTTGCCCAAAACAATCTTGTTATCACCAGTTCCCCACCCCCAGCTCCCTGCCCAAACCAAACCTCTTCCCAACTTCTCTGTCTGTTGAGGGTGCTACCATTCATCCTTCTAGTAATCCAGTTTGCTATCTTTGATCATCCTGAACTCACATTCTGTCATCCCAAATATCCAATCAGATGCCAAAGCTGAATCATTCTACCTCCACACCATTTTTCCCTTTCATCTCTTTCTCTCTAATCTCATGGCCACTATCCCAGTTAGGACCCTCAACACATCTTGCCTGGATTACTGAAATAGCCTCCTAAATGGTCTTCCTGACTTCTCTTTTCTTTTTCCAACTGACCCTTCCTCTCCAAGGTGATTTTCCTAAAATACTAGTTCTGACCATGCTCTCCCCACCCCACTCAGATTCTAGTGATCCCCTAATTACTCCCAGACTCAAATACAAACTCCAATGTTTGGCATTTAAAGCTTTTCACACTCTAACTTAACTTTCTAGTCTTATTATTATATTAGTCCCCATCATGTACTACTATCCGACCAATTCTTTCTCAAGCACAACTCATCATCGCGTCTCATGGCCTTTGCATGGACTATCCCTTATGCCTGGAATGCACTCCCAAATCACTTCTCCATTTGGAATCCTTCAAAGATCAGTTCAAGTGTCACCTTCAGCATGAAGCTTTGCTGATCTTTCTAGTTACTACTGCCTTCCCTCTCTCATTAAACTAACTCATTCATTTGTGTGTGCATGCACACACACACATATATACATATGTATATATATATATATATATATATATATGTACTTTTAGTATTTATTATCTTCCATGTTACAATATAAGTTCCTTGAGGGTTGGGATTGATTAGCCTTTGTCTTTATCCCTAGCATCTAGCAAGCACAATGACTGGTACATAGTAGGTTCTTAATACATGTTGCAGACTGGTTGATTAATAAAGAGGTCAGAACAAATCTTCCTCAAATTGATTTAGAGACAATGATGTTAGGATTATGTTCCAGTGAAATAGTATTACAGTTTTATGAAGATTTGGAAGCTGTCTAAGCTTAGGTTCAATTAGAGTTACCTTAATTTCTAGTGCATGGCTGATGGTGAATGTTACATCTAAGCAGTCATTTCACACCCTGTATTCTTTCATTTGTTTTAGAGAAATGTTCTAGAAAGATGATATAACTCCCACTAAAGGAAAACTCAAATCCTTCTTGGGTCTGTCATCCAGTCTCTCACCTTTCCTTGCCTTCCTTTGTGTAAGAATGGTCACTTTGTGATGGTGAACATAGCTCAGGATTTTTAGTTTAGTTGGTTTTGGGGGGTCTATCTTCTGGTAACAATTCAGCTGGCCCACAACATCTTCTTTCATTTGTCAAAGGTTCATGTCTCAAGGCATTTGCAGCGAGATCAATAATGTCAAAGGGTAGCCAGTAGGCTTGCCTTCTTCTCAGTCATCTTGGATCTTGTAAAATTTCAAACAAAATTGATCCTATAGTCTTGGGGAAACAAACTGTCAAAAATGCTTGGTCTGCTCTAGTTTGGTCTGACTTGGTCTGGCCAGGCGGATATTGATTTTGATCATGTCTATAATGCCTTTCCCTTCTTCCTTCCTGTTAAGGGGAGCATTAGGCAGTAGCTGGTGATTATAAATGCCAAGTAGGTAGCTGGGACATTGGGAGCTGTTATACATCTGGGGGTGGGGGAGGAGGAGAAGAAAGGTTTCAAGAACCCAAGTAAGGCGCAGGGTCAGCAACAGTTCAGATAGTCACAGGCTGGGAGTGCCTTTCTGTCTGTCTGTCTGTCTGTCTGTCTGTCTGTCTCTCTCTCTCTCTCTCCCTTCCTCCCTCCCTCCCCCCGCCCTTCCCCCTCTCACTCCCTCCTTCCTTCTCCCTTTCTTTCTCTATTTCTTTCTCTTTGTCTGTTTCTCTCTTTCACTCTCATGCACTCACTTTCTTTCTCATATATATATATATGTAATATGCCTATATATATATTTATACCTCTCTTTCTCTCTATATAGGTATCTATGTATCTATATGGGACAGCTAGGTGGTAGGATGGATAGAGTGCCAAGCCTGGAGTCAAGAAGACTCATCTTCCTGAGTTCAGATCTGACCTTAGACATTTACTAGCTGTGTGACCCTGGGCAAGTCACTTAACTCTGCCTCAGTTCCTCATCTGTAAAATGAACTGGAAAAGAAAATGGCAAAATGCTCTAGTATCTTTGCCAAGAAAATCCCAAATGGGGTCACAAAGAGTTTGACCTGAATGAAGTGAATAAACAACAACAAAATATATCTATACACACATATCCATCCATCCATCTCTCTGTACACACACACACACACACACATACGTGGTGTTAGGTGGACCTCAGCATCTAAGGTCAGAGCAGTCAGTTATAAACCAAGAGGTTGGAGCAGAAGGCATGGGGAAGGATAAGACAGCTCGGGTAATGCGTGGGAGGAGCATGGGATTGAGAGTTGGAAATTCTGAGTTGAAAATGCTGCCATCTTCTCACTGAGGTACCTTTGTCAAGTCAGTTCACATCCATAGACCCCAGTTTTGTCATCTATAACATGAGAAAGTTGTGGAAGATGATCTTCAAGGTCCCTTCCAGATCTACACCCCGTGACTATGGAGATGCAGAGAAATGGCAACAAGGTCAAGAGGAGCATGCCTTTAGAGACTCTATTGAAAACAGTTTACATGAAGGATGATTTCTCTTCCTACTTTCATGTTAGCATGGTGATAACCCTTCTGAAGTAGGTGTCCCATGAATAATGGGTGGCTCATGAGAATTTCTTTAGCATACTTTATTGATTGCTGGTCTTGAATTCTAGGGAAGGTTAATTAACTAAAGGTCAGGGTATCCTTTTGTACCACAAGTTATTGGGGTCTTCTTGTGGTCCCCTCTCCACTGCTTGTTTTCATCAATCTTAGGACCCAGTCGAGATATGTAGTTAAGCTCTTCCCTTGGAGAGAGGAAATGAGACTGGGCTTTTCTAAGCTGTTAACTTTCTCTTCTGTTCTATTAGAGGCTGGGAGTGAGACCAATGACTCCTGAAGAATGAACCTTTATTTATAATGTAAAAGCCTTATTAAGACAATATTTATTTATTCAAGGAGTACAAATTTTAAAGTGATTAGATGCCTTGTTGTGCTCTAATAAAATAAACACAAAATAAAATGTGCTAGTCACCAGAATACAAATAATTCAAAACTCATTTCCCCCCCTCAGTCCCCTATGTTTCAAATGAACAAGATTATATGTTGATATAAATGATGGTCTAGTTATCTTAATCAGGTTATTCAGTATGGCGACCTTTCTGGCTCATATTTCAACTTCCATTTTGTTAAGTATTTATTAGCATTTAGTCCCAAACTGTTATTTCTTTTATTCTGACATTCAACAACTGTACATTATATGTTTTCTCTGTGCAGGGAGTTGTGCTAGAGGGTGAGGAAAGTTCACAGTTTAGATCAAGCAGTTGGCAATCAGTATGTTTACTTTTTCTAGAAACTTGTCCTGGGCTTGCAGGACCTTGGTTAAAATACCATCTGTGATTCTTACTACTAGTGTGATTTCAGGCAAGACATTTAGCTCCCCTGCTAAATTTTTTTCTCATTTTTCTCCTCCATACATTGAGGCCTCTTGAGATCCCTCCTACTACTTTAGAAACTCAATATATGCATTTAAAAATAAGAAGTAATAATTAAGCTCCCAATGTTTTCTCAATGCTATGTTATGTGCTAAATAGGATGCAAAAATAGAAAACAGGATTCCTGCTCTCAAGAAGGTTACAGTCTTATTTCCAAGGCAATCTATAGAACAATAGTCAATCATAGGATCATAGATCTCTGGAAAGAATGGTAAAGCTCTCATATGACACATGTGGAAGCAGCCTCAGAACGGTTAAGTAACTTGTCTAGGGCCCCACTGGTAGTGATCATCCCTACCCAGGTGGGTATTCCTTGTTCCAAGTATGCCCGACTACCTCATTAAATAGGTAACCTAGTGCTCTATTGTGTGAAGAGACTAGGAGTGCTAGAGGAAATCAGGGAATAATACTACTACTACTAATAATAAACTAACTCTTAGTTATGTAGTACATTTAAGGTCATCAAAGGACTTTCACATACCATTTCATTTGATTCTCACAACAGCCCTTACTATTATTATCCTCATTTGGAAGGATGAGAGTGAATTGGAGTAGGCAATAGGGGTGGGGAACCTGCGACCTAGAGGCCACATGTGGCCCTCTAGGTCCTCAAGAGTGGCCCTTTGACTGAATCCAAACTTCACAGAACAGATCTCCTCAATAAAAAGATTTGTCCTGTAAAACTTAGACTCAGTCTAAAGGCTGTACCTGAGGACCTAGACGGCCACATGTGGACTTAAGACCATGGGTCCCCTATCCCTGAAGTAGGGTTTCATGGAGAAAGAATATCTTAAGCTGAACCTTGGAGGAAGGTTTAGTTTTGGATTTACAGAGAGAAGGTGAGGAGGGGGAAGGGAGTGGCTGGGGATTTGGGAGGCACAGAAGTGTGAGAAAAAGCCCTGGGACTTCAGGACACCCTAAGGAGATGTGTGAATGAAGCAGAAGATTTGTGTTGAGGAAGAGGAGTGGGAGGTAAATTGAACTGTGGTCCAGTTGGTGGGAGACTTGGAAAGTAAAGAAGTTGGCCTTGATCATAATAGGCAATTGTATTACTGGAGGCTTTTTGTTTTAACAGGAAGAGTGAGTCGTGACAAAAGGGCTATTTCAGGAAGATGCATCTTGTAGCAGGGGTAAAAGGGTAGGGTATGGGGGAACAGAAAGAGACAAGAGGAAGAGATCTCACCTGAGAGACTATTGCCATAATTCAGGTAGAATGGAAAGGAAGAGACAAGAGGCAACTAAGGACTATAATAGACTTGGCATTAGGAAGACCTGAGTTCAAATCCAGTCTCAGACATGAGTGGTGTCACCCTAGGTAAGTCACTTGACTTCTACCTGCCTCAGTTCCCTCCCTTTTAAGATGGGGATAATATTAGCACGTACTTCCCATGGTTGATGTGAGGATCAAATGAGATGATATTTGTGAAGTGCTTTGCGAACCTTAAAGCACTATATAAATGTTTAATAATAATAATAATAATAATAATAATAAGAAGAAGAAGAAGAAGAAGAAGAAGAAGAGAAGAAACAGGAATTGTGAGGGATCATTTATTTTATGTCTTGATGACTATCTAGGGACATCTTCAAATAATATTTTGTAAAGACAACTTTAAATTTATTTTCTGTTCTTTCCAAAAGCCATCAAAAGTTCTAAATGTTTAATATGACTTAATTTTAAAAAATTTAGTTTTTAATTTCTTAGTTTGCCGATGATTTAAACTGTGATGTTTTTTTTTTATCCCAACAAGATATTTAAAAAATCACATCTAATATATAAATATCCCTGACCACAAGTCCATCTTGAAATTGCTCATTGAGCAGTGTCTTTGCGCACTGGGATAAATCACCTGCTGCCTCTAAGGAGTTAGGACTTCTGCTGTTGCCTGCTCAGCAAAGGGCCCTGCTCTGTTTTGTCCCTTCACTCTGGGGAATGGTAGTTTCCTAGCTCTTCCCTCCCCTCCTAGCCTGCAAAGTCCTTGAAACTTGCTGTGAATGCTCTTGTAAATCCCAGGTTGCCTATATAAGGCTGACTAGGCTTTCTGAGATGCATACACACATACACACACACATCTGTGTGCACATACACACACATACATACACATGCACACACAGAAACCAAATTAAATAAACAACATGAACACCAAGGAGTTCAGATTCACATCCTGGCTTTCAGTTACCTAAATCAATAACCTCTAGCTCCATTGAATCTTTCAAATACTTTTTAAGTTTCAACGGTTTGTCACCCAGTGGATGTGTCAGCAAGTGTTGCCCTCAGGTTCAGAAATAGACTTATTTGGGGAATTAAAAGGGATACTGCTTGACTTCTTTAGGGACATATGCTTACCTTAGATGTTTACTTGAATTTAGACATTGTCTTGAATACACAAAATTTGAGAGCTACAATTTATTAAATTATTATAGTAAAGTTTATCTAGTCTAACCTACCCCTTCCTGGTGCTATTTGGAATGCCTGTTCCATAGGAAACTAACCTGCTTTAATTTTAAACCTTTTCCTTTCTACTCTTTTCATCTTCTGGCTCAAACGAGACTTGGCTCTCTCTTGATGGCAGGGCTTCCCTGGCCACCCTTTGTGGAACTGTTTGTACTTTCACTCATACTCCACCTCTACCCCACCCTCAAAACTCACAGGTCAAGTAGGGGAACTGGAATACTCCCTTCTCCATGGCCTTTTCAAAGTTCTCTCTCTACCACCATTACTCAATAACCTTGTTCCTTTTAAGGTGCATTCACTCAATCCATATTTACCACCCAATGAAGATTCTCGTAGCTACTGTCAACCAACTTCTAGGACACTCTCCTGCTTTTCTTAATGAATTCAGGGTCTGCATTATAGTCCTCTCTTCCCAACTCCTGCTCTCATACTAGGGAACTTCAATATGCATATTAATCATTTCTCAAACACCCTGGCCTCCTAGCTCATTTCCCATGACCCCCTACTGCACCTCACCTCAGCTACACACAGAGATTTTGTCATCCCCCACAGGAAGTCCACTTTAAAGTTCATGTACTCTGAAATACCTTTCTCTGGTAAGAATCTGTTTTCATTCCACTCCTGCTCATAGAGCACTCACTGGTGGGCCTGGAGTCAGGAAGGACTTGAATTTAAATCAGATCTCAGATACTTTCTACCTGTTTGCTCCTTGGAAAAGTCACTTAACTTCTGTTTGTCTCAGTTTCCTTAACTGTAAAATTGGAATAATAACAGCACCTACCCCACAGGGTTGTTATGAGGATCAAATGAGATAAATTTTTAAAGCACATAGTGCAGTTCCTGACATAGGCAACCAATAAGTACTTATTCCCTTTTCTTCCCCACTAATTCTGATCTTTACCTTCACCATCATTTCCAAACCTTCCACCTCTCAGTTTTTTCCCAGGCCATCATCCCCACCTTGGCTATATTCTATTCATTTCTCTATTTAATATATATATATATATATATATATATATATATATATATATATATATGTTTATTTTTAATTTTCAACATTCATTTCCACAAGGTTTTGAATTACAATTTTTCTCCCCATCTTTCCCCTACCCCACCCCCAAGTAGCAAGCTCACTGAATACCCTTCCCCTATCCATTCTCCCCTATATCCTTCCCCATCAGCCCCCTAACTTTCTAGCAGGGTAAGACAGACCTCTATACCCCAGTGCCTGTACATCTTATTTCCCAGTTGGATATAAAAAATACATTTTTTTAAAACATTTGTTCTTAAAACTTTGAGTTCCAGATTTTTCCCCTTCCTCCTTCCTTACCTGCCCCCACTGGGAAGACAAGACAAGCAATTAAATATAGGTTGTACATGTGCAGTTACAGTTATCCAAATCATTTCCATAGTTGTCATATTGTGAAAGACCAACTATATTTCCCTCCATCCTATCCCACCCTCAACTTATTCCATTTTATCCTTTGATCCTATCCCTTTTCAAAAATGTTTGCTTCTAATTATCCTTTCCCCCAATCTGCCCTCCCTTCTATCACCCCTCCTCTTATTCCTTATCTTCCTATTTTCTTATAGGGTAAGATACCCAACTGAGTATGCATGTTATTCCCTCCTGAAGTCAAATTCAATGAGAATAAGGTTGTTCCATTTCCTTTTACCTTCCTGTTCTTCCCCTCCATTGTAACACTTTTCTCTTGCCTCTTTTACATGAGATAATTTATCTCATATATCTCCTCCTTTCTCCTCCCAATAAATTCCTCTCTCACCTCTTAATTTTATTTTTTAGATATCATCCCTTCATATTAAACTCATCCTTGTGCCCTCTGTCTATGTTTACATGAACATACATATGCCCACACTCACATATATATTTATATACACATATACCCTCTTATACATACATATATATGTATATATATACACACATATATATTCCCTTCAACTATCCTCATACTGAGAACAGTCTTATGGGTTACAATTATCATTTTTCTATGTAGGAATGTAAATAGTTCAACTTTAATAAGTTCCTTATGATTTCTTTTCCCTGTTTACCTTCTCATGCTTCTCTTCCTTCTTGTATTTGAAAGTCAAATTTTCTGTTCAGCTCTGGTTTTTTCACCAAGAATGAAAAATCCTCTATTTCATTGAATAGCCATGTTTTCCCCTGTAGCATTATACTCAGTTTTGCTGGGTAGGTGATTCTTGGTTTTAGTGTTAGCTCTCTTGACCTCCAGAATATCATATTCCAAGACCTTCAATCCCTTAATGTAGAAGTTGCTAAGTCTCGTGTTATCCTGATTGTGTTTTCACAATACTCAAATTGTTTCTTCCTGACTGCTTGCATTATTTTCTCCTTGACCTGGGAACTCTGGAATTTGCCTATAATATTCCTAGGAGTTTTCTTTTTGGGATCTTTTTTCAAGAGGCTATTGGTGAATTCTTTCCATTTCTATTTTGCCTTCTGGTTCTAGAATATCAGGGAAATTTTGCTTGATAATTTCTTACAAGATGGTGTGTAGGCTCTGTTTTTGATCATGGCTTTCAGATAGTCCAATAATTTTTAAATTATCTCTCCTGGATCTATTTTCCATGTCAGTGATTTTTCCAATGAGATATTTCACATTTTTTCATTTGTTTGGATCTGTTTTATTGTATCTTGATTTCTCATAAAGTCATTAGCTTCCAATTGCTCCATCTTATTTTGAAGGAGCTATTCTTTTCAGTGAGTTTTTGAAATTCCTTTTCCATCTGGCAAATTTGACTTTTTAAGGCACTCTTCTCACTGGCTTTTTGAGCCTCTTTTGCCATTTGAGTTAATCTATTTTGGGGGGATGTTATTTTCTTCAGTGTATTTTCGGGTCTCCTTTAGCAGGCCATTGACTTGCTTTTCATGGTTTTCTTGCATCATTTTCATTTCTCTTCCCAATTTTTCCTCCACTTCTCTTACTTGATTTTCTTTTTTTTTAAAGAAATTGGGGTTAAGTAACTTGCTCAAGGTTACATGGCCAGTTATTTCTGGGTGTGGTGCTGAGTATCTGAGCCCAGATTTGATCCAGGTCATCCCGACACTGGAGCCGGTGCTCTTACTCACTGAGCCACCTGGCCGCCCCTAAACAATTGGGGTTAAGTAACTTGCTCAAAGTTATATGGCCAGGTGTTTCTGGATGGGTGCTAAGTATCTGAGCCTGGGATTTGATCTCCACGTCTTCTCAACACTGGAGCCAGTGCTCTTACTCTCTGTGCTACCTGGCCTCCCCTCTTACTTGATTTTCAAAATCCTTTTTGAGCTTCTCCATGGCCTGCAGCAAGTTCATATTTTTCTTGGAGGTTTTTGGAACAGGAGTTCTGACTTCATTGTCTTCCTCCTGCTCCATGCCTTGATCCTTTTTGTCCCCAAAAAAGGAATCTATGGTTTGATTACATTTTCTTGGCTTGCTCATCTTGCCAGCCACTTGACTTTTGAGCTCTTTGCCACAGTAGAACTCTGCTTCCAGAATGGAGAGAGCTGTATCCCAAATTGCTGGGGTTTTTGCAGCTGCTGGAGCTATTAGTTGGGCACCCTCTCTATAGACACCACAATCTCTGGCTCACTGGTTATACACCCCAGGACCACCACCCAAGAGCACGATCCAGATCCAAGCAGGTTAAAGCAAGAGTGATTATCCTCTGAATGGTCACTTGGTCCCCTGCAATCTGCAAGCCAAGAACTCCTGAGACAGCCAGGTAATAGTGGCTGCACAGGCACCATGCCTCTGCTGCTTCTTGCCTCAGGGGCAGGGGCCAGACAGTGCTATCAATCCCCCTGTTTCCGTAACTTTCCACACTGACATTTTACTTTCTTTTTGGCATTTATGGGTTGATAATTCTGGAAACCACCACAGCTGCTGGTGATCCTCTCTCCTGAATGCTACTGGTCAGGGCCACCCTGGGACTGGGGACCACATGGCTCATGTGGGGCTGTGCTCAGCTCCCAGCTTGGTGTGATAGATCTTTCCTGTTGGCCTGCCAGGCTTCCTTCAGCGGGAGCTTTGTTTCTCTCTGTCTCTTTGTGGGCTCTGTAGCTCTAAAGTTTGTTTAGAGTCATTTTTTTACATGCATTAGAAGTGATTGGAGGGGAGCCATGCCAAGTTTGTGCTTCTACTCTGCTATCTTGGCTCTGCTCCGCCCCCCCCACCCCCTTTTCTCTATTTTCACTTACTGGTGAATCACTTCAGCTCTACATTCTTCTCTTTTGTGCTTTGCCCCCTTATCCTGTCAAAGACCCCTTTAAGACTCAGACTTGGATTACTCCCAACAGCTGCTATGTTAGGGCATCTAGGGAGCACAGTGGATAGAGAACCAGGCCTGATGTTAGGAAGACTCATCTTCCTGAATTAAATCCGGAAATCAGGCCTCAGATACTTACTAGCTATATGACCCTGGGCAAGTCACTAAACCCTATTTATCTCAGTTTCCTCATCTGTAAGATGAGCTGGAGAAGGAAATATCAAACTACTAGTATCTTTGCCAAGAAAACCCCAAATGGGGTCACAAAGAGTTGGACATGACTGAATTAATAGAACAGCATCTACTATGTTGCTTCTACTCATATAGTAATTAAAGAAGCTGGGGAAAAAGACCCTACAAAATTATGCTGACTGATTCCACTACAAACTTAAGTTACAATAACCTCAACAGGGCCCTCATTGTGGAAAGGCAATCCTGTTATACCTCCCTAATTGACTCACTATCCCAGTCAACACAGTGGCTTTTCCACACCTTTCAAATACCTCTTCATATGTCCCATAGTTCATTTTCCCCCACCTTCTTAGTTGAGAATCTTGACTCTTTCTTTCTTTCCTTCTCTTTGAAGTCCATTACTATTACACCTTCCTTCTTTCCTTCCTTCCTTCCTTCCTTCCTTCCTTCCTTCCTTCCTTCCTTCCTTCCTTCCTTCCTTCCTTCCTTCCTTCCTTCCTTCCTTCCTTCTTTCTTTCAGTATTAAGTGACTTGCCCAGTGTCACAAGCTAGTAAGAGTCAAGTTAAGCCACATTTGAACTCAGGTTTCTTGACTCCAAGACTGATGCTCTATCCACTGTGCCACCTAGCTACCCCTCCTTTACTCATATTTCACTGAAAAAAATTGAAGCCATTTGCTCAGGCTCCCTCTTTTCCCCTCCTCATTACTCATCATTTTGATACCTTCTGTCATAATTTCCATCACTCCTGTCTTGAGGAAGAGGTGACCTTTGTCCTGATCAAAGCAGTCACCTCTTCATGGACAAGTGATCCCTTTCCATCTTGTCTTCTCCAATAGACTGCCCCTTCCATTATCTTTACTCTCTCAGTAACCTTTAATCTTTCCCTATATACTGCCTCTTCTCTTCTATCTGCAAACATGCCCATGTTTTCTTCATCCTCACCCTCTCTCTTCTCTTTCATGGCTAAACTTCTTAAGAAGGCCTGCTTCACCAGGTACCTCCATTTCCCTTCCTCTCACTCTCTTCTGCCACTGCCACCACCCTGGTACAGGCCTTCATCACCTCCCAACAGGATGTTTGCAATAGCCTGCTGGTTGTTATCCCTGCCACAAGTGCCCCTGTTCCACTCTCTTCCCCACTTCCTGAAGTGAAGATTTGACCATGTCACCCCTCTATTCAACAAACTCTTGTGGTTCCCCATCCCCTCCAGAATGAAATATAAAATCCTCTGTTTGGCTTTTAGAGTCCTGCGTAACCTGGCCCCCTCCTGCCTTTCCAGTCTTCTTATACTTTACTCCCTTTCATATACTCTGTGATCCAATGACAGGGGCTTTCTTTCAGTTCCCTGAATAAGATACTCCATCTTCTGACTCCAGGCATTTCCATGGGCTGTCCCTTATGACTAGAACTCTTTCCCTTCTCATCTCTGTCTCTTGGCTCCTCAAAATCCCACCTTCTGTAAGAAGTCTTTCCAGTTAACCCTTAATGCCTCTATTATCTCCAGTTTGCCCTGCATGTATCTTATTTGTATACAGTTTGAATATTGTCTTCCTCACTAGACTCTCAGCTATTTGAGAGCAAGACCTACCTTTTCCTTTCTTTGTATATCACATTGCCTAGAATATAGAAGGTGCTTAATAAATGTTTGTTAACTTAAAGAAGTCAAGATCTACTCCAAACCAATTTTTGGATGAAGCAGTCTGATCCATTGAGATAACCAAACAGGACTTTGGGAGGTGAATTTTGATAGCTTGAACTACTTTTGGTGCTGTAAGTACTTGCTGAGTATAACCTGAGGAGGCCAAAAGACTACTTGCCAATAGCAGTGGCAATCTGAAACCATCCCCAGCTCTTTGAGAAAGTATGACTTATTAAGGTGTTAGCTGCACACAAGTGTCCTCATGGACGTGGCATTTGTTTGGCATCGGAAGCAGACATAGCAGATGTTGTATATTTAAAACCATTGCCGAAGAAAGCAACCATTCTCCGAAAGGAACTAAGAGACCCATTCATCAAACCCTGGCAAGTTGAATAAAGGTTAGAAATGAGAGCCATGACATGAAACTAATATGGATGCTGGGAGTTTATTCTGGGTGCCTGATCTGAAAAGGTTGGTATGGGGAAGAGAGACAGCACCAAATGATTCTACTTTTGAGACTCTGTCTCTCTAATCAGCACAGGGGAATAATAGCACAGGACTGAAAGGTTTCATCAGTCTCATTAATCACCATTTGTTAAGATGGCTTCACTTGTATTGGGGAATGGTATCGTTGTATTTGCATCACCATAGCTGTTGCATATAGGATGACGCTCTTTTCCCCCCTTACTTCCATTTCATTCAGTGTGTAATGACATTGAGTAAAGAAGCCATGGAAGAATGGAGACTTGCTCCTGACTAGGTGGTAATTTAGGGAGTTTTGTTATGAGTATCCTTCATAAAGTTTTCATGCTTTCATTTACAATGCCCAAACATATAAAACGCAAGTTCTTGTTGTCTTTTTTTTTTTTGGTAAATTATACTGTTTTGATAGATAGCTCATAAACAGTGTTCCCTTTGCTTGTCAGTCTGTTCCCTTATCTTTGGGACTGCATGATTGCCTTAAATATCTGCAAAGAAAAGAAATTGGTTTCTGTGTTAGTGATGCTGCTGCTTTTCCTTCTCTATGACACATTTTGAATATTTTACATTTTTCTCTGTATGAAAATCTTTATAGTCTTAATAGAATTATTCCCTGAATGGAACTTTATGCAAAATGACATTATTAATAGTAAAATGATAAATATTGTGACTCTTGAAATGATGTGTTTTGATCACATGTTAACTGTAGCAAAACATTTTTTTAGGTTCCTTCCTAGTCATATTATAACCTTAGATTCAAACTCTTACACAGTTATGGGTCATCTGGTCTGACATTTAAAAAGAGGGAACTTTGCTAATTCTCCCAACAATAACTTTTGACACAAATTAGAAGGGGATAAAAATTTTATGCCTCTAAGACTACATGTTTGATAGGTTTCAGAGCAAATGTGTATCTCATAGCTTTGCTTTTTCCTGGGACTCAAGATGCGTTGTAAGTGATTTTTTTTTTGTCGTTTTGTTCCTCTTTCTCATTCTTTGTTAATATGGCACCAAATATACCATTTACAGGATACCTACTCTGTCTAGGAGGCTTGTTGCTAATGGCAGAGGATAGGTTGTGGGCTGCCATATCTTGCTCAGATTGGTATCTGAAGGATCACTCATTCAAACTGGAGATAGAAGCATGGATTCAAAACCAGAAGGCGCCTTCCAGTTCACTCATAGCACACCCATCATCTTATAGATGAGGAAACTGCTACCCCGAAAGGTTAAGTAACATATCCAAAGTTACAAAAGTTCCAAATTTCCAGAGCTGGGCATACATTAATACTGAACTGATGATTCCTTACATATTAACTTATATAGGAGTATTTACTTTGTGGGAGAAGGGAGAAGATTACGTTGATGACAATGTCTCCTTACTATAGAACCAGAAATTTGTTTATACAACATAAGAAGAACCAGTTCTACTCAGAGATAAGGTTAGTTGTCCATGTGGTATGAATGAAGAAATTGAATCACCTTTTCTTATATCTAATTGGGTGTTCAAAGAATAGTAGCATCTCAAGTTTGGAAGAGATCCTAGAGGCCATCTTGTCCATCCCATTTATGGACTGTAATCCCTTCTACAAACTACCCAACAAACAGTTATCTAGTCTTTGATGAAGACTTCCTCTAATGAGAGCTTTCTATTTCCCGAAACAACCCATTTCACTTTTGTATAGCTCTAATTGTTCTCAATTTCCTCCCTTATATTATGCCTAAATTTGCCTTGTGGTAACTTGAATCCACTATCTGTAGCTGGGCCCTCTGGGATCAAAGAGAACAAATTTTAATTCCTCTTCCAAATGACAAGTACTTGAAGATGGCTATTTTATCTTCTCTCTCCCATTCAGCCCCTTCCCACATACACTCATAATAAACATGCAACTAAGTCTTCTCTACTGCACACTAAATATTCAGGTCTTTCAACCAATTCTTATATGGCATTAACTTGAAGCCCTTTAAGTCCCTCCTTTGGACACTCTTCCATTTATAGGAACTGAACACATTGCTCCAGATGTTATCTGACCAGGACAAAGTATAACCAAACTGTCACTTGCGTCGTCTAAGACATACCTCTCCTAATGCAACCTAACATTGAATTCACTTTCTTGACTGCCATATCCAATTGTTGACTCATATTGAGCTTGCAGGATATTAAATCCTCTTTTTTTAAACAAACTGCTTTCTAGCTAAGCTTTCTCTATACTATATCCATGAAGTTGAAATTTTAAAAACTGAATGTGACTGTATTTTCCTCTGTTCAATTTTATCATAATTCAACTCAATATTCTAGTTTATATTTTTGATTCCTGACCCTATAATGTAGGCTGGTTAACCTCGATCCCTTCCTTCATAAGGAGGAGAGGAAATATATAAGAAAGCAGTTGAAACAAATGATGTCAGTGGAGGCACAAAAAGGCTTCTTCCAATCCCTATGTTTATCTGCATCTGAACTATTCATGACTGGTGTATTCAAAGGTCCTCTGGGTCTGCTTATACCAGACTGGTGCATTTATAAATGGCACCAGCTACCTTTGTCTACTTAGGTATAAAACCATGAAATTGTATAGCCCCTTAATTTTTGGGTCATCCCTCATTGGGCTATGTCTGGAGTAGCAGTGAAATGGAAGTATATGTTTCCTTGTTTACTTTTTGTGTGAGTAGGGGTTCAACTGATGGTTTACATGTTACCGATAAATTCGACAGTTAGTTTAAGGTGATTATGGCTTTGTCTATATCCCTTGAAAAATCATATCTGACTGTGGACTCTTATCCAACATATTAGTTATTCCTCCCAGTTCTATGTCTTTTGCTAATTTGATAAGAATGTCATCTTTGCATTTATCTGCATAAGTCATTGGCAAATTTTTTAGACGGCACAGGGCCAAGATCAGATCCCTGGAGGCGTTCAAAGATTGACTTGCCTCCAGAAATCTTTCTATGTAATTTTTCCTGAAATTCTTGTCATAAGAGTCACTGTTTTGGAATAAGGCACTGAAGGTTTATCTTAAAAATGCAAATGTTATTTGGGAGGGGTAGCAAATTAAACTACTATTACCTATTACCATTTCAGTAACAACTAGTTGAGAACTAGTTGACTAAGTAACTTAATCTATCAGGGTTCAGATTCCAGAGTAATAAAAATTTCTGAGTTTAATTGTATTTATATCTTAAAATGATGAGTTAGTTTTATTATTTCAATCACAGCCTTTAACAATATTCACCAACAGCAGCATCTATTCCTCCTTTGTCCTTGACTTCTGTGGGTGAATCTCTCAAACCACCATTGATTTCTACTCAAAGGTGTACTGTCATAATAAATCTACCTGTGGGCTATTAGATTTTACAAAAGAAAACTCAGTTGTGTATGAACATGAAATATGATATACACTGTCTAAATTGTATTCTTTACTGGTATAATATTTCTTAGAATTCAATTAAAAAACATTTATTAATCACTCACTACTTACAGAATACTGTATGAGGGTACTGAAGGATATACAAAGTTCAGATAAGATTATTGCTCCACTGATGGAATATATAGTCTACTAGGAATATAGGACACATAAGAAAATAACTGTAATCCAAAATAATACATGATGTTTCATTAAAGAGATCAAAACTAAGTGTTCTGCACAAGGGAAAAAAGAAGATTGTCAAGTTAGGGAAAAAGGAGATCAGGGAAGGTAGCATTAAAGGAATCAGTAGGAATTCTACAGGTAAAAAGGAAAAGGAAGAATATTCCAGATGCCAGGAACAACATGAGCAAAGCCACAGAGACAGAATATCACAGGACATATTTTGGGGACAGAACAGTTTGGTTTGGATAGTACATAAAGTACTTGAAAAGGAGTAGTATGGGAAAAGGCTGGAAGGGTAGAGTGACTCCATAATGAAATATTCATACCATGCCATCGGTATCATAGGACATAAATAACTTGGAAACATTTTGTAGAATATATTTTAATATTTTTTGTTTCTGCCTCAAAACCTTTCTACTGTTTCTAGTCTACCTTAACTACATGGGCCTATTTTAAGCCTTACAGCACTGCCAGAAATGTAGCATTGATGGACTCTATGACTCGTAGAGTCCATGTCAATACTGGCCTAGTCTGGGCATCCCAGCCATTCTCCTCGGCCAAACATTCATCCACTGACCTATTTTTAACTGTCATTTGTGAGTAAGGGACTACTTATTTCCATGGCTTCTGTTACTGGTTATCATATAACTAGTAGCATTCGATATTGTCATAAACAGTATCTGGAACAAGGGTCAGCAACATCTTGAGTTCTGAATGTCACCAGGAGAATCACCAAAGAGGGGACCACTAATTCATACATAAAGATGTTTATGGGCCACATATTAACTTAGAAAACCACAGGTTAATATTATCCATTGTTTAACAGATTATAATTTTGAATGTTATCTATTATATTTTTACTTATTTTGTTAAATATTTGCTAATTATACTTTAATCTGATTTGAGCCTCATTCCCAAGTTTTGTGGGCCTTTGTATATGACACCTCTGGTGGAGTGCATAGAGAGTTTATCTTCAATTGCAGTAAGATCCAAATTCCAGTCCTGTCTCTTACACATCCTGTCTGGGGGACATTGGGCAAGTCATTGAATGGGCTGCTCTAGGCAACTCTGGCTGATTTGCATTTGATTGAAGGAATGTGAATTCCCTATACCAGTAAAGTCGCAGGTCTAGGCCCTATTTCTATCTTCCCATGTTAAAAATAGAAAGGTGAGGCCATACTGGCTTTCAAGGGACTGCTATTCTAATAGGGGAAACAACAGACTGAGAAGGGTTAACTCTCCGTTTTCCATTAGCATCTCTACTTGGTTTCAGCTCCATGGAACATCATACCCCTCACTGTGTCTACCTTGGTGCCCCTCCCCCAGCTTTCCAGCTTCCATCCCTGTGTTGTCTTCTCCCATTAGATGGTAAACTCTTTGAAGTCAGGGTCTTTTAGTGCTTACAACAGTGCCTGGGGCATAGCAGATGCTTAATAAATGTTTATGAATTGAATTGAAGGGTTTAGATACAGATCATATGGAAAAACTCAAGGATCTGTGGCTAGGCCATCACTGCAGCCTCCATGATAAGTACAGTTGGTCTTTGGGAAGGAGTTATAACACAGGTGATAAAGTCCAGTGGTCTGGAGAATTGTAGTCGCAGGGAGATGATTTGTATTACAAATTCAACTTGGTGCTGAGTAACTGATCCTTTGTGACTGAACTTAATCCCACATCCCCAGTGATGAAATGTTTGGTTGCAGGAAAAGGAATGTGACAAAGGAGAAGATGAGAGAAAGAAAAAAGTTGAAAGAGCATATGGTGAGGATAGTGGCCCACAATTACTTCTGGTAGTTTCATTGGTTGTTAAGCCTAGAGCTAGCTAGACTGTGATGGCATAATGGACAGAGTGTCAGGCCTGGAGGCAGGAAGATTCATCCATCTGAGTTTAAATCTGGCCTCAGAAACTTCCTAGCTGTGTGACCCTGGACAAGTCACTTAACCCTATTTGACTTAGTTTCCTCATATGTAAAATGAACTGGAGAAGGAAATAGCAAAACCACTCCATTATCTTTGCCAAGAAAGCCCCAATTAAAGGCATAAAGCATCAGATACAATTGAACAATAAAAACAACAAGCATTTATAGATTGCTTGCTATGTACAATGTACTGTTCTAAGCATTAGGGAAACAGGATAGTCTAAGACACTCTCTTTCCTTAAAGAATTACAACTGAATAAAAAAGACATAACCTTCATGTAAAAATATGTTGTGAGAAGGGTGACTAGGTGGCCCAGTGAATAGAGCACCTGCCCTGGAGTCAGGAGGACCTGAGTTCAAATCCAGCCTCACACACTTAACACAAAACTAGCTGTGTGAACTTGGGCAAGTCACTTAACCCCAATTGCCCTGCCCTCTCCCCTCCAAAAAGCAAAACAAACAAACAAACAAACAAAATACAGTTGTAAGAAAGTACATGAGAGATAACCTGTATTGTAGATATGGGGTTAGCTGTTGAGTAAGAAAGATATTAGAATGTAAGTTCTATGAGGGCAGGCATTGCTTCATTTTTATCCTTGTACCTACAGCGACTAGCACAGTGCCTAGCATATAGTAGATTATTAATAAGCGATCATTGAATGAATATTGAAGGAATATACTCCTTCTCATATGTGTTGACTTTGTGTACAAATCCCTTCACCCCAGGAAACCTTTTAGAATGTAAGTTACAAATTCAACTTGGCACTGAGTAAACTGGTCCTTTGTGACTGAACTTAATCCCACATCCCCAGAGGTGGGGATCTAGAACAAGGGTCAGCAACAACTTGAGTTCTGAATGTCACCAGGAAAGTCACAAAAAAGGGAACTTTCAGATTGTAAATTACAGATTAGTTGCAATTCTATGTCAATGGGGCATTTTCATCTCAGTGAGGCCCCCACACTGCTGAAATCACAGATCTGGACCAATAAGCCCATGCTTAGTACACACTAAGTGGAATTAATAACAGTTTCATCATCTGTAAAATAAGTAGTTTGGACCAGATGACCTCAGATATCCCTATCAACTCTAAATGTATCTTCTTATTAAAAAAATTACATGATGGTTCTCAAAGTAGTGTTAAGACATATAAGCATAGATGAGAAAGTTAGGGGTTAGAGGAATGATGGGATCAAAGACTAAGATAGGGGACTATCCATAGCATGTAGGACATTGTTGGGAGTTAGAGTCAAAGAGAGAATTAGAATCAGATTATAGAAGGATTTGAATGCCAGGTTAAGGAATTTGGGTTTTATCTTGCAGAAAGATAATATAGAATGTAGTCGTAGAATGACAATTTCAGAGCTTTGAATGATCTTTTCATGGGTTTTGAATGGTTTTTCCAAAATGGTGGTGAGTTGGTGATCATCCACACACACTTTCTTACCTAGTCTTCTTTATGACAAGTTCTTGTGTTTGTGGTGACTTGTCAGCTTTAAGGGTGGACTAGATGGCCATTAGATCTGGCATTTTGGTTGCATTAATAAAATATTCTAACTGTCCCACTCAGTTAAACTCATGTAAAAACTATATAGATATAATCTGAAGCATGACACTATTCTTGACTCCCCGCTCCTAGTGTCTTACTTTTTTGTATATACACTATATATGTATAGATATACATATATTTACAAGTTATGTATGTTTATCTAAGCTTTACATTTTTATATGTTTTTGTTATCTCCATTAAAATGTAAATCATTGCAAGTAGAGATTATTTCATTCACTTTGCACTTAGCAGTGCCTGGAATATGTTAAGCCATTAAGAAATATTTTTTTGATTAATTGATTGATCCCTCTATCCAGCAGAATTTAGAGATCATCAATGGATCCCACCCATTCCAGTAGACATCTGACTCCAGAATCAAAGGACCTGGGTTCAAAATTTTGCCTCTGAACCTTACTACCTCTGTGAATTTGGTCAAGTGCCTTCACTTGCCTGGTCTTTAGTTTATTCTTTTGTAAAATGAAAGGGGGTAGATTAGATGACCTCTTAGGTTCCTTCTAGCTCTAGCTTCATGATCCCAAGACCCTATGACTTTTCTATTATATCTAGTTATTCTTCTTGTGTCTTCTGTCATGGAATTTTTATTGGTCAATAACATGAAACATCCATGAATATTTAGTAGATATACCGGTAGAACTTGACCCAGCATCTAGACTAGCCATTCTTTCAGCCATCATTTTTTTTTACAGTCATGGCATTGGCAAATGAAGTCCTACTCTGATGCATTTTCATGGCATGGAGGTGATGTTTGGTTCCCAAAGGCATTCCCAGCCGAATACAAGCATGGGCAGGTCTTACTTACCTCCCAAGCAGGAAAGGCTTCATGAATGGGCCTATTAATGGATTTTAGGTCTCTCATCTGATAGCTAGCTCAACTAGGGTCAGAGAAACTCATTGCTGACTGCTGATGAATTTTCTGGCCTGTGCAATTTTTGAAGCCTGTTACCAGAATGAAAGAGGGGGCTATGATCTGCTTTGGTGGCATACATATTTTATGTACTGCAATCCTTCAAAGGATCAATGTTATCCTTGCAATCACTCAAGCACTGATTACATGCCTACAACGTACCAGATGCTGTACCAGTGACACTAGGGATACAAACAAGAATGAAATAACTCCTGTCCTCTAGGAGAGGTATCAAATACAAAGCCCACAATATCTCAAGTGCTGTCTGAACCAGATTAGAATGTAATTAGGAAATATTTTACAGATAAAAATATAATAGAACATACATAATGATAATATGTTGTTTTCCAGGTCAATATACAATCCACAGTTCTCTATGTGTATAGTTTAGTGACCCGATTTCTATTTAAGTTTGACACCACCGCCTAGGAGTTTACATTCTTATCAGGGGAAGATGATATATACATATATAATGCACATATATACCATATGAAATATATATCAAACGAATATAAGATTTGGGGAGAAAGTCTTAGCTAAGGAAATCAGAAAAGACTTCATGTAAGGGACACATGCCTTGAATTTTGAAGGAAACTAGAGAATCTAAGAAGCAGATCATGTCTCAGCCATGTCTGCCCATTCTGTATAACTTTTGTTCATGTCCTTCCATAAATTTGCCACAGTGGATCTATACAATAGGATGGAGACCTTCCTTAATTTCTCTTGACATTGTGAGGATACCAGTGGAACATGGAGGCCACCCACAGAGGGAATGACCACACTAACTCAATAACAGATCCTTGATATGTATGAAGTGATTGGAGAAGTGTGGACTTCAGATGATAAATTTAATAACATTTTTCCTATGGTGCTCAAATCCTGTAATCCCTTTCTGTACTTCTTATAAAAAGTTAGGCCTTCTGCAAGTTGGGAAAATTCCTCAAAATGAACTTGTTAGCAAGTTAGTTGTATAAATAAGTATTTTAATTTTTGTGGCACGCATTAAAGTTGTTAGATGAGGGAATGTCAGAATTCTTAATCGTTGTGAAATATGCTCTTAATAATCAGTCTTATTAAATCTAAATGAAATGCCTATTTGAGGTACTATTTTAACATTTTCCAAATCCACTGCAGCTTTTTAAAAAAAATCTCAAAATGCAACCCCAGTCAGTCTAAATTATCATCATATTAATTATTTATGTTGCCTCTCATCACCATTCCCCTAATCCCCCAACTTGACTAATCTTTCTTCATCTTCACAAATAGCATATTTTGTAGGGAAATGGTCGTTTCCAGCTTCTTGAATGGGGAGACCTTTTGGAACATTAGCAAATGTCCCCTAGCTCGGAAGACAGGCAATCACATGAAATGTGCCCCAGTGATCAAAGGGAAAACTACTCCTTGAGACCTCATTCTTCTTGAATGGAAACGCGTTGCCTTTAGAAAGCAGATAGCATGTCTATTGAGGTGTGCCTCTTCAGAGAAAAGTCTGATTTGCTCTGTCAGTCAGTCTCTCCTGGCACCAGGCCACTGACAATGTAATGCTCCTTCTCAATTTCTTTCACAGGCGATTTAGGAAATGTATTGGACCCAGTTCTTCAAGACCTTATCGTTCTTTGGAGTCTGGATGGAAAATTCCCAGTGCAGTAAACTGAACTGGTCAAAAAAGAAGTAAAGAACTGCAGTAGTTTGGAGGTAGTGCAATGTTTTTCTTTTCTTTTTAGTGTTATGGCTTTATAAAGGAAGCAGGAAGGTTGGGATATGATAACTGATAGGACCATAGGCTGTGAAGTGGGAAAGAATGCTGGAGATTGTTTTAGTCCAGGGACCCTTAACCTTGTATGTCATGGACTTCTTTGGCCGTCTGGTGAAACCCACGCACCCCTTCTTAGAATAATTTTTTTTTTTTAAGCAGTTAGGTTAAGTAACTTGCCGAAGGTTACATGGCCAGTTTTTTTTGTGTGGGTGTTAAGTATCTGAGCCTGGAACTGATCCCTTGTCTTCCCAACTCTGGGGCCGGTGCTCTTACTCACTGCACCACCTACCCGTCCCTAGAATAATGTTTTTAAATGCACAAAATATAATGGATGGTATTATGAAAGAGACTAAGTTATTGAAATAGTTATTTAAAAAACCCAAACATATTCTGAGATCCCAGGTTAAAAATACTTGATCTAGTTCAATCTTCTCATTTTACAGATGAAGACATGTCTACCAGGTTAAATTTCTGGATCAAGTCACACATGTTTCACAAAGAAGTTGGATATGAATGTGGGTTTTCTGACTCCAAATCTCATATGCTGCCTGCACAAACTATGCCTGACTTATCAAATTAGGGACTGAACTTGTCAAGTTAAGGAATTGGTAAGATGTGGAGCAGGGAGGGGAGATGGTTACAATTTTAGAATTTTAGAGTAAATAGGAAATTTAGAGATTTTCTAGTTGAATCCCCTCATTTTATACATTAGGTGACTAAGGCCCAGTAAGGTTAAGTGACTTGTTCAAGGTTACACCATAATTCACAGAATCTGAGAATTTTAGAGTTGGAAGAGACCTTAGTGTCCATCCTATTTAATGCATACTTGGAATGAATCCTTACTATATCATACACAGCAAATTGTTATTTAGGCTGTGTTAGAAGACCATTAATTAGATGGTACCCACTACCTTTTGACAGCTAGCTCTAATTGTTAGGAAGGTGTTCTAATCTCAACCATAAATATGTCTCTTCACGGCTTCCACCCATTCTTCTTGGTTCCACTCTCTGGGTCCAAACACAACAAGTATAATTCCTCTTACCCCTAATAGCCCTTCAGATACTTAGTGATCTAAGCGGGCACTCTGGCCATCTTTCTGTCATGGTGTTATCTCTGCCCCTTACTCATGCTCTTGTTATCCCCCCTCCCTACTCTGACCTCTTGTTGTCGGAACAAAAATCAAATCAACACTGGATTTGGGCGTGCCAATCAGTTATTTTGTGACTCCATTCATTTCTTGTGGTTTTTCAGTCCGAAACACAACTCCATAGTCACCACTCCTCTATATGTGTTATGTGCCTCTTATATAGGCTTATATATATATATATATATATATCTGTGTATCTATATATATGTATGTGTATATATTTATGCATATATACACATACACATAAATACACACATTCATATTAGAGAGAGAAAGAAAAAAAGAGAGAGAGGCCCCATGAAATCTGCAGTTCTCTCACTTTTTGTATTTGTATCTCCAGCATTTTGTACAGTGCCTGGTGCAAGGTAAACACTTATTACATAGTTTTAAATTTATTCATTCATAGATTTAGAATTGTAAGGAACCTTAGAGGTCATTTAGCACAATGCTGGAAAAACAGAGATTTGCTGAAGAACGCACAGATAATAAGTTTCTGAGGTGGAATTTGAACCCAATTCTTTTTAACTCTAACTCTTGTACTCTCTCTAATATACCGAATTACCTCTCACAGCTTTCATGTCCCTCACTGAGGTTTCTCTTCGGGTCAAACATTCCTAGTTCCTTAAAATGATCTTCATACGACATAAACCCAAGGCCTTCTACCATTCTGACTACCTTCCTCTAGAACCCAGGGCTTCTGATGTGGTTGGTCCTCTTTGAGAATGAAGGATTATCACCACCATCATCATCATCATCATCACCATCATCACCATCAACAATAACAACAACAATAACAAAAGGGCTCCTGATTCTCTGTCTGGAGTTCTTCCCACCACACCTCTATGATTAGAGATTCTCCTTTCTTTCTTCATCCTCTGTGCTCTCTCCTCATTCCCCACACTAATCCTGGGTTCCCTCTATTGGCACCCTAGCAGAAGCAGTTAATTAAGAAACAGGATTCTTGGCTGTCCCGGCATCATTTTGATGATATTGTGACACAAGCAAAGATGTCTGGGCATGGACTTGGCATGATAGGTTTGTGGAAGCTGAAGTTGTTGCCATTAAACTGAGACAAGGGCAGTACATCAACTTCAGCTCTTTTTACACCAAGGAGAAAAATGCTTGTCAGCTGAAAAAGGACACACTTGCAATCACAGGCAGTGGGGAAAGAATGTGCCTTAGCACTGATGCGGAAGAAAACCCAATGCAACTATTAGAGTGACTCAGCAGTGTCCTCAGAAAATATGTGGTCTCTCTTTTCCTTTGGTCTGGCATCCTGATGGGGACGATGCTTTGTCACACAGCTGGGGCCTATCCTCTAAGGCATTTGAAGAGCTCTACAGGCAACCAGCCAGATCCTTCCAGAGAATATGCTGTTAACTGGATCATTGATTCTTCTAGGCCACTCAACTTGAATCCCACTTAATGTGTGAGAGCAGGAATTCCTAACTCAGAGTTCTTGACACCCTATGGTTTCCCCATCTATCTCAGGGACTATTATGAAATTCTCAAAACAGTTAAGGCATCATCGAATTGTAGTGTTGGGAAAGTGCTTAGTGAGCATCTAGTCCAGTCTCCTTGTTTTATAGATGAAGAAACTGAGGCCTAAGGAAGTGAGGTGACTTGTCCAAGGTCATACAGCTAGCCTGTGACAGAGGGTTAGAACCTGGGCCTTCTGACTCCTGTGTCAGCACTTCTCCTATTATGCCTTGATGGCTTCCTAATTCATCTCAACTCAGTTAAAAAAAGAAATGTCTGCCATGTACTGCTATGGGAATGTGGCAAGAGTATAATGATTCAAGACAATAGTAAGAAATTTTAGCTAAAAAAATGTTTTTTGAATCATTGTATTAGGGAGATATTTGAACTGCTTTTCTTAGGGTGGTTAAAGCACAATGCTACTTGTGTTTAATCCTTGAGGTGGCAAGTAATACCACTGTGTTCCAAAGCAAAAGACTGTGACCAACATTTCCCTTTGGTCATGGTGGACTGGGTGAAACAATTTAGTTAGTTTGGTGCAAGATATAAGCCCTAATTAAAAACAAAACAGGATGAAACTAAACTCCAAATGCTGGCTGTATTGAACTGTCTAGCCTTCGGTTCACTTAATAAAGACTATCAACGGGGCCCATAGACCCTAAAGAGATAATGAATCTTCTTCCTTCTGTCTGTTGTGTCTTTCTTATAACTGGTTGGTCATATTTATACTGTATAAATTACATTGCTGACAGTGTACTTGATTGTACAATACCTTAAAATCAGATAGTTCTGGATAATTATCAACACTTTAGGGGAAGAGTTAGTGGTTACTAGGAACAGATGATTTTCAGTAATAAAATGACAAGTGTAACCTGATTCAGATTAAGGTGAAAGGCAAATGGAAGAACTTTTATGATATGGATATGATACAGCCACTTTATGGTAATCTGTGAGTCTAGAGCAACACTATTCAGCTTTAGCCATGTTCCTTCAGGATTTTAGTACTTTCTCATAGTTTTGCTTTTTTCTCCAAGAACTGCTGAATCTCAGTCACTGATCACATACCTTGATAACTTTCTAATTGACTCTTAGAGCTCAGCAGGGCCCACCATTTCTGTCTGTATGGTAATGACTCTGCCTCTGCCAGTGCCAACTGCATGAGCAACTTGAAAGGTGTTTTCAGTAAGACAAAGAAGAGTTCTTGAGGCATGTCATTATCCCAAGGGAAAACCAGCCAGATTTATACTGTTAGTTCTGTGATCCTTCCCGGACACATCTTGATTCCCTGGTCCGTACCACATCCTTTATAGGCACTGAGCATCCTTATTCATTTACTGACTCCATTTAGCTCTGGCAAGTAGATATGGAGATCAGCCTGAAGCACTAACATAGCCTGATTCCACTTGAGCATCTGAACATGGATCATTATGTTCATTAAGTCAAATCCCTTGCTTTTCCTACCCCCAGGATATGTTCAGGGATTATTCTTCTCCCATTCTTTCTTCCCAATGTAACTTCATCATCTGTTTCAGATTTCCTGTCACTGTTGTTTTTGTATTTAGGGAAAGGGATAAATACTACATCTGTGATTTCATTGGGCTTACATTTATCATTATCATTATTGTTAGACCATACCTATGATTTCATTGCATTCCTTTTTATTTGACACGACTTAATTGGTCCTTTTGCCAGGACAGAATCTGCTCTGTAATTTACCATCTTAGAGTATTGCCAGGGAAACGGAGAGATTGGGCGACCTTCCTAGTGTCATATAGCCAGTATGTATCAGAAATGGACCTTAAACCTAGTTCTTCCTGTAGTCACTTCCTGTTTCCAGACTCTTATTCCATGCTGTGTCTTATCCTTATCATGCGGCCATTAAAATGCAGCAGAGCCACTACCCCCACCTCTAGACAAAAGTTAGCTTTATGGTAGTTGCTGTTTGTCCTAGAGTTCACATTTATGTCTAGCTGCCCTTAATCTCTTTGAAGGAGCTATAATTCTTCCTAATGATATTTTTTTCATCTTACCTTCTCTAGTCCAACCCAATTCCCAGATAACAAGCTATTAATCCCTAAGATTATAGATATGTCTTACCAGTAAGGGTTAGGAGAACAGATCTCACAACTTCCTCTAAGTTACTACTGTAACTGAATTATTGGAACTTATGACCTTTGCTCTTGACTCTGGCTCTTGTTTGGTCCAAAAACTCCACCACCACCCCTTCTTTTGGAATATAAGAACTTTCCCCTTTAGTCCCCAAACTTTTCTTCTTGGTCCTATTCATGTGACTTTGGTGCTTGATTAATATTTAAATTAATTCAATTCAACAAAAATTTATTAAGCTTCTACTATGTACCAGTTGCCAGTGCCATGCTAGAAGTCTCTTCAGCACTGTGGAATCTTCTAGAGCTTATGCTAGACTGGTGCAGTCTCCAAGAATCTAGGGACTCCTCCTTACCATGATGAAGCAGGATGAATAGGATTATGTGAAAGACCAAATTAGATAAACCTGGATAGACATATCTCTAGTAGGCCAAACATATGCTAATATTTTTTTTGATCAAGAAAACCCATGAAAAAATAAAAAGTGACTCTCATTCTTATGTCTCCTCCCTCTTTAATGATTGTGGCAGAATCATTGGGAAAGGGAGAGCAGACCATAAATCATACAATTTTTGCTAATAGATTTTAATAAGATTATTTGTATGCTGTATGTGAGAGTCTTGTCTAGAGGCCAACAAGTAATCATTCTCCTGGAGGATCTGAATTCTATTAATTTTTGCATTTTTGTTATGAATGAAACAAGAAGAAAAAGGAGATTGTAGCTAAATGGTATTATAGTTCTTAACTACTCCTTGGTGTTTCAAATAGAGAAGTTGGTAGAAAGGGTTTTTATCATTTAACAAAAAGCAACAAGAAACACTTTAAAGGGCTATTTGGAAATAAGGTATTATAATTCTAATTATATGTATGTGCAAAAATACCACCATTAAAATAATTGTTTCTTATGTTAATTGCTGAGGATGAAATGGTAGAAAAATTCTGTGATGAATTTGACAAGACCCTCCATATTAAATCAACAAGCACTCTGATTCTTGGTGACTTCACTGGAGGGATGGAAAATGGTAAGGATCAGGAGAGACATATGGAAAGACATGGTTCAGCAAGAAAAAGAATGAGAGATGCCAAAGAATTGTAGATTACAAAGAAGATTTATTCATCTATATCATGAATGCTTTGTTTGAGAAAAGAAGTGGTAGATGCTAAACATCGTGAGCACCATATAAAACCATGAAAAGTAAAAGATTCTGTTTTGTTAGGCAGGATAATGCATGTTATAGATGTGGAAGCTATCCCTGAATTAGCTATCTGTATGTAGTCTAGGTGTTAACTCATCAGAACTAAGATCATAATTACTAAAGAAAGCACAACACAACAAAAATGAGAAACAAAAAACAAAACCAGAAAAAAAAATACAAGATAAACTGAAAAATTGAAAAAGCTTAAACCCCAACTATTTAAACAAGTAATTAAAATATTTTTAAGCAGGAAAATTACAACAGAATGACATTTATGATACTACAATAATCTTAAACGTAAATTTAGGGAATAGGGACTAGGGATTGTACCCATTAATTAGTACAGGGAGCTCCTAAATGAGGAGACATCTTTTTACCAATTCAAGTCAGCACATTTCTATGGACTGTATAATCTTATAGAGTATTCTGTACCACAAAGAGGTTACATGTCTTTCCCAGGGTAATAACATGTGGAAATGTGGTTAGTTTGTTGCAAGACATATACACTAATTGAATAAAAATCTACAAATGCATATCCTACTGACCAGAAGTCAGTAATACTATCTTTGCTTATAAAGACTGGCCAAAAAATGACTTGCAATGGTGTCCTTGGTGTCAGAAGAAGGACTTGAACCTAAGGCTTTTGGCTTTGAGGACAGTTTTCTATATATTAAACCATAAATTTAACCACTGTAAATCAATTCCCACAACAAGGAGATACAAAGATTCCAGAAAGTAACTTAGATAGTCAATATCTGTCTTGCTTTGCTAATGGATAGAGATGGGAAACCAAAGGCAGTCCTGGTTTATGATATAAGCTTATTTGTAAAATCTTATGAAGAAGGATGATGAACAATTATGAGCAGTATCATCTCCTAAAGAAGAGAGAAACAGTGGAAGATAAAACCAGTCAAGAAATCTAAATAAACCAAGTTATACCAAGGGTATTTAAAGATTAAGATGGAAGGTGGATTCCAAACAGAAGAAAAAAATAGAAAAATTAGAATTGGGAAAGTTGAAACTAATCACTCTATGATACATTAAGAATCCATCAAACAAAATCAAAATACTGAAAAAAAAACAGAAGAAAATGTAAAATACCTCTTTGGAAAAACAGCTGAGATGAAAATAGATCCAGGAAAGATAATTTAAGAATTATTGGACTACCTGAAAACCATGATGAAAAAAAGAGCCTGGACAGTATGTTTCAAGAAATTATCAAGGAAAACTGTCCTGATACCAAAATATTCATTGAAAGAATCCACTGATCACATCCCAAGATAGATCTCAAAATGAAACTCCAAGGAATATTGTAACCAAGTTATACAGAACTATCAGGTCAAGGAGAAAATACTGCAAGCAACCAGAAAGAAACAATTCAAATATCAAGGAACCACAGTTGGAATTACACAGGATTTAGCAGTTTCTACATTAAAGGATCAGAGGGCTTATATCCTGGAAGACAAAAGAGCTCAGATTACAACCAAGAATCAACTGCCCAGCAAAATCGAGCATAATCTTTTAGGGGGAAACATGGCTGTCCAATGAAATAAAGGACTTTCAAACTTTCCTGATGAAAAAACCACAGCTCAACAGAAAATCTGATCTTTAAATGTAAGACTCAAGAGAAACATAAAAAGATAAAGGGGGAAGAAAAAAACCCCACCACCAACATGGTATTCTGTAAAGATAAACTGTTTACATCCCTATATTGGAAGATGATGATTTTGACTCTTAAGAACTGTATTTCTATTAGGTCAGTTAGAAAAGAGTATACTTAGAAGGTGTGGGTATAAGTTGACTTTTATGTGATGATTAAAGAAAAGATTAAGGGGTGAAAAACAGGATTGTACTGGGAGAAGAGGAAAGGTGGAGGCAAAATGGAGTAAATTATATCACACGAAGAAGCATGAAAGACCTTTTATAGTAGAGGGAAAGAAGAGAGGAGGGTAGTAAGCTTTGTTTGAACCTTATTCTTATCAAATTTGGCTCAAAGAGGGAATAACATATAAACAATTTGTATGGAAGAACAAAATGTCAAGGATATCAAGGGAATTAATGAAAAAAAAATTCAAAGAAAGGTGGCCTACCCATACCACATCTAAAACTATATTATAAAGTAGCAGTCATCAAAACTATTTGGTGCTGGCTAATAAATAGAGTGGTTCATCAGTGGAATCAGTGCAGAAGTCTATAAAATAAGATGGAGGGAAATACACAGTCAGTAATCATAACTGTGAATGTGAATGGGATGAACTCTCCAATTAAAAAAAAAGTAAATAGGTTGGATTAAAAAACAGAATCCTACAATATGTTGTTTACAAGAAACACATCTGAAGTAGAGACACACATACAGATTAAAGGCAAAGGACTGGAGCAGAATATATTATGCTTCAGCTGAAGTAAAAAAAAAGTAGGGGTAGCAATCTGGATCTCAAAGCAAAAATAGATCTAATTGAAAGAGACAAGGAAGTAAACTACATCTTGCTAAAAGGTACCATAGACAATGAAGTAGCAACAATACTAAACATGTATGCACCTAGTGGAATAGAATCCAAATTCTTAGAGGAAAAGTTAAGTGAGTTACAGGAAGAAATAGATAGTAAAACTATAGTAGTGGGGGACCTCAACCCCCCATCCCAGAACTAGATAAATCTAACCCCAAAATAAACAAGAAAGAAGTTAAGGAGGTGAATAGAATTTTAGAAAAGTTAGATATGATCGACTTCTGAAGAAAATTGGGAATAGAAAGGAAAATATCTTTTCTTACTGGTATATGACACCTACACAAAAATTGACCATGTATTAGGGCATAAAAGCTTCACAATGAAATGCAAAAATGCAGAAAAATTAAATACATTTTTTAAGATCATGATGCAATAAAAATTACATGTAATAAAGGGCCATGAAAAGATAGATTAAAAATTTATTGGAAACTAAATAACTTATTCCTTAAGAATAAATGGGTTAAAAAACAAATCATAGAAACAATCTCATAAAAGAGAATAATGATAATAAGACAAGATTCCAAAATTTATGGGATGCAGTCAAAGTGGTTGTTAGTGAAGTTTTATATCTCTAAATGCTTACATGAAAAAAATAGAGAAACAGCAGATCAGTGAATTGGACATGCAGTTAAAAAAGCTAGAAAGAGAATAAATTTAAAAATCCTCAAAAACAAAATTAGAAATTCTGAAACTCAAAGAAGAAATTAACAAAATCGGAAATAAAAAATGTATTGAACTAATAATTAGAACTAAGAACTGGTTTTATGAAAAAAATAGATAGACCTTTTGTTACTTTGATTTTAAAAAAAGAAGAAAACCAAATTACCAGTATCAAAAATGAAAACGTCAAATTCACCACCAAATGAAGAGGAATTTAAAGCAATAGTTAAGAGCTATTCTGCCAATAAATCTATCAATTGAAGTGAAATGGATGAATATTTACAAAAGTATAAATTTCCCAAATCAACAGAAGAGGAAATAAAGTACTTAACCCAATTTTAGAGGGGAAAAATGAATAAGCAATCAAAGAACTCTCTCAGAAAAAATCTCCATGGCCAGATGGATTTACAAGTGAATTCTACCAAACATTTAAAGAGCAACTAATTGCAATACTATGTAAACTATTTGGAAAAATAGGTGAAGAAGGAGTTCTATCAAATTCCTTTTGATACAAATGTGGTGCTGATACCTAAACCAGGAAGAGCCAAGACAAAGAAAATTATAGACCAATTTCCTAATAGAATATTGATGCAAAAATTTTAAACAAAATATTAACAAAGAGATGATAGCAATTTATCATGAGGATAATATATTAGGACCAGGTAAGTTTTATACCTGGAATGCAGGGCTGGTTCAATATTAGGAAAACTATCAACATAATTGATCAAATTAATAACAAAACCAAAAGCAATCACATAATTATCTCAATAGATGCAGAAAAAGCTTTTGACAAAATAGCCTATTAAAAACACTAGAAAGTGTCAGAATAAATGGAGTTTTCCTTAAAATGAAAAGTAGTTTCTATCTAAAACCATCAACAAACATTATCTGTAATGGGGATAAGCTAGAAGTTTTCCCAGTAAGATCAAGGGTGAAACACGGTGAAACATGAAACATGAAACTATTGTCACCACTATTTTTCAATATTGTATTAGAAATGTTAGCTTTAGCAATTAGGGAAGAAAAGGAAATCAAAGAAATTAGAATAGGCAATGAGGAAATAAAACCATCACTCTTTGCAGATGATATGATGGTATACTTAGAGAATTCAGGAGCATCAACTAAAAAACTACCTGAAATAATTAGCAACTAGCAAAGTTGCAGGATATAAAATAAACTCATATAAACCATCAGCATTTCTATATATTTCCAATAAAGCCCAGCAACAAGAGATAAAAAGTGAAATTCCATTTAAAATAGCTGCAGACAGTAAAGAATATTTGAGAGCCTACCTGCCAAGACAAACCCAGGAACTACATAAAAATAATTACAAAACACTTTAAAGACAGATTTAAACAATTGGAAAAATATCAGTTGCTCCTGGGTAGGCCAAACTAATATAACAATATGACAATTTTACCTAAATTAATTTACTTATTCAGTGCCATACCAACCAAACTATCACAATTATTTTATAAACCTAGAAAAAATGATAACAGAATTCATCTAGAAGAACAAAATGTCAAGAATATCAAGGGAATTAATTAAAAAAATGCAGAGAAAGGTGGCCTAACCATACCACATCTAAAATTATATTATAAAATGGCATTCATCAAAACTATTTGGTTCTGGCTAAGAAATAGAGTGGTGCATTAGTGGAATAGGTTAGGTACACAAGACACAGTAGTCAATGACTAGAGTAATCTACTGTTTGATAAACCTAAAGACTCCAGCTTCTGGGATAACTCACTATTTGACAAAAACTGCTGAGAAAACTAGAAGATAAAATGACAGAAGTTAAGCACAAACTAACATCTCACACCATATACCAAGATTAGGTCAAAATGGGTGCATGATTTATACATAAAGAATGATACCATAAAAAAATTTGGAGAGCAAAGAATAGTTTACCTCTCAGATCTATGGGGAAGGGAAGAATTTATGACCAAACAAGAGATAGAGAACATTATGAAATGCAAAAATGGATGATTTTGATTACATTAAAAAGTTTTTGTACAAGCAAAACCAATGAAACCAAGATTAGAAGGGAAGCAGAAAGCTGGGAAACAATTTTTACAGCCAGTGTTTCTGATAAAGTCCTCCTTTCTCATATATATAAATATAAAGAGAGAGAGAGAGAGACAGAGAGAGAGAGAGAGACAGACAGAGAGAGAGACAGAGAGAGACAGAGACAGAGAAAGAGAGACAGAGAGAGACAGAGAGGAAGAGAGACAGAGAGAGACAGAGAGGAAGAGAGACAGAGAAAGAGAGAGACAGAGAGAGAGAGAGACAGAGAGAGATAGAGAGAGATCTGAGTCAAATTTATAAGAATACAAGTTATTCCCCAATTCACAAATGGTCAAAGGATGTGAACAGGCAGTTTTTAGATATAAATATATATATATATATAAATATAGTCATTTTAAAAATGCTCTAAATCACTATTGATTAGAGAAATGAAAATCAAAACAACTCTGAAGTACCACCTCATATCTATTCGATTGGCTAATATGACAGAAAAGGAAAATGATAAATGTTAGAGAAGATGTGGGAAAATTGGGACACTAATGCGTTGCTGGTGGAGTTGTGAACTGATTCACCCATTCTAGAGAGTAATTTGAAACTATGCCCACAATGCTGCAAAACTGTGCACATCCTTTGACCCAGCAATACCACTACTAGGTCTATATCCCAAAGAGATCATAAAAAAAGGGAAAAGGACCTACATGTTCAAAAATATTTATAGCATTACTTTTTGTGGTGGCAAAGAATTGGAAATTGAGGGGATGCCTATCAATTGGGGAATGGCTGAACAAGTTGTGTTAAATTAATGTAAAGGAAAACTATTGTTCTGTAAGAAATGATGAGTAGGCAGATTTCAGGAAAATCTGGAGAGAATTCCGTGAACTGATGCAGTAAAGTAAGCAGAAGCACAGTATTGTGCACAGAAGCAGCAACATTGTGTGATGATCAACTATGATTAACTTAGATCTTCTCAGCAATATAGTGATCCAAGAGAATTACAAATGGCTCATGATGGAAAGGGCTATCCACATCCAGAGAAAGAACTATGGAGTCTGAATGCAGATCAAAACATGCTATTTTCACCTTTTTTTGTTTATTGATTTTTTGTGGCTTTCCCCTTTTTTCTGTTTCTTCTTTCCCAACATGACTAATGTGGAAATATGTTTCCATGATTGCACATGTATAACCTCTATCAGATTGCTTGCCATCTTAGGGTTAGGGGATGGGAGAGAGGGATAGAGAAAAATTTTGAAACTCAAAATTGTATAAAAATGATTGTTGAATACTATCTTTACATGTAATTGGAAAAAATAAAATACTATTTACCAAAAATAACTTTATGAGAGTCATCTGTTAAATTGAGTACATACATACTCAATGAGAAGAATACATAGGCCTTCTTAAGCAATATTCGGCAATAGACCTCATCTTTATTGTGTCATAGTTAACTGGAAGATGTAGGTGATATAGATTCCCATGGCACATAATGTTCATTCCTTATAAAAAAGCATTTGTTATTAGAACAATATATACTTTATAGGCTCTTCTGTAAATAGATGTCATCCATTCACACATCAAAGAAATATTCAAGATTCCTTGGAAGATAAAACAACAGAAGCAGCAGTATTCAGTGAACCTCTGATAATAAATATCAGGAGAGGTAAAAAAAAATAGGGAGATATATGTCACCAAAGGTATTAACCAATGTACAGGAGATCAAACACACAGTTCAGGTCAAAAAGGGATTACCTGTGGATGTTAAGGACCTTCAGATGCGCTTGTTTGTTGATGATGATGTCCCAATTGCACTAAATTCCAGAACACTGAAGGTATCTGGGAAGAGATCTGCAATCACTCAAAGGAGTTTGACCTGTTCACAAAGAAAAGACCAAGTAGTTAAAGAATGTATTTTGCTCAGGTTTTGACATGCTTGGATTGAGACCCTAGAAAACATATCTATCAGTATATATACCTGGGGCTATTAGTAGAGATGGATGATAAGTCAGGCCCAAAGTTGAACTTAGAGGAAGAAAGTGGACTGAATTGCCTTCAGAAAATTTCAAAGTTCCTTTACTGACCATATAAGCTTTTTGTGAAAGTAAAGATTTATATTTTAAAAGCCAACATTCTACCAATGTTGCTAGACACGGACTATAATTATTCCCAAGAATTACAAATGAATATCATCCAGAGGACAATGGAGAAACACGTTTTGTGGGAACAGGTTTAAACATGTAAGCAATGAAGAATCCCAAAGAACAAAAGTAATAATCTGCCTTTAAATAATTTTATGATAAGAAGATGGACTGGTGACCCAGGAAGGACAAGGGATGAAGAGTGAAGAACCAGATTGCTCCTCTGGAACCTTTGAAACATCAGAAGAAAAGGAAGTCCTCCAGCATGTTGAGTGGACCACTTGTGATGAATTTATAGGAGGACACAGACAAGAATCATATAGGATCAATTACATGAATGGGTTGTGGTCTCTCAGCTTAGGGGAAACGTGTGAATGGGTGAGATCACAAATCCATCTGAATACGTTCTTGGTATTAAAAATACAAAACAAAACAAATTAAATACTCTCTTCTCTCAAGAAATTACAATGTGTGCATATGTAGAACATATGTAAAAACATAAGAAAACACAAAGTCATTTCAGTGGGAGGACAAATAGAGGGTCCAAGAATGACCTGAGGTATAATGTGGAACTTAAATTGTACTTTTAAGGAAGCTAGATAACTCTTAAGAGATGAAAGTGAAGAGGGAAAGGGAGAAATACAGTCTGCAAAAGCACAGAGGTGGGAGAGATAGAATACTAGAAATAATAAGTAGACCAAATTGATTGGAACAAAAAGTGCATCAAAAGGAATATGGTGTAATAATCTTGGAGAAAGGGTTTGAAAACCAAATATAGGCATTTGTATTTTGTCAGACAGATAATAGGGAGCCACTAACACTTTTTGAGCAGCAGTGACAAAGCCAGATCTATGCTTCACAAGGTTCTATGGAGGGTTCTTCATCCTCCATGGAAGGAAATATACCCCCTCCAGGGTATTGAATTAGAAAATGAGGACAGTGGCTTCTTCAAACTATAGATGAATTATTTTGACTTTAGTTGCTGGGGAAAAAAATCTAAAAAAAATTTATAAGGGGATGGTTTAAAAAGAAAAATGACAGTTTCTAAAGACTAGCAGAGGTTAAACAAGAACAGAACATAGCAGACTAGCATCATTTCCCCCTCTGGACACAGTTATTAGAGTGGTAAGGGCATGGAAATATTACATACATAGCTTAACAAGACATTTGACAAAATCTGCTGTGCTATCCTTTATTCTTCAGTAATTTTTTGGGTCTCCTTTAGCAAGCTGTTGACTACTTTTTCACGATTTTCTTGTATCTCATTTCTCTTCCCAAATTTTCCTCTACTTCTCTTACTTGATTTTCAAAATCCTTTTTGAGCTCTTCCGTGGCCTGTGACCAATTCACATTTTTCTTGGAGGCTTTTGATGTAGGAGCTTTGACCTTGTTGTCTTCTGGTTTATGTTTTGATCTTTGTCACCAAAGTAAGATTCTATAATCTGAGGGGTTTTTTTTTACACCATTTGCTCATTTTCCCAGCCAAATACTTGAGTTTCTAAATCTTTGTTAAGGTAGGACTCTGCTTCCAGTGGGGGTGGGGGTGGGTGGAGTGTACTGACCCAGGTTTCAGGAATTTTTTACAGCTGTTTTCAGAAATACTTCTAGGGACCTGCAAAATTTAAGTTCTTCCAAGACAGTATTTTCGAAGGAGAGGCATTTACTCTTCTTTTCTGCCTTGGAACCATGAGGAGGATTTCTTTTCCACCACTGCTACAAGCACCACCACTCCAGCTCTCCTCCTCACCTCAGGACCACCACCCAGGACTGCAACCCACATCTAAGCAGGGCAAAGCAAGAAAATCCTGCCTCAGCAGCCACAAAGAGATCCCGGTAATTTGCCCTCTGAGCAGCTGCTCAATCCCCCACCATCTGTGGGCCCATAGCTCCTGAAACAGCCACTGCTGCTGCCACCCACCAGCTCTGCCACCCACCAGCTCTGCTTCCCTAGGGCAGGGGCCAGACGGCACTCCTCTCTCACCCATGGCCAACAGAATTTTCCCACTGACCTTCTATGCTGTCTTTGACGTTTATGGGTTGAGATGTCTAGAAATTGCCACAGCTGCCAGTGATTCAGGGCCCTGAAGCCTACTCCAGTCCTGTCTGTGCCAGCATGGCCCATGCTGGACTGCAATCTGCTTCCAGCCCAGTGTGATAGACCCTTTCTGTAGACCTTTCAGGCTGTCTTAGGCTGGAGATTTGTTTCACTCTGTCATTTTGTGGGTTTTGTAGTTCTAAAATTTGTTCAGTCATTTTTTCACAGATATTTGGAGGGTTTTGGGGAAGAGCTAAAGCAAGTCCCTGCTTTTACTCTGCCATTTTGGTTCCGCCTCCCCAATCCCCCTTATGGATCCTTATGGATACAGATAAAGGCAGGTTTAGCAAGGTGAAGGGCCACTGGATCTATTCCATTATCGAGCCATAGAGCCAATCGTGCTTCTTGGAATAGTCTCTGATTTCCCTCAAGATTTGACTCAAGTGGTTTTTCAAGAGACCTTTCTTGGTTCTACCTGATGCTCATGCCTCCCCCAAGGTTTGGTGTATTTTCTGTTTGTGGCTATTGAGTTGTTTCAATCATACCCAACTCTTCGTGTCCCCATTTAGGTTTTTCTTGGCAAAGATACTAGAGTGGTTTGTCTTTTTTTCTCTACTTCATTTTACAGATGAGGAACTGAAGTAAACAGGGCTAAGTGACTTCCTCAGCGTCACATGGTTTTAGACCCAGAGTCAAAAGACTTGAGTTCTATCCTGACCTTGAGTCTTCTAAAGTACATTCCTGAGGACATAAATTAACGTCTCTATGACTCAGTTTCCTCATTCATAAGACAGCTTATTTAGAAATGTACTACCACTTCACAGTAGTTTTGTAAGGTAAGTGCAGTATAAATGTCTCTCCAATCACTTAGTGTCTTAAGTGTCTGAGGCCAGATTTGACCTCAGGAAGATGAGTGTTCCTGAATTTTGGCCTGGGATTCTATCCACTGTACCACTTGTTCTGTACATGCTACTAAAACTGCATATTCCTCTTTATAGTGTAACCTCCTGAGGGCAGGGATTTGTTTGCTTTTGTCGCTGAATCTCTAGAAACTACCACTTAACAAATGCTTACTTGTTTTGCTGATTGCTGGCATAATTGAGGAAAAACATTGGATACAGGACTCAATGGATAAACATTTGTTAAGTGCCTATTATATGCCAGGCATGTGCTAAACACTGGGGATACAAAAAGAGGCAAAAGGAAGTACCTGCCCTCGAGGAGCTTACAATCTATGGGGAGAGACAACATGCAAACAAATTTATACAAAAAAAAAGTCTCTGTATGGAAATTGAAACAGAACTGTGAGCCATTGCCAGATGAGCATCCACAGTAGAGTTAAGCAAAAGAATCCAATCTCCACACAATTATTCATAGTACCTTGGAGGCACAGTTCTGGTGCCTTGATTGAAAAACATAATTAAGAATGAGGGCAAACATTTCGCATATGAGTTCCAGCAGTATTAGAGGATATTTAAACCGATTGGTTTAGAGATGAACTTGGATTTAGCAAAATGATTGTATAATGAACAATGACTTCAAGGCACTTTATAAGGAGAAAGCTTGATGGGATCAAGAAGTTATTGTAAGATGTTTACCCCAGTCACCAACTTCAGCACAGAAGATGTCACAGAAACTAAAAACTGCCTACATTCGTTTCCAACACAGTCTTGTGATGCTTATTGATGATGAAGTATCCGTGTTCTCCCTAGTCCCAGAGGACCAAATTAGGAACAATGAGTAGAAGTTGTAGAAAGACATATTTAGACTTGATGTAAAGAAAAACTTCCTAACAATAAGAGCTGTCCAGAAGTGGAATGGGCTGCCTCGGGAGTTAGCAAATTCCTCCTCTTTGGAGGAGGGGGTGTCTTCTAGTTCATATTAGATGATCACATGTTGGGAGGGATAGAAGGACTTCCTGTAGGAGGGTAGGACTAGCTGACCTCTGAACTTCCTCTCAACTCCAGGATTTGGTGATTTTGTGAAACCAACCCCACCGCTCAACAATGTGTTGTGAAAGGCTCAACTCTTCGTTTATAAACCAGTAGGGTATGGAGGTAGGAGAAGCTTAGGTGGGTCTTTCAAATAGAGGTCCAATATGTTTATTCTCTTAAAAAGTAGAGCTTTTAAATGATAATTGGTATTCCCAAACCTGAACCTAATATGCTACTTTTGAAGGCAGTTTTGTTAGAAAAATTCCAGCAATGGGAGGGTGACAGTCATAGCTGTCTGGTACTCCTGAACTGTTTCTCTGTTTGTGTTTGCATAGCTGATTATCTGTCTTTCTCCATGTCCCTTGGGGGGTTCTATTTGAGTATATAGCTATTTTTGTTCCACAATTCAGATACACATTCTCCTCCTCCCCTTTCCTTCATTGGGAGTGTTAGTGAATGATAAATGATAATCTAATTCTATGGCTATCCATCACCAGCCAATATGCCTAGCTTGATCAGTGTTTCATAACAGAAACGGTCATTTCATATTATAGTTATCTTGCTTTTTTAAGTTTATATTTTGGTAATACTATGTATAGACAAAGCCTAGTGCTTTGTAGCTATGACAATTTGTACCACTGTAATGCCATGCACAGAAGCTTTCCAGAATTCTACTGTGAACAGCTTTTAAGGTTCTGATTACTCAGTATAGTGATCACTCTATTTATTCCATAACAAAAACAAAACATACATGGAAAATCAAGGTACAGCATTCACAATATTACAACTTATCACAGAAAATCACAATATAATATTCACAAATAGTCTCAAAGTAAAATAGCCACTCTTAAATTAACTCAATCAGTCACTTATCAGTAGCAATATCTCAAAGTACTCAAAGTACAATCAGTCACTTATTCAGCAAAGTCTTACTAAGTATCATACACAAAACCCTCCACCCCTTGGGTCACTAGTAAACTATAATGCCATAATTACTCAGTACCCAAAGAAAGGTCTTTTCATCTTGACTTGGGGCATGTTCTCAGATTCCATGGATCTCCTTCCATGGTCCCAGATTCGACCTGGATTCACCAGAATGTCACCTGGGCTCAGTGGCAGACAGCTCCCAGTTCCTTGACCAGCTTTCTGGGCAGGTCCTGCTCCACACTGGCATTCACAGGGTGTGGTCCATGTCAGCTCCTTCACCATTTCTGCTCCAGGGAATTCAAGGCTCAACTAAACCTCAAACAAACAAAGTCTCAGCATCCCAGTCATGCTTCAGTCACTTGGGCTCCTGGGCTCCTGGGTTCCTGGCTCCAGGCTCTGGGTTCCTGTTCAGAAGAAGCTCCACCACCACAAGTTCTCAGGACTCAGTTCTCCATTCTTCTGTAGCTGTTCTGCCACCAGATCTCGGTCTCAAGGAAATTGTGACTGTGCCTCTCTGGGGCTTTTCTTATATACACAGTGTTAGCTATTTCCTTCAGTCAACCCCTTCCCACTGGGTCAGTAACAGGAGACAGGAGTTCATACCTTCTGTTCCCCCAATCAGAGGCTTGATGAGTTACTAAGTGTTAAGTATCTGCTACTTTTGCCAACACAAAGGGATCTTCAAATTCAAGTTACATTACCATTACAACCACTCAGTTTTCCTTAGGAGATATGCTCTGTGGGGTGAAAAAGATATAACCCCAGTTTTCCATTGGTCTTCTGATGTTCAGAATGCCTTCAAGATCCTGAAAGACTGAAGACTTTACAGTAACTCTGATTCTTACTGTATGGTGACAAGTGCATTAGACCCAGAGTCAAAAGACTTGAGTTCTATCCTGACCTTGAGTCTTCTAAAGTACATTCCTGAGGACATAAATTAATGTCTCTATGACTCAGTTTCCTCATTCATAAGACAGCTTAATTAGAAATGTACTACCAATTCACAGTAGTTTTGTGAGGTAAGTGCAATATAAATCTCTCTCCAATTACTTAGATCTTTTTTGATTCCTAATGTACACTTATCAAGTACCTTCCTTACAAAGAACTATACTAGGCCCTATGGGTACAAAGACAAAATAGACAAAAAAAATTCTGCCCTCAAGGTGTTTATATTTGGGAGGGGCAGGATATATATTGTACATATAGTTAGAGCAAAACTTTGCATATGTATACACACTTATACACTTTGTATATACATATATAGGTATAGATATAGAAATAGACAGACAAAGCAAGGATGGATGAAAGTAATCCTTTCCACATTATGACTTTTTTCCATGTCAGTTTTGATGTATTGCAAGTTACAAAAAATAAAATAAAATAAAGTTAAATGGGAATTTCGGGGGAGTTTTGCAGAAGCTGCAGGTGGCATGCAAAGGCCAGCAACAACACAGGAAAAGTTTAGAAAAGCAGAAATACATAAAATTGATGTTTAGTGTTTTTTACTTAATATTGACCTACATTTAGCCTATGACCAAATACTTAACCCAAATTTTACAATAATGTTCTATAAACACCCCATAAAAGGAAAAGAAAAAAAATCAGACCTTCTCTGGTATGAAGGGAAGGCCAAAAAGTTTTACACAGACTTTCCAGATCATTGGGGCACCTCACCCCTTATCCCCATGATGTGGGAGAGAGAACTTTGCTAACAACGTAGTAGAATTCATAAAGGCTCTGCCTAGAATATGGCAACAGAGTTGAGTCCAAAAGGAAGCTAGCCAAATTAGCTTTCTAAGCACAGATCTGAACATGTCATTCTTCCAGCTCAAGAACATTCAGTGACTGTTTTGCCACTACTACAAAATAAAAATTTCTCATCCTGGCACTTAGAGGTCTCTACCATATGATGCTAAGCTACCTTTTCAGACATTTTTAATATTACTCCCTGGCATTCTCCGTACATTAAAGCCAAAGTGACCTACTTGAACTCTGTATGACACCTTCTCTTTCTGTGCCTTGGCACAGGCTGTCTCTCTTCCCTGTAATGTACTCCCTCCTTACCTTAATCTCCTACAGTCCTTGGCTTTCTTCAAGGCTCAGCTCAGGCTTTGCCTCCTACTCAAAATCTTTCTTGATTTTTGAAGATGTCAGGGCTCTTTTCCTCTTCAAATTATCTCATCCTCATCTGGGCACATTTGAATTTCCTGGGTATAATTTAAGCTTCCTGAAGGCAAGGACTGTTTATTATTGTTTTTGGATCTCTGATTACCTAGAATAGTCCCTTGTATATAGAAAGCATTCAAAAGATATTTATTTTATTTGTATTGAAAAGTACCCCAGTCAGAAAATCTGAAGATATAACTTAACTTCTCTAAGACTCAGTTTCCTCATTAGAATTCATTTTAATTACAAGTGTACTACCACTTCATGATAGTTTTGTGAAGTAAGCGCAGTAGAAATCTCTTTCCAATTACTTAGATCTTTCTTGATTCCTTTGAAGGTTGTTTCATAGTTCAGTTCAATACAGCATATAGTTATCAAGTACCTTTCTTGCAAAGAACTATACTAGACCCTGTGAGTACAAAATATTAAAAAAAAAATCCTTGCCCTTAGGGAATATGTATATATGTATATATTATGGTGGGAAGGATATATACTTTGTACATATAGATAAAGCAAAGCTTTTTATACATATAAATAGAGCAAAACAGACTTCCCTCAACATTAATATAATCACAAATTCTCAGCAATAGACTACCATCTTCATGGACATTGACCTGACTTTGAAAATGGTGCATTTTGTCTCTCATTCTAAGTGACCTGAATCCCATCTAGGACGTTTTTTTTCATGACTATAGAACTCTCGCCAAGTTATTATAGGGCATGGACCTCAATTCATGTTATACTTACGGCTAAAGTTATTATCTTGTTTGAAGTTAACTTATTTTGAAATTAATACATCCAAAGAAGAGAGAATCAAGTATATCCTGTAGCAATATGTCTGCAGTTATTCCATGTACCATTAGAATACTTTGACTCTTTACTCCCCACTCTCAGTATGTTCATTAGATTGTTAGCCATTAACCTTTATAGAAGGATGTCCTTTTATTCTGATTATGACTTTCGTCTGCCACACTTTATTCTCTTTTTTTCCCCCATTACCCTCCTGGTCCCATTACCAGTGTTCTCCAAATCATCTAGGTCAAATTAGGGATGGGAATTACATGCATGATTTCATTCTTATAGGGATTCCTAACTAAGGAAACCCCAGCTCTACAAGTGCAGGTTGGCCCCCTCTCTAAAATTTCTGTTTTAGATAGTAACATAGAATACTAAGAGATTAAATGATTTGCCCAGAGTCACCCATCCAGTATGTGTCAGAAACAGAAATTGAGCCACGTCTTCATGCCTTCATGGCTGGTTTTCTATCTATTGTACCTGCTGTTTCTTCTGGGCCAAATTACAAATTAACAAATAAACCAAAGAGTCCTCCAAGGATCAAAGTAAAATAGGTCCTTAGAAGAATCTGTGAAGAATGGGGGAATGAACCTGGGTTTATGTAATATTTATAATCTGCTTAAGACTTCAATATTTTAATACTCTAAGAATCTGTAATTTCATCAGTGTGGCTACTCTTTTCAACAATATGGATCATCACCACTTTGGACAGTTACTATGGTTGAAAAATGTGTCACCTTGAAGTGAACCTGGTGTGATGCTTCTTTGAGGTTAGCCAGACTGGTCCCCATACAATGGATACACAGTTTATCACAGGTCTTATCCTGAAGATTTTCCAGTTTGATGGGACATGCTAAAAGCATTCCTCTATAGCCATAGTCTTAAAAAACCCAGAATCATCTCCATCCCATGATGAAATATTAGAATTCATCCAATTCTTTTAAAAAGTGACTACTTGATTGGTCTCTCCAACCTTCCCATAATCTCACACTTTATCCTTAGTATATACCTACCATTCCTTAAAAGTTCAAATTATTACTACAGTTTTTTGGTATGTGTATAGGTAGTTGGTTGGGGTGGGAAAGAGGAATTCCTGGTGAAGAAAGCACCTCTATCAGTGAATATTGGCAACTTTTCTATCCCTTACATTCTTAATGAATTAATGTAAGGTCACAGAGAAGATATAATTTACCCAGGTGATACTTCTAGTACATGTCAGAGGCAAGAACTAATCATATATTAAATGGAGGAATTTGACACCATGGTCATCCTGAACTTGAGACTCTTGTAGAAGTAGCTCTAAAACTTAGTTGATGAGAAGGGGTATAGTGTGAAGCATTTGCCTTGAGAACCTGTTGCTTATATCCATGCAGTCCATCTAATATGGACATTTCATCACCAGCATTTGGGTCCCTAACCAACCTGAGGGTGATGGAGGATGAGAAAAAGTTGGTAGAAGGGGTAGATGGTGCCAAGGTATGAATCAGAATCATGTCTCCATCCCTGGGGAAAGAACATATGACTGATATTCTAGGGGCAAAAAAGAATCAACTAACTTGCTTTCTTGGGTTGATCTCATCAGAGAAAGGCATGGAGAGCTCATGGAAGGGGTAAGACTGAAGACCATCAGGATGCTCAGGTGTGTGCCTGACAAGGAAGCCCTGAGCTTCTGTAGCCAAAAGGCTGAATTGAATGTTGTGTTTTTGGCAACACATGACCCTCTGGGAGGGATTCTAGTTATCACCTCAGATCTTGACCTTGACCTCTTTTGCTTCTCTGGCACTGACCTCAGTTCTTCAGTTATATGACGATCACCAATCCCCCACTTTTGAATGCACTGGGTTATACTGTGATTTGAACTCTAACCCTGGTGTAGCTTAAAGAGGGGAACACCAGAAACACCCTTGACCAACTGCTGTTAGTGTCAATTGATGTCATTGCTAGTTCTCTGATCTCCTGGTGCCCGGTTTCACTTGTAGCTCATTTTCAAAGGCCTTTTTTCATTGTATGCCTGGTGAGAGTTCACTCAAGAGATAACTTGTCTGAGCCTTAACCTGCCACAGAGACAACCGCCATGTATCCTTGGATCTAGAACAAGGCAATCACAATGAAACTAGACTTGCTCAGTGAAAGGCCATCTGGGAGCTTGTTGGGATCTGAAGATGTATGTAATAACAATACCTATTATTGGTAGAGGACTTCATATTTTCTCAAAGTGCTTTTGTGTCTCTCATCTGGCAGGTGGGCACGGCAGCTGTTGTTATTCCTACTTGACAGATGAAAGAGGAAGCATGATGTTATTAAAAGAACATTAGACTGGAAACTGTAGGATCTGAGTTTGAATTCAAGTACATGCTACTTACTCGCTATCTGTATGTGACCTTTGACAAGTTACTTCACCTTTCTGTGACTTAGTTTTCTCATCTGTAAATTGAAGGAGTTGGAAAAAAAAACAGAATGAGAGACTTTAACTGGATGGCTTCTGAGATCACTTCCAGCTCCAAATCTATGAAACTTTCTATTTGTGATCTTGGGCAAGAAAGTTAACTTCTCTGGTTTCTGCCTTTATAAAATGAGAGGTTCATTTCAGCTCTAAATTCTGTGAAAACTATGAAAGAGGTTAAGGGACTGTAAGGGACAGATTTAAACCCAAGAGTGCTAAGTGAGGCCTTTTTTAGTTATACTGTGACTGTCTCCATATTTTCAGGGAGTCTGGCATGTGTGCGTGTATGTGTGTGTGTGTGTGTGTGTGTGTGTGTGTGTGTGTGTGTTTTAAGGAGATTATAGTGGCAATTCTGGAATATCCTCTATATTGTTCCTTGTGAGCTATCTCTGGAGCCCCAGCATCCATTCAGTTATGGACCCTATTTCCACCAGGAAAAATGACCCAGAAAATAAGAGCTGACAGTGACAGAGTGACTTCTCCATTTCTTGCTAACTTTTGCTATTAAGTCAAATCCCATTTTAATGAATGTCCATTATGGTCAAATTTGGAAAGCAGGTATTAAGAGGCACGGTGGCTAATTACCCTGCAAGAGCTCTGTTTATATTTTCAAATGGCTTGAAAGAGGTCAGCAAATGGGACATTTCAGCAAATACTGGCTCCAGATTGATTGCACAGGTTTTCAGAAAGTAACCGCTGTCCAAGGAACGTGCAATGTGCTGGGAAATCACGATCTACCCCCCCCCCCCCCCCCCCCCCCGTTCTTTCCATGTTTCTCTGAGGTAAGAGTTAGTGGTGCTGAGTAGCCACATCTTGAAGCCTGTCAGCCCCCTAGCAGATCTTGTTACATCTGGGACCCTCAAGTATATTCCAAGCAAAAGGCCTTGGTTTATTTTCATCTTACTCCTAGAAACTAGAAACTAAGGACAAAGTCCTTTGGCTGACAGGTGGCTACAGAAAACAACTCACCCAGCTGCTGCTAATTATGGCAGAAAGAAAAATCACTCAACAGAGTCTTTAGTTTATTTGCTAAAGATCTCTGAAGGTATAGCTGTCTCCGTGGGTCAAAAGGCAATTCACAGTGTTCCATTGAACAGAACTGTTAATAATTAAGATAGCATAAGGCCTTGGGATGGCAGTGACCATTCAACACAAGTTTAACCCGATTTGAATGGGCTTTAATGTCCTAATGTGACACATGAAGGCAATCTGAGATTATGGCTTGGGAAAGGCGACCCCGAGGGGTTGCTTGTCGGCTTCATTCCAGGTAAATTCAGTTTGGTGGGAGAGGGACTGGCTGATTTAAAGGAACACCCTGCAAACTTGAAAGATGGGGACTGGAATGTGTAATAATTAAGAGTGGGGATTCAGACTCAATCTCACAGCTTCAAGCTTTTTTTAAATGACCTTTCCCACATTCAAAGTAGTTTTTGGATACATTTGACACTGTAATAGAATATTGGATCTGCCAAGTGCTTTCCATACAGCTCATCTAGTCTGATCTCATCTTCCTAATGAGGAAACTGAGGCTCAGAGAAGTCAGAGAATTAGAGCTGAAAAGAACATCAGAGCTTATCTAGTAAAACCACCACATTTTCCCAATGAAGTATTTCAAGCCAGAATGGCTATGTGATTTGTCCAATTTGTCATTGATGTTGCTCTTGTTGAGTTGTTTCTGTCATGCCTGCCTCTTCATGCCTCCATTTGGGGTTTTCTTGGCAAAGATATTGAAGTGATTTGCCATTTCCTTATCCAACTCATTTTGGAGATGGGGAGATTGAGTTAAATGACTCGCCCAGGGTCACATAGCCAGGAAGTGTCAGAGTCCAGATTTGAACTCAGGAAGAGTATCCACTATGCCACCTAGCTGCCCCCTTGCCTAACTTATACAGGTATTAAGTGGAAGAGGTGGAGTTGAACCTGGGTCTTCAACTCCAAATCCAGAATTCTTTCTACTCTGCCATGAATTAGTTAAGAACACCTAACAAGTTAATGGCTGGGGGTAGAGCTTCCATATTTTTTCTACTTTTCTCCAACAATTAATATTTTCCTCTATTTCTTTCTCCACTTAGGAAACTGAGGGTTTATCAAAAGGCCTTGGCAGGTTGCAGTCCAATTACCACTGAGAAAGAGAAGCCATCACACTGTCTGTCTGGTGATTTGCCAGAGAAGCGTGAAGCTTCTGGTCCCAAAGTGCTTTGGCTGCTTGTTGCTCTGATCTACTTGTATTTACTGGCCTGTTTTCCTGCTTCTTCAGTTCCTGTGTTTCAGTATCCTGGGTTAGCAGACATCTCAAATTCCAGAGTCTTAGCTGTTTGTAAGGCAACGAATTACCGCTCATGTTATGTGATCAAGTTTATATCCTTTGACCTCCTTCTGAGGTCTCCTGTGTTCCTGATTTACTCTCATCTCTGCCTTCATCAAGGAAAAAAGCAAATCAAATCTATATTTCCCTTCTCTTTTGACATCTGACATATCCTAAGAACAGAGTGGTAAAATATCTCTTTTAAGAAGCCACTCTTGCTCAAAATTTACAAAGATTGCTTATTGACTCATTCATGTGCCTGACATTCAAGGCCTTCTATAGTCTGGCTACACCTTACCTGTCTAAAAGTGTTAAAAATATAAATATAAAGAAAGATGTTCTCCTGGAGCTCACAGTATCATGAAGGAAGGCAGCACATAAAAAGAAACTGCAGCATAGGGAAGGAAGGGAGAAGTTTCCTGGTGTAGGGCAGCATGAACAGGTAGAAATGCCTAAGTCCAGTTGCTGAGAAATGAGGAGATGAGGTTTTGGTGCTCATGGTTCCACTCTCCAATAAGAGGGACAAAGAGTACTACCGAGATGTGAGTACCAAAGCTGATCAGATATTGCAGGGTGATAAAATTCCCAGTGATGAGGCTCCTAGGGCATAATGGTGTGATGGAGAAGTCCAACAAAGTCCAAAAGCAGTGCAGCTGGTGGGAAATGAGGCATGCAGTGAGGCAGGCCAAGCCTGATGGGTGGTTCTAATAATCTTATTTAACAAATACATAAATCACCTACTATGTATAAGGCATGGTGCAAGATGCTACCAACACCCCAACTATGAGAACAGATGTTAATGAGTAAACCAGCGACCCAGTACGAGGAAAAGACTTATCTTGAGGGTGAAAAGCAGCTTTAGTTTTTCCATAATCTGTTGCTATAGTAGAAACTGAAGTATAGATGCAATAATATTGGGAAATTTTATATTTTTAAAAAATTCATAATCTGCATTTGTAAGATGTCCAGTGGATTTCTCAGTATAAATACACTGTACCTCTATTATTATTTTAAAAGTAGATTATGTTTTGTTAATATAGACCTTTCCTTTCTGTGACCATTAAGGACACATGGCAATTCTGTATCAATTGTCAGAATTCAGTTTGGGGAAACTATTATTTGCCCACTAATTAACTTCATTGTTTTAGTTAAGAATTATTCTTTCTCACCTGGTGCTCTTAAGATTCAGTATAGTAATAAGTAACACTATCATTTGTGCATGAAGATGGTGTTATGACCCCTCAAAAGTAGACTGTATGCTTTGAGATAGGTTTACAAGACTGAGGGAAAATTTAAAGTAATCCAACTGTACTCCCTTGCCCAGTTCCTCCAGTGACCATTTGGAAGTAAAATATGAAACCATACTTCTTGGGGAACATCCTCAAGGAATTCTTTAGGCAGGTTAGAAAGTATAGTACCTATTAAAATAGAAATGACTTGGAGAACGATTGAGAATTATGCAAATAAAGTGACCAAAATGTTCATACCTTTTGATTCAGAGATTCCACTACTAGGCTTAGACTCCAAGGAAGTCATTGATAAAAAGAAAATCTTTTTATACACCAAAAGATTTATAGCAGAACTTTTGTGATAGCAAAGAATTAGAAACAAAGTAGTTATCCCTTGATTGGGGAATAACTAAACAATTATTACATATCAATGTCATAGAATATTACTGTCCTGTAAGAAATGATGAGTGTGATGAATATAGAGAAGTATGGTAAGATTCCAATGATATGCTGTAGAATGAAGTAAGAAAACAAGAGGGAAAGCATATGACACTTACAACAAGCTAAATGGAATGACCTACTGCAAAATAATCAAAATTAAAATTTTACAGAACTATGGAGAGCCAGTATGACTTCAAAGAAAAGATATGAGATTTGTCCACTCCATGCTTTGAAGAGATGGAAGGTGTTATACATCACACATATTTTCAGACTTTTTCAATGTATTTGTCAGTTTTGCTGATTTTTCTCTCTTCATTTATTCTTTATTTATTTATTTTTATTTTATTTTATTTTATTAAGCAATCAGGGTTAAGTAACTTGCTCAAGGTTACACAGCCAGTTATTTCTGGGTGTGGTGCTGAGTGTCTGAGCCTGGATTTGATCCCCAGGTCATCCCGACACTGGAGCTGGTGCTCTTACTCGCTGAGCCACCTGGCTGCCCCTTTTTCTCTTCATTTAAATATTATTTGTTATATAAGATGACTCTTTAGAAAGGGGAAAGATAAGGGATACAGGGAGAAATTTTGGTGATATAAAAAAGCACAAAAGATTACATTGAAATTTATTTTTTTTAAATGGAGAGATAAGATATCCAAGGCTGAGAGAAGTCAAATGACCCACCTAAACTTATACAGCTTGTAAGTCTGTCTCCATATCAGACTGGAGGGACAGCCTTATTAGAGAATGTCTTTTAATTATTCTAGTTCTTAGTTTCCCCAAAGATAAAATTAAGTTGTTGAATATTAGATGATCTCCTAGGTCTCTTCCAGCTTTAAACTTGTAGACTTTGGGGTAGTTATATGGTAGGCTTTCTACCTCACAGTACAGACAGAGGAAGATGTATCGGTAACAACAATGATCAAGGATATTAGTACCTTGTATTAATCTGCTGAGTTAACCAAGGGTACTCTGTGTTGGAAGAGGTCTAGATATTATACCCTAGATGTCATTTCAGCCAGTCATCTGACACTTATAGCGTAAAAAGACTTGAATAGGTCTCTAAATCAGGATGGAGTAACTTCTGTTGCTCATAAATGTAAAATCACTCCCTTTATTAATGCAAATTATTATAATTAACTGGCGCATTTAATTGGTATTTGTAAAAACAACTTTAGTACTGCAGTAAACTTTGAAATAATAGTTAAAAATATTTTTGTGAATGATGTTGGCAAATAAATTACAGTCCAGGTTTGGGAAATATTTAAAAATTTGTCAGTTTCTGGGAATTACTTTCTCATGTGATTTCTTCTCTCTTGAGTCAGGAAAATGGTAAGTTACTGAAGGGTCTCTATGTATGATGCATTCTTGTTCTTAGATAGTACTGGATTTCATTGTGAAAGAGTGGTATTGGGACCAAGTGGCAACAAGGATAGAGGCTTCTCTGGGCTTTTAAGAACTAAGGCCTTGGGGGTGGGGATGTTCAACTAATGAACAAGCCTTTATTAAATGCTTAGCGTGTACCAATTTCCCTTCCTACCCTTACAAAATTTTTTTGGCTTCTTGTTACCCATAGTTTATTATTTTATTATTGACTGAGAATAAAAAATAACAAACTCGACCCAACCTTGGTTGATCCAGACCAATATGCTCTCTCTGTCAGAAGGGAAGAATTTTTAACCATATTGTTCCCAGTAAGTTGAACCCAAATAGTTAAAGACATAAGCCAGATTACACTATTTCTTTCAAAAGTTGGTTGTAGCAGAGTCAAGATGGCAGAATAGAAGCAGGACCTCCCTGTGCCACCTTCCCCAATCCATGTAAAAAGGGCACTCTAAACAAACTTTGGAGCTGCAGAACCCACAAAATGACACAGAGAAGCTGGAACCTCCCTCTGAGGACAGCCCAGCAGGCCTGCAGGAATCAGCCAGTGCAGCACTCTGGGAGCTGAGCCCAGCCCCACCCTGAGGTTTTAGCCCCATGGCAGGCCTGACCAGCCTCAGGCAGGAGGGACTCCAGATCAGCAGCAGCTGTGGCCTCTTCCAGGTTTATCAACACAAAGATGCAAAGGACAAAGTGAGAGATCAGTGCAGTCTGGACTTTGGGACCCAGTAAGTGGGAGTGTGTGGCTTTTGCCCCTGGGGCAAGAAGCCATTGAGACGTGGCACAGCCAGCCAGCACCACATTGCACCAGCACCACATTGCAGCTTCAGCTCCTGGCCTGCAGAGTGTAGGGGGAACAAGCACCAGTCTGAGGGGTAATCATTCTTGCTTTAACCTGCTTGGATCTGGATTGCAGTCTAGGGTGGAGGTGCTGGGGTGTGTGTCCAGTTTGCCAGAGCGTGTGGAGGCCTCAGAGAAGGCACCCATCTAATACCTCTGGCAGCTGAGAAAACCCCAGCGTTTGGGATGAAATATCCCCTGTCTGGTGGCAGAGTCCTACTGTGGCAAAAAGCCCAGGGGTCAAGTGACTGAGGGGCAACATGACCAGGCAAAGGAAACAAAGCAGACAGAAGATTCCAGCATTAGATTCCTATTTTGGGGACAAAAAGGAACAAATCATGGAACAGGAGGAAGACAGTGAAGTCAGAACTCCTACACCAAAAGCTTCAAAGGAAAATACGAGCTGGTTACAGGCAATAGAGGACCTTAAGAAGCAGATAAGAGAAGTGGAGGAAAAATTGGGAAGAGAAATGAGAATGATGCAAGAAAATTACAAAATGAGAGTCAACAGACTGACTGAGAAAAAACATACCTTAAAAAACAGACTAACTCTAATGGTAAAAGAGGCTCAAAAAGGCAATGAAGAGAAGAATTCCTTAAAAAGTCGAATTTGCCAGATGGAAAAAGAATCTCAAAAGCTCAATGAGGAGAATCATTGCTTCAGAATTAGATTGGAGCAAATGGAAGCTAATGACTATGAGAAATCAAGATGCTGTTAAACAGATCCAAACAAAAGAAAAAATAGAAGTCAAGGTGAAATATCTCATGGGAAAAACCACTGACCTGGAAAATAGATTCAGGAGAGAGAATTTAAAAATTATTGGACTACCTGAAAGCCATGATCAAAGTAAGAACCTAGAAATCATCCTCCAGGAAGTTCTCAAACAAAACTGTCCTGATGTTTTAGAACCAGAGGGCAAAACAGAGGTTGAAAGAATCCACCAATCACCTCCTGAAAAAGATCCCAAAAAGAAAACTACTAGGAATATTATAGCCAGGTTCCAGAATTCCCAGATTAAGGAGAGAATATTACAAGCAGCGAGGAAGAAACAATTTAAATATTGTGGAAACACAATCAGGATAACCCAGGATCTGTCAGCTTCTACACTGAGGGATCAAAGGGCTTGGAATATGATATTGTGGAGGTCAAAGGAGCTGGGATTAAAACCAAGAGTCACCTACCCAGCAAAACTGAGTATCATGTTTCAGGGGAAAATATGGTCATTCAGTGGAATAGAGGACTTTCAAACACTCTTGTTGAAAAAACCAGAGTTGAATAGAAAATTTGACATTCAGATACAAGAAGCAAGAGAAGCATGAGAAGGTAAACAGGAAAAGGAATCATAAGGAACTTATCAAAGTTGAACTATTAACATTGCTACATGAAAAAAGAATAATTGTGACTTATGAAACCTCCCTCAGTAGTTGAAGGTAATAGAAATATATATATATATGAGGGTATATGGGCATATGAATACATATGTGAATGTATGTATATATTTTTATAGGTTTATATAGATAGAGGGCACAGGACCAATTTAATAGGAAGGGATGATACTTAAAAGGTATCTTAATACTTAAGATACTTAAGAGGTGAGAGAGTAATATAATGAGAGGAGATGTGGAGAGACAGAATGGGGTAAACTATCTCATACAGAAGAGGCAAGGGAAAATGGTTACAATGGAGGGAAAGAATAGGAAGGCAAAAGGGAATGGGTCAACCTTATTCCCATTGAATTTGGCTTGAGGAGGGAACGAAATACACACTAAATAGGGTATCTCACCCTCCAGGAGAGT
>NW_027186296.1:43341240-43357633 GCF_028583685.1 Petaurus breviceps papuanus
ATCAAAGTAGAAAATAGAACAAGTGGGAAGTGGGATAGGAGGGAGGGAAATATAGTCAGTCTTTTACAATATATCTACTATGTTATTTTTTTGCATTAGCCACACATGTACAACCTTTACTGAACTGCTTATCTTCCCAGTAAGGGTGGGTGACAAGGGAGGAAGGGAATGAATCTGGAATTCAAAGTTTTAAAATCAAATGTTTATGTATATATATATATACATTATTATTAATACTATTTTACATGTAATTGGGTAATAAGACATACAGGCATGGGGGCATAGAGAATTCCTTGGAAAAGTCAAAATGGGTATGGGAGAAAATATGGGAGAGCACAGATTGGAGGAGGGAATATCCTGTGGGACTGCTATTTTGGGGTGGTGGTTAGGGGAAAAATGGGGAGAAAATTTGTAACTCAAAATCTGGCAGAAATGAATGATGTAAATCAGAAGTTAATAAAGCATTTGAAAAAAAATTTTAAAAGTTGGTTGTAGATCTTATATCTGGGTTCTTCTGGTACTTATTTAGACTTTGAACACTTCTATGTATCCTTCTGGTATGTTTATATAATCACAGAACCTAAGAGCTGGCAAAGATCTCTGAGTCTGTCTAGTCCTGGGGTTTTTAATTTGGGGTCTGTGAATTTGGTTTTTCCAAAGAATATTTGTATAATGATGTTTCAATAAAATTGGTTTCCTTTTTAATCCTGTTTATTTTCTTTTATGCATTTAAAAACATCATCTTGAGAAGGGGCCCATCTATAGGCTTCACCAGACTATCAAAGGGATCTATGACACAGAAAAGGTTACGAGTTTCTGATCTAGGCCAACCCACTCTTGAACAAAAGTCCCTTCTATCACATCCCACACAAGTGGTCAAGGAGCCTTTGCTTGGGTATCTCCAGTAAAAGGGAATCTGCCATCAATTGGGGAAGTCATTACTAAAGACTGTTCTACTTGTAAGGACATTTTTATCCTTTATATCAAGTCTAAATATGCCTCTCTGCAGCTTCCGCTCATCACTTCTAGTTCTGCCTTTTTAGACCAAAGAAGGGCAAATCACGTTTCTTTAACATATGAAAGCCCTGCTAATGCTTGAGTAATGCTATCAAGTCTTCCCTAAGTCACATCTTCTCTAGTCCAAAGGTCTACATCTTTTTCAGTTGATCTTTGCCAAATTTCTTCAGTTCGTTTTCCATCTTTTTTATCCTCTTCTGTATAAACTTTAGTTTATTGATGTCCTAATTAAAATGTAATACCCAGAACCAGGCACAATATTTCACATGTGGTCTGACTAGGGGAGAGTACTGTGAAATATCTTTCTTCTTTGTTCTGAGCACTGTTTCTTCATGAAGACTAGGAAAATAACTATTTTTTTGGCTTCTGTGCCATGCTATTAGCTCATATTTACCTTATAATAAGTCTGTTAAAATGCCTGATCTTCACAGGAACTTTGGTCTAGCTAAGAATTGCTGTATATTCAGCAGGATAGATTTCAAGGATCCACTTGCAAATCAATCAATAAGAATTTATTAAGCACCTCTATGTGCTAGATATTGAAGATACAAAAATGAAACAAATATACACATATCTGTGTCTCTGTCTATATATATATATATATATATGTATATATATATATATGATAAATAAAAGGTAAATTGTTTTTGGTCAGGGAAGATGCTAAAAGCTGGGGGGGGGAAGAGGAATCAGGAATGAACTAAAATATAAGGTGACACTTGAGAAAAGATTCTGAGTGATGGAGAGGGGAGAGGGTATATTCCAGGCATGGGAGATAGTTTATACAAAGATACAGAAGCAGATGAAATGTCCTATGTAGGTAGCAGTGAAAAGCCCAATTTAACTAGACCATACAATCTGCAAAAAGAAGGAATGTATAAGCTTGGAAAGGTAATTGGAGCCAGGTTGTGAAGGATTTTAAATGCCAAACAGAGGAGTTGGTATTTGATCCTAGAAACAGTAGGGAACCAATGGATTTTATTGAATAGGGGAGATGGTCAAATTGGAGCTTTAAGAAAATCGTTTTGGTGTAGCTATGGTTGGTGTAGCAGAAAAACTTGAAATGGTGATAAATTAGGAGGTTATAAAAATCTCTTGGTTCAAGCTTGGATTCTTAATGTGTCATGAATAGTACATGGGATCCATCTACATTCAAACATCTAAAAACCAGGTGCACACAACTTAAGATCTGTCTGAGGAAAATCTACAACATTAAAGGGAATCCTTTTATACTTACAATATTAAAAGATCCTTGGATTATTTCAAGGAAAGCCACAGTGGACCAGAGACAGAAAGAAACTTTTAACTATCTGGAAGCAGACTAAGTATATGCTTGTGAATGCCTCAATATATTTTGGGGAAAGTATCAGGTACTGACTGACCTTGTATGTAGTATCCTATTTGGACTGAGGCAGTCATCAGCTCAGAAAAGGATGTAAGAGCCAGATCTATTAAAGATATACCCTCAGGGCTAGGGGAAAAAAACTTGCTGGAAGGAGATAAAACTTCTGAGGGGAGCCCAAAGGCTCATTTTACATATCCTCTTACAAGGTCAAAGAGTTTCGATGATTTGTCCTTTCTGATTGTTCAGAACCTGGGTAGGAAACTCATTGAAATATGTTCATTGATGAAGGGTCGGTTCTATCTTTAATCGTATTTTCTGAGGTGTAAATATTGCTGTACAGCAATCCCAGCTTCACTTCTATGACAAATGTATACTCTTATTATTATCAAAGATCCCAGAAGAATATTTTATGTAGTTTGCTAGATGATATCATGAATAGCATTGTGTTTAGAGTCAGGAAGATGTGAATTTGAATCCTTCCCCAGATACTTAACTAGCTTTGTAACCCTGGGTAAGTTATATAACCTCTTTCAGCCTCAGTTTCCTAACCTGTAGAGTGGGGCTGATGATAATAGGACCTACATCTCAGGGTTGTAGTGATGATCAAATGAAATAATATGTGAAGCTCTTTGGAAACTTTTTGAGCCTCTTTTGCCATTTGAGTTAGTCTATTTTTTAAAGGTGTTATTTTCCTCAGTCAGGCTGTTGACACTCATTTCATAATTTTCTTGCATTGTTCTCATTTCTCTTCCCAATTTTTCCTCCACTTCTCTTATCTGCTTCTTAAGGTCCTCTATGGCCTGTAACCAGCTTGTATTTTTCTTGGAAGATTTTGGTACAGGAGTTCTAACTTCACTGTCTTCCTCCAGTTCCATGCTTTGGTCCTTTTTGTCCCCAAAATAGGAGTCTAATATTGGATTGCTTTGCTTGGTTTGCTTCCTTTGCCCTCTCATTTTGCCACTCAATTACTTGACTTTTGGGTTTTGTTTTTTTTTTACCACAGTAGGACTCTGCCACCAGACAGGGGAGCTTCATTCCAAACGCTGGGGTTTTCTCAGCTGCCAGAGGTATTAGTTGGGTGCCCTCTCTGAAGCTTCCACATGCTCTGGCAAGCTAGTCACACTCCCCAGGACCTCCACCCTAGACTGCAATCCAGATCCAAGCAGATTAAAGCAAGAGCGATTACCATTCAGACTGGTAGCTTGGTCCCCCTACACTCTGCAGGCCAGGAGCTGAAGCTGCCACATGGCAATGGCTGCACTGCTGAGATGGCTTCCCACCCCGGGGGCAAAAGCCAATGCACTCCCAACTACTGGGTCCCAAAGTCCACACTGCACTGACCTCTCACTTTTTCCTTAGCATCTATGTGTTGATAATTCTGGACCGCCACAGCTGCTGGTAATCTGGAGTCCCTCCAGCCCGTGGTTGGTCAGGCCGGCCCTGGGGCTAAAACCTTGGTGTGGGGCTAGGCTTGGCTCCCAGATCGCTGTGCTGGCCGATTCCTGCTGGCTTGCCAAGGCTGTCCTCAGCAGGAGGTTAGCTTCTCTGTGTCATTTTGTGGGTTCTGTAGCTCCAAAGTTTTTTACATGATTTGGAGGTGGTGGGAGCCAGAGCTGCATGGATGTCCTGTTTCTACTCCACCATCAACTGTTTGGAAACTTTGCTAGCTATTATTATTAATTATTACTACTCCTTTGGTCAATTACATCAATATAATTTTATTATTTGTTTCTTGGGTAACTCCATTCTATCCTTAGTATTTCATGGATTTAGGATTTTTTAATATGCAAAAACTATTTAAATTAAAACATGCACTTTCTAGAATAACAATTCAGGTATCTAGACAACCCTAGGCAGGGTTGTCTATGAGGTGGTTAAAATGCAGGATTAGAAGTTGGGAGAGCAGCCAAGTCTAGAGATATGGATTTGGGAATCATTTGCAGAGAAGTAGGTGATACTGGAATCAATGAAATCACTAAAGGGTAGAGAGTATAAAGACAGAATAGATTTCCCTAAACAATCTCTACTGTTGAAAAGTGCCTGTCATGCTTATTGAACATCATATCAGCAAGAAACTTAAGCCAATAGTGGATAGATTAGATTACTCGTGCCAAAACATATAAGATTGTAGGAGAGAAATATCTTAGTGAAATCATCACTACTGTTGACTAGTATATTTAAAGTTAGCTTCATAAGGTTTAAAAAGTCTTTATAAAATACATTATCTCATTTAATCCTCACAATAATCATATGAGGTAGATATTATAGGTATTAGTATCCCAATTTTACAGAAGTGGAAACAGATTCAGACAGAGACAGAGAGATAGAGACAGAGAGACAGAGACAGAGAGACAGACAGACAGACAGACAATGACTTGCCTTTGGCAAATTGGTGTCAAAAGCTATATTCAAACCCAGTTCTCTAAAGTTTGCCATTCCTTTCCATCATACCATGTTGACTTTCTAAGGAAGCCAGCATGCAGTCCATAGTTCATCTTTGAGCATAAGGAACCAACTGCACTATAATCAAAAGAGTTTATTAGGTAGTAACAGAAATATTACCTTTCCTCTTGAAACTGAACTGCACATACCTGTCTATCTCCCATAAGTGAACAAACAGCTGCCAAACAGGTTTCTAATGATAAAGGCTAAAGTTGACCTGGGGTCATGGGGTATCTTAGGATCTCAGTTCCTTACTATGCTTTTCAACTGTAGCATATTTGGGTCACCATTTAGGATCCACATTTATTTCTAGCTTGCACAGCCTTGGTGTTATCTCACTGTTTAATTACTGTAAATGATTGGCACCAGAAATGCTGAGTCACAAAGCTGAAATTTGAGAGCTCATTGATGAGCCTAGCATTATTTCTACTTTTTTTTTTCAGTAATTGTTGTCCATAGCTTTTTTTGCTTCCAAGTGTCCAGTGGAAAGTGCCATAAGCACATTTAGGTCAGGATGGCTTTAGAAATAGGCCAGTGTCCTTTGGACTCATTATCATCTATGGCTCTAGGCAGAGCTGACACTATACAAAACTGTGAAATTGGTTTCCACTATTCTCTATTTCACCTTTCATGGCCTGATTCTCCCTTGGTTCCCCTGGTGATGCATTGACTTTTCACCCTTTCCCTTTTAGAGTCCAAGGAACTTTGCTTCAGGGTGGTGATACATTTGGAGTCAGTGAATCTGAGTTAAAATTCCACCTCTGTCACTGGAGTAACCAAGTGACCTTGGACAGGTCACTTCTCTTGGTATCTATCTCCTTATCTGTCAAATGAGAAGTTTGGACAGGATTAAAGATCTGTCTAGTTCTAGCTCTATGCTCTTGCCATTTTTTCTACTTGGTGCGGTGAAAAATATCACTGGGCATGGAACAAGAAGACCTGAGTAACAGCATTGGTCCCTGCACACTGTGGTCAAGTAATTTAAGCCTTGTGCCTCAGTTTCTCCATATTTAATTGTGTTGCAGCAGTAGAGCATATGTCTAAATAGGGATATGGGGGGGTCACTTCTAGGAGCTTCTGGGCACATATCCAAGGACTCTTAGCATATAAGTGAATCAATGATGAAGGATTTATACAAGTTACATTTGTACTATCTACCTCACATTGTGGTAAAGAAAGTACGTAAACCACAAATACTTCCTAAGTAATGAATAATTATTATTAATTCCCCAAAGAAGAAGTATTCTTTATAAAAATTATAACAGATTCACTAAAACAAAGGTGTCAGTCCTCTGAATGATATTAATCTTTTGTTAAGGGATAAAATAGTAAACCAGAGGGGCAGCTAGGTGGCGCAGTGAGTAAAACACTGGCCCCGGAGTCAGGGGGACCCGAGTTCAGTTCCAGCCTCAGACCCTTAACACCCACACAAAAAAACTAGCCGTGTGACCTTGGGCAAGTTACTTAACCCCGATTGCCCTCCAAAAGGCAAAAAAAAAAAAAATAGTAAAGCAGAGAAACTGTGTTGGTTTATTTTCTTTTTTCAGTAGGATTTTAGGTGTCCACATTAGAATATGGGAAAGTGTTTTTAGAAGGTGGGGCCTTCTGAGGTACTACAGATCACAGCAGCAGGTAGCCAACTATGATGGACAGAAGGGACAGTGAACATTAGAGAGAGTTCCAGAGGGATGGCAGAGAAGCATGGGAAGTAAAGAGGACTTTGGTTGACTTTGCCATAGGGAGAAAGTAGAGTAGAGTCAGTGGCCCACTTTTTTGGTCACTGATCCTAGGCCTAGATTCCAGGCCATGTTTGGGGAAGTTTACCCTGGTGAATAGACAAAACCTAGGAAAGGGGAATGATGGCCACCACACAAAGTGAGCAAGGGAATGGGTCAGTTGGATGACTGATGCTAGATAATATGACAAAAAGGAATTGTGCTCAATGGCAGGGGGAGAGGATCTCTCCACATTGATTCCTGGGGAAAACTCTTTCCTGGTTCCAGTTTCAGCTCTTCATTGTACAAATAAGTACCTCAAGTTGTCCAATTCACATTCACCATCTGGGCCTTATAGCATATATCATACCATTAGTAAAACCACTATAGCCCCTGTCTTTGCTAGTGGTTAGCCATAAATGGCTAGCTTTGGATCCATATTGATGCTTGTTTAGTTAATCAAGCCTCTCAGAGTTGGAGAACATGGAAACTCTAAGGCACTTCAGGCAGTTTCTTAATAAATGTGGGTGAATTTACAAAAAATCTTACGGGCTAACATATATGCTGATGCTGATCAAATTTCCATGTCATGGCCTGTACCTGCAGTTTTTACATGGTCAGTTTCCCAAGGTGGAATTTTCATTTGGTTGTTCTTGGAAAGTAATTGTAAAATTATAGATGTCCTGAGGTTGTTATAAAGTGTTTTATTTGGAAGAGAATTAAACTGGAGCAAATCACATGATCTTCAGCAGAGGATTCGATTTGAGGCTTCACTGAAATCTAGTATGCCACTCACATTCTTATCAACCTACAGAACTTTCTCCAAAACTGGAAGAGCTATAGGGACAGCAGAAAAGATTAGGGACTAGACAAGTATATAGTCTCCTTGTTATGCATGATTTAAATTTTTATTACATTTTATCATTTGATTTTTTTTAAGATTGGCCTGTTTTTTTTTTTTGAGAGGAAGTAGGCAGGGAAAAACATCAATGAAGTGTTGTCCTTATTTGTACGGTTGAATTAGTATTACTTAAAGGCCTATAGCACATGGGGCTATGCTACACACTATATAGGCACAATTAAGCAGCTTTTTTTCCAGGCAGGTAGGTCTTCCCATGGTCCCTTCACATGCTATACTAATATCTACCTTCATTCCTTGGTTCACTTCATTCCTGGGATGCTCTCTCTAGTTGTCTAAATCCTACCCATCCCTCAATTCTATTTCACCCCCTCCACGAAGACTTCTTTAGCTTACACTACCAGCTTCCTTCTTGGGAAAGCCTATTGTACTGTCACCGTCAATCTGGTTAGTACTTAACTTCATTCTAATTGTTTCACATGTTTTGATTGTCTCCCTAGCTTCACCATAGTAGGAAGTATCTTATATTCCCTTTATTATAAGATATTATTATAAGATATTTTTTATATCTTCCTGAATTGTTTTGTCTAGAATGAGACACAAAGTGCATCCCTACTTGAGAGGATATGTGATTTCATTGAAATGGATATTCCCTCCTCCTGGGGGTCTAAATTACAACCCATTCACAATATCTTATAATGAGGTAACTCTTGTCTATGTCCTTTCCTAATCTAGGGGTGCTATTCAACATGCTGGTATCTTCTGACTTTCATGGCTATCATGACATTATTGTCAATTGATCTTTAGTTATCCCTCTCCCTTCAATATTTTAATATCAGCTTAACAGTACCCTTCAAGTATCATACATTCTGCTTCTGGTGACCTGGGGCTGTTCTATCAATTTCAGCACAAACCAAGCCAAACCCCCTGACAAAATAAATTAGCTGATACTGATATGGGCATGGAAATACCAAGTGGAACCATCAGAACTATAGTCATCCCCAGATGGCTTTTACTGAGGAGGGGCAGTCTCCTACATCCAATGAGCCAATAAAAAAAAAAAGTTTGTTTGAGTTGGGGTAAGGGAAGCTCACAGCTTCTTGCTCTAAGTGATGTGCTCTAAAAAGCTTGAGTGAGTTGTGAGAAGCCCTACTTACCCTGTGAGGAGTGGCCTGTCTCTGCTCCATATCTGCAAGCCCTTGGTTATTTTTACTCGGGCAAAGCTTCTTCCCATTCTTCAGGTGCTGGGCGAGGTGGCGTTCATTTGGCTTTGCTTCTGACACAAGATAAACGAGCTCTGGGCCCTCGGTGATTCACTCTGGCTGCCAGGGGGTTCCAAAATAGCAAACTATTTTTCATAACAGCAACGTGATATGAAGGGAGATGCAGCAGGTGCACTCCGACTTCCTGCCATCCTCTGGGGCGGGAGCAGGATGGGGGATTCATTAAAGTTGGCCTGTGTAGTCCGGAAAAAGAATAAGGGCCCTGCCATCATGGTGGCCATTTCCCCTTGGCTGGGTCAAGGTTTCACCTTCTGAAGGTGAGATTTGTCCTTGGGCGAGACAGAAGTGCAAGTGTAGACTGAGAGAACTACCCCATGGAATCCAGTGCCTTTTCTATGCAAAGAGGTTAAGTGCTTGCATTGCTTCAAATGGTTTTCTGTCTTATGCATAAAAAAATATAAAGGAGGAGAGGAGACAAGATTTCCTACAGATTTGAAGTCACTGTCATTTAGCCCTGTCATTGTATGGTCATTTAACCATATTTGAACTGTGGACCTTGCTTTAATTTGGACTGTTTCTAAAGACTTTGTCCCTTGTAAAATTAAAGGGACAAGCTGACCCCAGGGTTTGAAGGATTGCCCTCTGTCTCCCCTCATTAAAATCATTGGTAAAACTTCTGTCTCTTTCCATACCGTTATTTATTAGGAAGATGGTCCCTAGCTCTGCACTTAACCCTCACTTTCCTCATACATTATGTACTCATTTTTGCATAAAATTATAAATGAAGCAAAGGCATTTTTAATTTGTGTCTGAATGTAGTGTGCATTTCCTTTTTTGACATGAGTTTCCTATCCACATGACTGAATGTTCCTGGTTGAAATTAACCTAAAAGTAAAATTCAAATATAGAAATCATATTCCATTTACAAATGAAAGAAAAGAAATATAGGCTTTTGGGAAATTGGGTAGAGATGGAGAAAAAGTTTCATTCTATCCTGAGTCAAAACGTCCAAAGTCAAGCCCTGCATTAGAGCAAGTTGGTAAAATCGTGTAAATAGATACGTGTTAGTGAGCTGTAATTGAATGCATAAGACACTGTATTGTGCTTCATAATGCATCTTAATTTAAACATCTTTTCCCATGGGACCATGGAGTATGTGGTGCATGAATAAATAAATGCCATGACTTATTTTGGAGGCCCCAATCATAATGCAATTATATGCATTGCAAATGCTCATATGCTACTTTTAGTTTCAGGTTTTGTCTTTTTTTTAACTCCTTTTTTGTTAACCTGCATTGCAAGAAGAGATACACTTCTACTGGCTCATTAAAAGGGAATGAAAAGATGTAATGGGACATAGATACCTTTTCCCTACCCTCCTAAGCTACCCTCCCACTCTAAAGGTGAAAATGTTGTTCTCAGGATAGATTTCATTAGACAAATTAGTTTTTTAACAGAATGTAAACACCTTGAAGACAGGGGCTAGTTGATTCTTATCTTTCTGTCACCAATACCTAGCATAGTACTTGGCATATGGTATGAGCTTAATAAATGCTTCTTGAATGATTTAATAAATCAGTTAGTTTGATGAATGGTGGAATGAATGATCAGACTGTGTTATTTTTAGCTTAGTTAAGGAAAGGAAATTTCATGACAATATTTTGCTGTCTGACTAACTAGATTTTCAACTATATCCTTTCTTTTTTATTTAGTTCATGCTGTCCAGTGGAAAACTACACAATACATACATACATACACATATATCCATTTGATATATTTCCCCACTCTCTACTTTTGGAGGTACATCTGCTTTCTTCAGGCTGCTAGGGTCTCTATTTTTTAATTAAAAAATTTTCCCACTTAATGGTTTTTATTTTTTCTAATTACAGGCAAAGATAGTTATCAGCATTCACTTCCATAAGATTTCGAGGGGTGGCTAGGTGATGCAGTGACTAGAGCACAGGCCCTGGATTCAGGAGGATCTGAGTTCAAATTTGACATCAGACACTTAACACTTACTAGCTGAGTATTCTTAGGCAAGTTACTTAACCCCAATTGACCTGCCTTTCCCCCCTCAAAAAAGACAAAAAAAAAGATTTTGAGCTCCAAATTTTTTCTCCCTCCCTCCATTCCCCTGTCCTTAAGAAGGTATACAATCTGATATAGGCTATACATGTACAATCATATTAAACATATTTCCACATTAGTAATGTTGTAAAAGAAGGATCAGAACTAGAGGGAAAAACCATGATAAAGAAAAAAAGAGAGAAAATAGTATTCTTTGATCTTCATTCATACTACAGAGCTCTTTTTCTGGATTTGTGCAGAATTTTCTATTATGAGTCCCTTGGAATTATCTTAGTTTGTTGCATTGTTGAGAAGAGCTAAGTCTATAAAAGTTGGTCATCACACAGTGTTGCTGTTACTGTGCACAGTGTTCTCCTGGTTCTGCTCACTTCACTCAGCATCAGTTCATATAAGTCTTTCCAGGTTTTTCTGAAGTCCACTTGCTCATCATTTCTTATAATGTTCTTATAATCTTCCATTACATTCATGTACTAAACTTGTTCAGTCATTCCCCAGTTGATGGGCATCCCCTCAATTTCCAGTTCTTGGTCACCACAAAAAAGAGTTCTGCTAGGCTCTCTTAAAGGGATTCTTAACCTGTATGCATGTGTGAGTCTTAGCCACCTTTGTCTGTTGAAGTCTGTGGACCCCTTCTAAGAATAATGTAGTTAAAAGCATAAAATAAAAATATGTAAGATTACAAAGGAAACCAACTACATTGGAATAGTAATCAAAATATTTTTAAAAATAACACACCCTGGGTTAAGAACCCTTGCTCTTTTGGTTAAATAACTTTTGCATTGGAAGGAACTTTCCTAAATGATAGAAAAATTATTATTTAGTTGTGAAAATAGGTATTAAGTTTCATCAGCCTCCCTATGTTCTCTCCTTGTCCCTTCACTTAAAGCCAATGCCAATTTAACCTGAAAAATATACATCATCCTGCCTATATTGCCAGACTATGCAATTTCCCCCTTCACTCCTCCCTAACCATAAGTCTTTCCTCCTCCCACTCTCTTTCCCCTCTCCTTTCTCTCTTTCTCTCTCCCCTCCCTTTCCCCTTTCTCTCCCTCTCTTTACTCTCCCAGCATAAACATCTGACTATAGCAAAAATCACAAAAATGTTGTGACTCGGTAACACCAAATCAGAGGAGAAATCTGAAAACTGTAGTGAAACATCTGATTCTTCTTTCCTCTCATATTTCTCTTCCAGCTGTTGATCTGATGATCCTAGGATCTGAAATTAATTTTCTATTTCATCTTCCCATTGATTGTGTTTTGTTATATAGAATACACTATTTCCTTCATACATACAATTGTGAAATAGGAACCAAGGTGTAGTTCCTGCCCTCATGTGTCTAACTGAACACAACACCAAATAATAGACAAATTTCATTTGATTTCTGCTTTGGCTTACCCTGATTTGTTTTCTTTTTTCCCCATTTTTCCCCCCACATAAACCATTAATATGACTGGATTAATATATCACCCACAAGAAAAATCTTTACTCTCTTCTTTTCCCTTTCTTCATTCAAAATGAAGTTCAAACATCACTCCATACATGAAACCTTTTCCAATTCCTCTTTGCAATTGTTAATGCTTTCCACAGTAGCTACTTTAGATTTAACTACCTTGTATTTATTCTTTTCTTAGTTTTCCTATAAGTTCTTATCTCTATTCCTGTTGATTCTCCCATTAGAATTCCTCTTTGAGAATAGGAATTATTTCATTTTTTGTTTGTATATCCCCAATGTCTGGCAGAGAGTAGGCATTTAAATGTTTGTTGATGGATTTTACTCATTTCCCTTCAAAGCTCAGGCCCAATGTATACAAGTGTTCTGAAGTCTGATAATTGTTAAGTCATTTTTTGTCATTTTAAGGCAAGTCAAAGGTCAAAACTTACCAACTGTGCCTCGGACTTATGAAGCAGCTTCAGAGAGCTTGATTTGATTTGTTTAAGGCTTGGCTTTTCAGGGGTCCATTCTTGATGGGTGCAGGATAACACTGCCTGGGGCCAGGCTGAGAGAACACTTCCAAATAAGTGGAGAAGCAGAGATGTGAACAAAGTTTCACAGGAGGACAATCATATACAGAAAGTCCTTCATCCACTAAGTTGTGCTATGGCATGCCTCTGTTCACTAGGTAGTAGTTGATGAATTAATTATTAGCTAGCTCCTTTACTTTTCCCTCTAATTTTAGTATGTTAGTTTTTTTTCCCACTTTCCTGCCTTTTTTATTCCCTATTTTCCTTTAACACTAATTTTTTCTTCCTTCTACCTTCCCTCTTCCCTCCATGCCCTCCACTGGTTTTCCTCTTTTTTGCCTTTGGTACATCAAGGTTTTTGAACTGCCATGCTGTTCTTCATAGTAATAAAGAATGAAAAAGAAACCCCTAGGCCAATATGAAAAACTAATTGGCTCTGTTAGGATGAATAAGGCCAATGTTACTGATTTGATTTTCCCTACATGAGGCAGATTTGCTTTCCTCCATGGCCTTAACCCTTGCAACCTGTCTTACAAATGCATATGGAGGGAAGTGGGGCTTGGACTAGATGTCCTCTAAGGTCCCTCTCAGGTCTAAATCTGGGATCCTAAAAAAAACCCTAAATTACCGACAGAACTGTTGCAAGAAGAAGCTATACATTAGATGTCCTGACTCCTAGCTTATAATGGAAAGTTATGCATTTTGAATGGTATCACCCCTCTTAAGAAACAAGGCTACCATTTTATAATTTACTACTCTTACGTGTCTAAATTAACACTAGTTATTAGTCAGTCATTTGGGAATATCTTACAATGTCAGATGGAGTGAAATGAGTAATAGGAAGTTGATAGAAGAGGCAGAGAAAGAGGATAGTGAAGTGACCTTTCATAAAGGCTGGTAACTTTCTTGAGCTAAATACAGTTTCCCATTCTGAGCTCAAATGCAGCATCTTTTCAAAACTACTATTAACCCTAAATGAATAGGGATACTGCAGGAGAGAGCCAGCTACTTTCTCTTCTAATAAGAATCACATCCCAATAGAATGTACATTTCCAATTACTATGCAAAAACAATGGCAGGATTACTTAAAAATGTATAGGCCCCTAAGGGCTATCTATGCACGAATAGGTGAATTATTGTCCATGAGCATATATCATTTGCATGTGGAAAGTCAAGGAAACTTGCATCATTGGCTATTTAATAAAGATAGAAACTCCAGAATTTTTGTGTTAAGATCTGCAAGGAGAGGAAGTTGAGTGTGTATGAGATATTTTTCTATGTATGTTTCCTTCTTTCATCCTGAATAGCATGGCACTTGCACCAGTATTTAGATGATGGGTCATCTTAGATTTCTCCTGTTCACAGCTGGAACCTCACTGGTATCTCCTTTTAGTAATCACAGTATTTACTGGGCTTTTGTACCCCTAGTAACTAAACAGTTTTCAAACCAAGAGGAGAAAAATCAGATAATTTGGTGCAGACTGTGCAAGCGAAATAAACAAAGAGCACAGCAGGAAAGATGACTGGATTGGTTTTCTGGGAAGACCTGAAAATCCACAGGATATAAAGCGATTTGTTTTGTCCCAAATATTTCATATCAATGAGGAAGAAGAGAATACTTTTCAAAGAATGTTCTTAGTGCTTGAGTGTATGAATGCATAAACTGATATACAAATACAGGTTCAACATTAAGTGGGAAATGCATGGGACAGGCAGTCAAGAAATCCTAGTTCTGGTCTGAAGTCTGCCATAAAGAGTTGTATAACCTTTATCTAGTCAATTCACTTCTATTTAACTTAGTTATCTTATTTGTAAAATTAAAGGGGTGGATTTTATGTAGATGAATTTTGAGATCACTTCTTGCCCTACAATTCTATATTATAAGTGAAGTATATTTTTACCTAGCACCAGCCTTATATATTTAGCTCTTATCTTTTCATCAGAAATGCTTGAAGGTCCTCTACTCTATTACCTTAATAATATAACATTCCAGGATCTTCTCTTCCTTTAGGTAGTAGCTGCCAAATCTTATGTGATCCTTGCTCTGATTCCTTGGTACTTGGACTCTTTCTTTCTGGCTGTTTGCTGTATTTTCTTTGACCAGGAAGCTCTGGGTTTTGATTATGACATTTCTGAGAGTTTTAATGTTGGAATTTCTTTTGGAAGTGAGCAGTGGATTCTTTCTCTTTTCACTTTGCCTTCTACTCCTAATAATAGCTTATAATGGGAAGTTGTACATTTTGAATGGTATAGCCCCTCTTAAGAAACAAGGCTACCATGTTATAATTTACTATTCTTACATGTTTAAATTAACACTAGTTATTAGTCAAACATTTGGGAATTGCTTACAGTGTCAGATGGAGTGAAATGAGTAATAGGAAGCTGGTAGAAGAGGCAGAGAAAGGACAATTTTTGTTTATAATTTCTTGGGAAAATGGTGTCCAGGCTTTGGGTTTCTTTTTGTTCATGATTTTCAGGTAGTCTAAAAATTCTTAAATTATGTCACAACCTGTTTTCCATATCTGTTGTTTTTGGTAGTATATACCTTATATTTTCTTTTATTTTTTCAGTCTTTAATTTTTATTATAACATTTCTCATCTATGGGATAATTGCTTTCTGTTTGGACCATTCTGATTTTTAGGGAGTATGATTCTTAGGTGATGGTTATCACTTCCTATTCAAAGCTATTAATTGTCTTTCTCATTCTTTCAATCCTAACTCTCATTTAATTTAAAATCACATTTTGTATCTTTTGCTTCATATCCTTTACATAGTCTCATTCATTTATACATTCTCATACTCTCTTCTTGATTTACCTCTTTCAGTTCTCTCTAATAGTAGTATTTATCCACTGTGTTTAATGTTATTGCATGTTTGCTTGTATCACTAGCCTACTTTGTGGATTGAGGGTTTTTGCTTTGGTTTGATTCTGTTACTTCTCAAATTCTTGGATAATGTGGATAGATAAGGTCCTTTTTTGTCCTGGATATGGTGGCTCAGACTGTCTTGCCTTCTACAGGAATTTTTGGTTTTGTCTTAATATCCCAGTGATTCAGATTAGGTGTTGGCTGTTGCTCCTTCTCTATGTTCATCAACTAGAGTTGGCTTTGACGCTCAATATAAGTCTGAAAAGCCCCTTATAGTTATTAGTAATTGTATTGGAGGCAGGTCTCATATAGGATTCTAAGTGCTTAACTTCGCAGGTGCTATCCTGACCCTTTATCCTACAGTGCCCTGGGTGCTGCATTCTCTGGGACCAGGCATTGAAATGTCTCTGTGCTATTCTGATCTTATCCCCTTTTAAAAGTCTGGTAAGCTGCTTGGGCTCTGTGCTGCCTGAATTCTGGTCAGGCCCTGTTTTCTGCTGTGGGTCTAGGTTGTTTGTACACTGTGTGTATTCTCTCTCCTGGATCCTATCCACCTGGCACCTCTCTAAGTTTCTGTTAGTCCTCTTGGGAAGTAGGAACCTATACCTGTTTCTCTTTAGTCTTTTTTATTGTTGATTCTTATGGTGCAGTTTTAAATCTTACTGGGGTGTTTGTGAGAGTCTAGCTTCATTCAGGTCATAAATAACAGACTGCCATCATAGTAAGATGTCAGTAGTGAATTATTTGAAATGTGCCAGAACTCTTATCCAACCTTTTCTGCTGCAGTACATCTCCTATCAGCCCTCCTTAGAACCCATAATTCCCATTACTTTGATTTAATGGACAGAAGATCTCTTTTACAATCAAATATAT
>NW_027186296.1:43358033-43371046 GCF_028583685.1 Petaurus breviceps papuanus
GACTGTGAGAAGGTGCCTGCTTCTGGAGGGGCAGAAAGGAAGGAGGCAGAGAAGTAAAGGGAATAAGTGGTCCTACACAGTGAATGTTTCTTATTTCATAATTTGGTCAGGGATCATCCTATTTTTTTTTAAAGCAATCGGGGTTAAGTAACTTGCTCAAGGTTACATGGCCAGTTCTTTCTGGGTGTGGTGCTGAGTACCTGAGCCTGGATTTGATCCAGGTCATCCCAACACTGGAGCCAGTGCTCTTACTCGCTGAGCCACCTGGCCGCCCCTAAGCAATTCGGGTTAAGTAACTTGTTCAAGGTTACAAGGCCAGTTATTTCTGGGTGGGTGCTCAGTGTCTGAGCCTGGGATTTGATCTCCAGGTCGTCCTGACACTGGAGCCGGTGCTACCTGTGCTACCTGGATGCCCCGAATCATCTTATTTTGAAAGGCAGTCGGGGGTGGGGGGGACCACTGTCTCTAGAGTCAGAGAACCTGGGTTCAATACTTCCTCTGATATTTGCTATCTGTATGACTTTGGGCAAGTCACTTAACCTCAATGGGCCTCAATTTCCTCATCTGTAAAATGAGCGATTTGCACTGGATGGACTCTGAAGTCCCCCCTAACTCTAGATCTATGAACCTATGATCTTATTTGTAATCTTTCAGGAGTCCTGGAAAGGCTATCCTTAGGTCCTTCAGCCTCTCTCATCTGCTCACTGGGACAGGAAAATCTAGGATAAAAGATTCATTCATTTAACTTTCTAAATGCAAATTTTTTGAGATATAATATTTTAGCTATTATTAATCTTTTACACTTTAGTATGAAGATAACATTTTAAAAGGAAGATTGTGTTAGGGCACTTGGTCCCTGAGGGGGCATTGGAGTACTACTGAGGCTACATAGAATCTTTGCAAAGCTAAAGGAACTCAAACCAGGCTTATTCTATCTCACCATCTTGCTAAGGGAAAGACATTCTCTAGCCTGATTTCTGTGTTTCTTTCGATTGTTGAGTCACAAAAGCTTCAGATAGGAAGCTATCACATCTTTCTCACTTTAGAATAGGGTATAACTTTGTACGCTTCAGAAAGTCAAGAGCAAACAGGAGAAATTGAAATAGTATAATTTATCTAAGCAAGAAGACATGTGATGAGTGGACTCTTTAGCATGCGTGATACTTTGGGGGCCCAGAATTGAGGAAGCAGTCCATGTGAAATGATCGGGAAAACAGGAAAGAAGTGAAATGGATTTGAAGAGGATTTAGGTAGATTCATTCATGAGTAGAAATCCCACCTCCTTTCCCCATTTCAGTATCTTCAATGAACAATATGTAAAGATAATTGGAATTGCGGATACCTGAGGAAGAAAATTAATGTTAAGACTGTCCCAAAAGGTAATTTGGAAAAGAAATTAGTTTGAAGGGAGATGAGTCAATTCATTAAGAAATTAAAGCAATGACATTACTCATTGTTGATAGATCTGTGAATACAGCTCTTCTGGATATAAAATTTTGAATTGATCAACAAGCATTTACAAGGAAAGTGACTTAAATTAATACCCTTGAGCTAAATATTTGGGACATAGTCCAGCAAGATCAAAAAAGAAACACATTCTAATAGATACTGAAATATTTCTAGCATCCAAGACCTAGAAGGACACAGAATTAGTACCCATCAATTGGGTAATGGTTGAACAAACTGTTAAGTATTATTATGAGCAAGAAATGACAAATGTGAGTAATTTAGATAAATGTGCGATTTTGTGAACCAATATAGAGTAAAATAAACAGAAGCAGAAGACAGGACAACTTTGTTTTAAAAAAGTCACTAAAAGGAAGATGAAATTTAATTAGAAAAATGAGCAATGTCTGTAGACATCAGAAAATGAAACATATTTTCCTCCTTTTAGAGAGTGGACTACTATGGCAGAAAGGTATATACATTCATAGGTGTGTTTAGAACATGGGCTGGGTGTGTTTGCACCCCATGTGGCAGTATTCCCTTGCCCTGAAAATATTTTCCCAGTCTACGATTTTCACTCAATCACTGTCTATTTTTGTTTGTTTGTGTCTTGCCTGTTTTTCTTTGTTATAAGGGAGGATTCAATTTGCAAAAAGGGAAGGGAAGAATAAAGGAATAACTGTGATATAAAAACACAAGCTATTTATAAACACATTTTTAATGAAAAAAGAAACAAGAGTGATATATTTAATCCTAATGTCACTGGACTCACATTATCCTGAAGAAGGGGTTTTGTAAATAAGAGCCTACTTTGATGACCTTCTACCATATACCCAGATTCTTCTTAAAAGATTTTAGTCTGTTTTTGTAAGGTTGCAGAGGTGAACTAGTTTTAAGGAAAGTTTGGTTTTACCATATTAAATGTTTTGTGTTATTTTGAACTTAATCATGACATGTAGAGGGCAAGAGAAACTTTTTCAAGAAAATTGAGGATTTCTTTGATCTTTCTAGGTCAAGAAAATTTAAAATTTTCTTTATGGCTCTGAGATAGCAGGTAGTAATCACTCAGAAAACCAACTCGTGTGCAACCTTTAAACTCTGGCTGAATTGAGGTTGTCAGCACAATTCAAGAGCACTGATTCCTCTGATTTGCAAGCCACGGCCCAAATCTCATGTAGTTAGGGAAAGTGGGTATATTATCAGACAGTTAAAAAACAATTTGGGATGCCCTATGGTTTTTGCATGGTTTGAGATGAGAAAAAAACAGAAGTAAAGAGGGGAAAAGAGTAAATTGTCACATCAACTTGATCAAAAAGAATTTATTGCTCATCCACTATGGCTCTCATATTATATGAAGGTGCTAATGGGGGAGGAAAATATAACATAGTCCTTCTTCTCAAGGAGCTTATGATTTTCAAGAACTAAGATATATATATATATATATATATATATATATACATATATATATATGAAACATAATCAAGAATCATAGATATCTAGGGCTGGAAAGGATCTTAAAAGTCATCTATTCTATCCTTTCATTTTAAAATTGAGGAAATTGAGACCCCTGTAGATTGTACAAGGTCAAACAGGAACTGAGTGTCAGAGAAGGATTTGAACCCAAGCCTTCTGCTATATAATATGATGACACCTTTTACAAGTCCTAATCCTGTTTTCATTGAGTAGATGGTCTTTGAGTGCTGTTGTGGTTGAAAAATTCATCACCTCTTTGGCAAATTGTTGATGAGATTCAGGAGTGGGGAACCTACCACCTTGAGGTCATATGTGACCTTGTAGGTCCTCAATTGTGGCCTTTTGACTGAGTCCAAGTTTTACAGAACAACTTTTTTTTTTCTTTTTAAGCAAAGGGTTAAGTAACTTGTTCAAGGTTACACAGCCAGTTATTTCTGAGTGTCTTGCTGAGTGTCTGAGCCCGGGATTCAATCTCCAGGTCATCCCAACACTGGAGCCAGTGCTCTTACTCGCTGTGCTGCCTGGCTGCCCCTGAACAATTTCTTTTATTAAGGGAATTTATTCTGTGAAGTTTGGATTCAGTGAAAGGACCTCCCTTGAGGACCTAGAGGGCTACATGTGGTCTTGAGGCCATAGATTCCCCACCTCTGATGTTAGGAAAAACATTTATTAAGGATTTACTAGGTGTGAGGCTCTGTGCTATAAGTAGTGAGAATACAAATACAAGTAAAAGAAAGATAACCCCTGCCCTCAAGGAGTTTATATTCTAGTAGAGGAAGAAAACACATAAAAGCTGGAAAGTGAGGTGAGGAAACAAGACAGAGTAGTAATCTGGAAAGTCACAAACTGACTCAGCTTAGAAGCAAACATGACTGGATGGGTATTTCTTCAAATGGAAGTGTTGGGGAGGAACTCACCAAATAGAGGAAGTTGGCATAAGGTTAGAGGTGTTACCAGTGTGAGAGTCTCAAAAGAAGACAGAGAAGTAGTCTAGGAAATCAGGATCTGACTTGGTTTGGAAGTGTATGAGCTTCTTTAAATTTAGTTAATTCTATAATCAAGTTCATCCAAGCTTGGGAGGAGGACCTGCCAAAACATTTTTATTTTTGGTACTGCTAGAATAGCTTTTGAGAACCATGTAGAGGTCAACTCCACATTGATAAATCTTCATTGGAACATATGACAATCCATTATCTATTGCACATATAGAAATAGACAATTAAATGCTAAATTGGGTCCAGACTTGTAATGCAACATTTACGAGTAGGGGTTGTTAAAATGGTATGGTGGAATGTGTCACTTTAGTGTTATCTGGTGTTACTGGGAAAACCTTGATGGAAGAAGTATCAACAAAATTCATCTGATATCTTAGAATTTTCCCAGATAACTTGGTGGTCACTGTCCTGCCTTGATTATAAATATTACCTGATCAAGAATTCTTACTCTCTAGTCTCATTTTTCAGGTGAGGGCAGCTAGATGGTATAGTGAATAGAGTGCCTAGTCTAGAGTCAGGAAGATATGAGTGAAAATCCAGCCTCAGGTACTTCCTGGATATAAGATCCTGGGCAAATCACTTAAACTCTATCTCAGTTTTTTCATTTGGGTTTTTTTTTAATGGGCATAATTATAGCATCTATCTCCCAAAGTTGTGGTGAGGTCAAATGAGACGATATTTGTAATGTACTTAGCACAATACCTGACTTGTATTAGGCCCTTAATAAATGCTTATTTCCTTCCACTTTCAGATCTCCCCAGATTGATTAAATCCTCCAAATTGGAGGCCTCACTAGGTCTCCCTGGTTTGATTATTGACTCAAATTTTTCACTTTCCTCCAAAGTTAGAGAGGATCAAAGTTTCTCTCTTGAATATCTAGTCTAGGAAGCAACCCATGATATGTAGCCCAGATCAGGAAACTGAAAACTTCTGTTTATTAGCTTCTGAGAAAGAGGAATTAAGGTTGTTTTCACTGAAATCCAGACTCTTCTTGTTAAAGGCAGCTGATTGTCACCCTCAAGAAATAGTTTAGTTCTCCTTGATCATGGTGAAATAGTGAAGTTCTGTTAGTGACCTCCCAGTGTTGGAGGCTGGCTTCTGTCCTTCCTTGAGGGAGGGATATCCATTCATGACAGATTGTATGCCTTCAGAAATAATTATCTTTTAAAATTCTACAATCTCCACTAGAAAATACATTGGTAGGAAAGGAGACTAGATGGGAAAATTCAACCTGCCCAAGGTTACTTCTTTTCCTGCTGTCTTGTGGAGGCAAAAACTGCTGTAGAAGAGACTCTGGGTCTTGCTAACCTGCAGATATGAGAACTCTCTGCAGGGCATTGTCATGGAAGGGAAACAAGAGGTGGATTTATGTTGTCTATTAATTTGGGGAATGAGTTGTAAATGCCAAATGGTTTGCCACTGTGGATGGATGGTGACTTTTATATCTGTCCTTAGGAATCTTCCCAATGGCAGGGCATAAAAACAACCCCTATATTTCCAAGTTTATGGGGAAATGGAACAAAGAAATCATATATTAGTGCCTTAAAAGAAGGCAGAGTAAGTCAATATTAGTTGAAAAGAGTCTCTCCTCTTGATACAATGACTTTGCCCATCAGGGAGTCCACTTGATAAAGTGATTTGCATCACTACTTTGACTAAAGGGCTGGCTTTAGAGGCAGGAAAACCTAGGTTCAGGTTCAGTTTCTGTTATATAGTGACTGTGTGACCAACAGCAAGTGACCTAAGCAAATCTATAGGATTATAAGTATAGTTGAGTTTTCAATTTGCATAGGTGGAAGTTTCCATATTGGGAATTCCCCACATTGATGAAATTATAGGTCCAGACAGCTTCCCATCCTCAAAAAGAACCTCCCTCCCCACCATGTTAATATGTATTAGAACTGAATTATATTGAAAAACTTGTTTCTACCAAGGGAATTTATAACAATTTTTTACCCAATTTGTTTCTTTATACCAACCAATATTATTTTTTTATTTATTAATTTTACTGTTGTTCAGCTGTTTCAGTCAAGTCAAACTCTTTGTGTCCTTATATGGGGTTTTCTTTGCAAAGATATTGGAGCAGTTTTTCATTTTCTTCTCCAGTATTTATTAATAACGATGTCCAAATTATACAAGCATGTGAAAGAGAGATGGCATATCTGATGGAGTGCTGGACTTGTGTCCGGGAAAACCTGAGTTCAAATCCTGTCTCTGTCCCTTATTAGTTATGTGACCCTGGACACATCACCCAACCTTTCTGTATTTAGGTTTCCTAATCTAGAAAATGAATGGGTTGGACTTTATGGCCTCTACTCACCCTTACATCTTTAAATCTGTGTTCCTATGATCTAAGGTCTTTCAAACTCATGAGGACGCCGAAAGAATAAATAAAAAATAGATACGTTAAATGATTTGAGATCTTTTCCAGGCATATATTTAAATTTAAATATTTAGATTGTATCATCAGTAGAACTCAAAACATCTAGTCATTACATTGTCACAGATAACCAGAAGCTTCAGGCTGAGGACTTGGCACCTAAGTCCTGGTTTTCTGCTTTGAGGACCATGTTCAGATAAAATTGGTATTGCCATTTTCCCTCAGATCAAAAAGTAAACATTTTTACCCTTTACAGAGTGTCATATAGTCATTCGTTTGCATTATATTTATATGAAATAAACATAAAATAATTTTAGAAAAAGATAGTATAGCTGAAAACCAAGACCAGGGCCACAGATCCAAAATAAAGAGGAATGCTAGTGCCCATAGCTGCAGTGAGTCAGAGGCCCTTCCTGGGTAAAGACCAGGCTGTAGACCAAAAGAGCAATGACCATACCTCTTCCAGGTCACATGACCTTGGAAGCACTGAAAATTTATAGATCCCTAGAAATAGTTCTGAAAACAGCAGCACAACAAAATCAGAAGCTTGGGACAGTGCCTCCTTATCCTGTGATGAGCAGAACCCAACTTTAACATATTCAAATGTAGTAGAGCCACAGTCAGGATAACACAAGATCTTGTGACTTCCGTGATAAAGGAGCAGAGGGCTTATGATATTCTAGAAGGCAAAGGATACTCAGAAAAACTGAGTGTTATCCTTCAGGGAAAAAAAACAATGGTTAATGAAATAGAGGACTTTCAAGCATTCCTGATGAAAAGACCAGAGAAGAGCATAGAAAATTTGACATTAAAACAGTAGATTCAAGAGAAGCATAAAAATGATAAACATGAAAGAATAATCATAAAGGACTCAATAGAGTTAAACTGTTTACATTCCTATATGAAATGTAACTCATGTAAATCCTAAGAACTTTATCATTATTAGGGCAGTTCAAATGAGTTCACATAGACAAAGGGCGTGAGTATGAGTCAATTATGTTGGAATGATCTAAAAAAATGGAGGGGTGAGAAAGAGGGATGCACAGGGAGAAGGGGGAAGGGAGAAGTATAATGGGGAAACTTTTCTCACCAAAAAAGAGGTACACAAGAAAAGCTTTTATAATGGAGTGGAATATGGTGTATAGGCTGGCGGGCAACGCTTGCACCTCACCATATTGGTTCAAAGAGGGAAAAGTGTGTGTGTGTGTGTGTGTGTGTGTGTGTGTGTGTGTGCGTGCATGCATGCGTGCACACACTCTCAGTTATGTATAGAAATATAACTTAACCAGCAGGGAAATAGGAGAGGAAGGGGATAAGAAAAAGAGCGAGATGACAAAAGACAGATCAGATTAAGGGAGGTAGTGGTTAGAAGCAAAATAGACTTTTGAGGAAGGACAGGAAGAAAAGAGAGGGGGGAGAGAAATAGAGGAAAATGAGATGGAGGGAAACACACAAGAATCATAACTGTGAATGTGAATGGGATGAGCTCATACACAAAATGGAAGCAGATAGCAGACTGGATTAGAAACCAGAATTCAGCAATATGTTATTTACAAGAGACACATTTGTTTCAGAAAGACATAGAGTTAAAATAAAGGGCTGGAACAGAATCTATTACTCTTCAGCTAAAGTAAAAAAGGCAGAGGTATCAATCATGATCTCAGACAAAGCAAAAGCAAAAAATAGACCTAATGAAAAAAGATAATTACAGAAACTACTTTATGCTAAAAGGTGCCATAAACAATGAAGTAATAATATAAACAGATTTTACAGCTAGTTTCTTTGACAAAGGCCTTATTTTTCTAATGTATACTGAATATTGAGTCAAATTATAAAAATAAGAACCATTCCCCAATTGATAAATGATCAAAAACTTCAAATAGGCAGTCTTCAAAAGAAGAAACCAAGGCTATCTATAGTCATATAAAAATGCTCTAAATCACTATTGATTGGAGAAATGCAAATTAAAATAATTCCGGAACCATCTCATACATCTCAGAAATGGCAAATGTTTCAGGGAATAAGGGAAAAATAGGTACCTTAATCAGCTGCTGGTAGAGTAGTAAACTGGTCCAGATATTCTGAAGAACAATTTGGTACTATACCCTAAGGTCTATAAAACTGTTGATCAAGCAATATCGCTACCAGGTCTGTATTCCAAAGAGATCAAAGAAAAAGGAAAATTACCTAATGTACAAAAACATTTGTAGTAGCTCTTTCTGTGATGGTAAAGAATTAGAAATTGAGAGAATGCTCATCAATTGGGAAATGGCTGAACAAGTTGTGACATATGATAGTGAGGGAGTACTGTTGCGCTATAAGAAAGGACAAGGGAGATGGTTTCTGAAAAAAAAAAAATGCATGGTAAGACCATGTGAGAAGAACCAGGAGATTATTGTGCACAGTGACAGTAATGTTGTAGCAATGGTCAGCTGTGAAAGACTTGGCTACTCTGATCAATACAATGATCCAAGACAATTCCAAATGGCTCATAATGAAAAAATGCTATCCACCTCCAGAGAGAGAACTGATAAACTCTGAGTGCAAACAGGTATAGTTTTCTCACTTACTTTATTTTCTTGCTTTTAAAAATGAAATATATCTAATATGGAAAGGTGTTTTACATAATTTCATATACACATATACAATTGATACCATATTGCTTGACTTTTCAATGGGTGAAGGAGGAGTGGGAGAGAGGGAGAGAATTTGGAACTCAAAATTTAAAAAGAAAAGAATGTTAAAAATAAATAAATAAAAGAGAGAGAACTGGAGCCAGGATTCAGACCCTTGGACTCAAACTTCCAAATGCAGTGCGCTATTCACTTTATATGACATTGTACTTCATGCATGTACAAGAACATGGAATAAAAAATTTAGTATGAGAATGAATTTTAAGGGTCCCTTAATCTAACCTCATCATTTTATAGATAAGGAATTAGCTTTCAGTGACTTGCTTTTGGGAGATAAGTAGTAGAACCAGAATTTAAATCCAGTTCCTCTGATTCTAAATTCAGTGTTCTTCCCATCATATTGTTACCCATATACCATTTAAGGAGAGAGCCCAGGTCAGAACACCTCCTCATTTCTCATTTGACTGCACTACTTTGGGACTTCTCTGATTTTTTCACCATACCCCTGCCTTGGGTACCGTTCCAGCTATCTTTCTCTCTACTCTATACACCCTTTTATCTTCTTCTTTTGTGTGTTTCTTCCATTAGGTTGTAAAGTAAGCTATTTGAGGGCAGGGACTTTTTCATATTTATATCTCTTAAACCCAACATTTATCAAAATGCCTGGCACAAAGTAGGCACTTAAAAGTTATTTATTGACTATGGGTATACCGGATTGTTGTACTTCCTTGGCATTTAGCTTTCTGATATATAATGTTGAAAATTATCTGTATAGTGTTGACAATTTTAAAATGATGATCTGTAAGTCTATTTACAAGATATCAAGTATGTCTGTAGCACTGTGCGAGAGGCTGTGAAGAAAAAGAAGTAATGGCCCCTGTCCACATAGAGCTTATAGTTTCATTGAAGAGAGAAGGCATATAAACATACACAAAGGTAAATCATGATCTGAGACAAAAGACATGCTCTATGTAAATTCAACAAAATTAAATGTCATAATGATAGGCTTCACAGAGGCAATCTTTATAATCATGTTTTACAAAATCACATTAATTAGTATAGCCTTAAGAGCAGATGTGAAGGTTAAAGTTGCCAGGAGCATTAATCCCCATTTTTTAATGAACAGCTCCCAGCTTTTTCTAAGCTATATTCTTACAGCTATATACTTCCTTTGTGTCTCAGAGGAATTTTAATTTTTTTAGGGAAAGCAGGCAGGTTGGTTGGATTGGAGTACACTTTGGAGAACTATGACCTAGAACAAAATTACCTTATGTCCTGCTTTTGGTCCAGAATTTTCTTTCTTTTCCCCCCCCTTTTCCCGGAAGCAAGGTCATGCAGAGGGCTATGTGGTGACAAATTATTGAAGAACAACAAGAATTATTAACCTGAGTGGAGAAACTTGGCATTTCTGATAACAAGATGTGTCTTAATGTTTGTTCTTTCCAATGTATAGTCTATCAGAGTGAATGTGAGGTGGGCTGTGATTCTACATTAATTTTGGTGTTGAGGAAGATTTTTCCAAATGAATGCTTAATGTCATCTTTCTGTTTTTCTTTTTCTTTTTTTTATCAGTACCTTCTGTTTTCCTACTATAGACATTTTTCCTGCCATTGAACCCTTTCTTAAAAAGAAAGAAAAATATTTAAGCAAAACCAACTGACCCAGAAGTCATGTTTGGCAATATATATACTACATTCCACATCTGTGGTCCTTTGGTCTCTGCTGGGAAAGCAGCTCTTACTATTGCTGATCAGAGTGCTACCACTTTTCAGTAAAACTTATAGAATATTGTTATCATTTACACTATTGTAGTCATTGTGTATAATGTTCTTAAAATTCTACTTTATCTATTCCTGCATTACATCATCTAAGTCTTTCTAAGTTTCTTTTAGTTTCCCATTTTCATGGCTTATGCTTCAATAATATTCAGTATTGTCCATATAAATTTGTTCATTCATTGTTTTTGCCTACAGATGGGTATTCAATTTGTTTCCTTTTTTTTTTAAATCCCAAAGAGTACAACTATGACTTCTATTAAACATACCAGCTTTCTGTCTTTTCTGCTTTGGAAGTGTATGCCTCATAGTAGGATTGAGGAGACAGAGATGTATGAACAGTGTAGTGACTTTTTGTATAAAATTCCAATTTGATTGGCAAAATAAACTCATCTATATTTCTACCACAGCAAATTAGTCTCTATTGTTCCATAGCCCCTCCAATATTCCCTTTCCACCTTACTGGCTTCTTTAAACAAGAAATCCTAAAAATCCATACATGCTTCTTACAATCAAGTAAGGTATTTCTCAGGCTCATAAAGAGAATTATTTTTTTAAAAAGGAGATTATGACAAGGCCATATTTAGTAATCTTAGTTTAAAGGAGGCCTTTGAGTGAGCTGGATAGTTCAGAACATTTCTGTCTTCATCCTAACATTGACATGTTGTTGATAGTAAAAGAGTGTTAACTAGGGGGCCAAAACTGAGTTAGAAAATCATCATTATCAGATGAATAAAAAACTAGACTGTCAGTAGTTTTGTTCTGAAATCCCTTCTAATTTTACCTCTTTCTCCTCCTTCATTTTGAAAGCTGTGTTTTAAAACTGTCTTTAACAGCTGTGTTCAAAAACCCTTGAAACACGATTAGTGTTAGCAGTAACATTCATTTTCATATGACTTCACCCCAAAAGTTAGACTTAAACTCACTCTTTCCCAGTTGCTTAGCCAATAATTAAAAAAAAAACCACTCACACACAACAACAATCTGACTCACTAAAAGCAGATAATTTGATTTGAAGAGATTAGATGCCTTGCTTGAAATGTGAATCTTGCAGAAAAATAGACCAACCCAAAAGAATCTCATCTTCTTTCTTTGCTAATACATATACAAGTTGGAGGAATTTCTAATATAGGCCGTCAGTCTTCACTTCCTTGAAAAATGTCAGTATCGTTGACTTTAAAACCTGACATTTGTTAAAAGCGCCAGGTGAAGAAATGTAGCTGGATTTCTGACAAATCAGCCACATGCCACTGTTGTTATGTCTTCCATGCAGCGTCAGCCACATCATCGGCTGTGAGCAAGTTCTATAAACTGGGTTGAACATGTTTTCTTTCTTTCTTCCTAGAGTGGATGGAAGGCTCTAAGTCACTGCCTTTCTGAGGGGTTCCCCAGTTCTTTTGTTTTCCTTGTTCTCCTCCTCCTTCTCTCCTCCTCTGCTCCTTCTCTTCCTCTTTCAAACTTTCCAGGAATGGATTGTCCCTAAACTCACAGGGGAAAATGAATCAATAACCAAAAAGTAATAGTGACATTTATGCTGGCCAGACTGTTTTTATGCTCCCACCTCTGCCGAGTAAACAGAAATCTAATAATACTGGCTGTCCCTCTTTCTACCTCATCCCCTCCTCAAAACTTGCAGTGAAATATAATGACATTTATTATTTAGAAAACCAAGCACACACCTGTGTCTACCCCCAGTCGTGTTGTTAGATTGGAAACAATGCCACCTGCAGCTCTAATACCCTCCACTCTCATTATAACACCACCCTTAGAACACAATCATTTTCAGTGTTATCAAAAGGTGTTATTACTGTGGTGCCTGCTACGGATAATGCAGTGTCAGCATATTCAGTTGCTGGCTCTCCCACACTCCTCCAGGAGCTTGCAACTAGGATGCCAGAATCCATTTGGGACAAAAGTACTTGGTGGGACTTTTCTAAGTCTTTAGGGAAACTTTAGTTTTTATTTACTGCTATATTATCAGTTAGCTTTAGGTCAGATTGGAGTATGGTGGTGTTCTCACGGCTATCCTTAGGGCAACACAACAGGTCATAGGTATAAAATTTGAATATGAAATAAACAAACTCAGAGACAGGCCCCCAAAGAAGACTGGAGTCAGGCCACAAAACCCAAACCCAAACCTACATTTTATTTCTACAGAAATGTCATGTTTTGACGTTGGAAATTAGTACGCTATGTTTTCTTTCTTTCTCTTTCTTTCTTTCTTTCTTTCTTTCTTTCTTTCTTTCTTTCTTTCTTTCTTTCTTTCTTTCTTTCTTTCTTTCTTTCTTTCTTCCTTCCTTCCTTCCTTCCT
>NW_027186296.1:43371446-43440934 GCF_028583685.1 Petaurus breviceps papuanus
TTTCTTTCTTTCTTTCTTTCTTTCTTTCTTTCGCCTTTTGGAGGGCAATTGGGGTTAAGTAACTTGCCCAAGGTTACATGGCTAGGTTTTTTGTGTGTGGGTGTTAAGTGTCTGAGGCCAGAACCAAACTCGGGTTCTCCTGACTCCAGGGCCGGCGCTTTACTCACTGCGCCATCTAGCCGCCCAGTATGTTATATTTTCTAGTTAGAATTTTTCTGGGGGAACTTTTTTTTCCCAAAAATGAAACTGGACATAATTATTTATTTACATATACTGTATGTCTTTTGCCTATGTTTCTTGTCATCTTTTAAAATTGATATTTTATTTTCCACTTTGATTCATTGTGCCTAAGAAAATATCTAATTTTACTTAAGTTAAAAAAAAAACCTATTGTGTTCTACAGGTTAGCTGCAAAATAGAAATTAGAACTGAATTCTAACTTCAACTTTGTTGACATCTGAATATGAGACCTTGGGAAAATTACTGAATCCCCCTAGACCTTACTTTTCTTATCAGTGAAATTAAGGAATTAGACTAGATATTCTTCTGACTCCAGAATTCTTTGATTCTTTGGAACATTTAACTTTCATTATTTTTAGTGACATTAGGCTTTGCTTGTAGATATTAGGGTCCTTTTCCTCTTCTGTGTGTGTATCAGCCACCCCTCATACAATAATACCTCTTTATGATTAGAATATTTATTTATTTTACTCATTCTTTCAGGCTTATTTGCCAGAATGAGACTCTATGTTCTGCAGGGGATATCTGGGTCTTTTGGGGTACTGATTTGTATTCTCTGGGGTCTTGCTTGTGTTGCTTTCTCCAGGTATTGAGATATGTATTCTAAAAGAATCTCAGGGTGTAACTCAATCCAGGAACCTGAAAACTGTCAGTGCAATCAAGGTAGTCTGATCTAGGTTAAAGTCCGATTCACTGCCCTTTCAGTCTGTATAACAGAGGGTTAGGTTTACCCTTGGGTAAAGCTCCAGTAGACTACTGCTGGCCCCAGTTCCCTGTTAGCTATTTGAAATACTCTACAGGCTCCCAGTGGTAAAACCATGGGCTTCCCCTTGGTCTCAGCTCCCTACCCTGGTTTCTCAGCTACAGGTCTCAGCCCAGGCTTGGAAACCTTGAAGATCTTGCTCCAAGGTCAGTCACATTGTTGCTACTCACTCATGTTCCTGATCCTTGCCCAGTATACAGCCTTAGACCTGGAACTACTCCATGCCCTGAAGTGGCCACTGATTGCCACCCCAGGTAAATATGTCCTTTCCTCAGCCTACATTGGATCTATAACTAGGGTTTTCAAAGTTGAGATCCTAGTAGCAGGACTCTAGAGAAGTGAAATGGAGGGCTAGGGGTATAGTGATAATAAACTTATATACATATAATGCTTTACATGAGATCCTAGGTTTAGAGCTGTAGTGTATATTAGAGGTCATTGAATTGAACTCTACATTTTTACCAATGAAGAGACTGAGGCCCATAGAAGTTAAGAAACTTGCTTAGGTCACATAGCTAGTAGATGTCTGAGCCAGGATTGGTTCCCAGGTGTTCTAGACTCCGAATCTAGTGACCTACACAATATAGGTCTCATAGTACATTTCAGAATGTTTTTATGTTCATTACATAATTTGGGCCTCATAATAATACTCTGAAAATAGCATTTATTATCACTTTATACTGTTATCATTCATATCACATGACTGTAAGAAATGAGACAAATAGCATGACAAGGCAGGATTCTGGGAGCCCCTCCTTACTGGATGAGTCTTTTCCTGGAAGGTCATATCATGCCCCAAGCCATTTGCCTTGGAGGAATGACTTCTTAAACTCAAGCTGTACAGTCTGTTCCATAACTAGTCCAACTCCTGGCCTGCCTTCCAAGGCAGCCCATTTGACTTGAATATAATTCTAAGAACCAGAGGTTTTATATTTTTCTTTGTTAAATTCTAGGTGGATTCCAAATTCTATTGTATGATCTTGGGCAAATCACTTGACCTCTACAAATTATCTGTAAGATGAGGAGGTTGGATTACATGTCATAAACATGTCACATATCTCTTAAAGTCTATAAGTTTAACGATTGGCTTATTAGCTATGAAAAGTGTACAACCATCCCAGGAACATCCTAACTTGGAATAAGAACAAAATAATAAAGGTCAATTGTCAAATGAGTTATAGTGACAATCTATACTGCAGTAGTTGAAAGGTGGGAAAGATCACTGTGGGTTGGAGCAGTCAGGAAGTTCATTAATGTATTTGGCAGAGTTTCACATGATAGTTTTGTGGAAAAGACAAGAATAAAGTGGTCTGGATTATAGTATAGTTAGATGAATTTGTTATCAATAGAATAAACATAGCACAAAGAATGCTGATGAATAGATCAGCATGGAAAAGAGGCTTTCACAGTATGCTACAACTTTTATTCTTATTCCTGTCTTATTTAATATTTTTATCAATGACTTAACAGAAGGCCTGCTTATCAGATTTGTAGTGAATACAAAGTTAAGAAATTGGAAGACAGAACCAAAGTTAGCAAAGATCTAAACAGGCCCATCTATAAGATGACATTTTACAGTATAATTCCTTGCCAAAAATTTTTGTATATTTATTTTGCATATAACCTGTATTTATATACCTCTGAACACACTGTACCCCTTAGTAGAATGTAAGCTCCTAAGAGAAGTGTTTCACTCTTAATCTCTGTATCCTTGGTACCAACACAGGGCCCAACATAAAATAGGCACTTAAATGCTCATTGATTGATTGAACAATATAGCATGAATATGTGTGTATATGTGTGTGTGTGTATAGTTAAATTTAGTGATCCCAGTTTGTATCAATAGAAGTACAGTGTGTAGATGAAAAGGGACATAATAGTCTCATATTGTAGATTGGTAAGTTTATAACCTTTACCAAACTAAAACTTGGAGTGACATATTTTAAGAGGGACTCTGGTAAACCAGAAGTCATTTGGAGGAGCCTAAACAGATTTATTCCTGCAGATGGCAAAGAGTGGTTCAAAGAAAGGCGTGGAAATGACAACTACAAAGGAATTCCAAGCAAATTGACATGGTTGGAATAGAAGGGAAGCTATGAAGGAAGAGAGGTAGAAATCAGGTAGAAATTAAAGTGCCTACTACTATTTGCCAGGCAATGAGCTAAGCAGTTTACAAATATTACTTCATTTGAGCCTCAAAACAACCCTGAGAAATAGATGATTTTATTACCTTCATTTTACAGTTAAGGAAACTGCAGAGATGAAGTGACTTGCTCAGGGTCACACACCTAATAGGGGTCGGAGGCAAGATTTGAATTTGGTTCTTCCTGAGTCCAGGTCCAGAAATCCACCCATTTAGTGACCATGCTGCTTTAGCTAAGATATTAAATTATGACCACTTGTGGATGATGTAAAATGTGATTTTTGCCTTCAAAGTATATGACCAATTAATAACTGACCATTTGTGCAGCAATTCAAAGTATTCAAAGAGCTTTAATTAATTATGAAATCTCATCCTTAAAACAGCTCTAAATTATAGGGGACTGTAGATATTATTACCCCTATCTTGCATTTGAGGAAACTGAGGTTCAGACACATTATATGCCTTGATTATGGTCACATGTAAATAACAGAGGTGAGCTCTGAATCCATTTCTTACTAACTACCTAGCCCTCTTTTTGCTAAGCCACATCAGCCCCTTCATTCTCCATGGATGTTTAAGACTACTGGTTGTTAGAGCTCACAGGAGGGAGTAAATTTACTGTGGACTGAGGTGGGTGTTAAAGGATCATCAATGACCAAATCAAGACAAAGATCTGTGATTTCATCATTGTTGATGTAGAAACTCCCATTTCCTCTAATAACTAGTTCAGTAAACCATAAGAGATTTACATAACGTTGAGGGAGGCTAGTGACTTGACCTTGGTCACTGATAGTAAGCTTAAGAGGCATTATTTGAATCCAAATCTTCCTGACTCAAAGTCTAGCCTGCTACCCTCTACCTCATATTGCTTCTCCAAGAAACCACAGGAGTAAAAATCGAAACAAAACGAGATGATAGCAGGAAAGATCAGGGAATGACTCTGCTAGTGCTGGTGAAGTATGACACATATTCATGATGACCCAGATCCAAGGGAGAGAATAGACTATCATTCCTTGAAATGGGGACCCTGCCTGACTGTTCTCACTTTGCCAGGTATGGAGTGTGCCCATTGGAACTAAAGGTTTTCAGTAACAACTGATGGACTCCCCATTCAGCATGGGATTGAAGACAAAGTGGTCAAACTCTGGGAAGCATCTAGAAGTCTTTGCTTTTCTGTTGGAGAAATACAGATCCATTTTTACACCACCTTCCTACATAGTGATGGTCGGTGAAATGAAATGTCCTTTTGAAGGAAAGGTACACAAGTTGCTCCATTTTCCCTCCAACCCAAGCTTGAAACCAAGTAATCCTACCCAAATAAGTTGGCAGCTGGCCCTTGGCAGGAGGCAAGAGCATGTCGGCAGTTCACACCAAAGGAAAAAGCCCAGACTTTTGGCTTTTATTAACGGCACTGTTATTGTTGTTGCCATTAGTTCCCGAAATGGAAATTACCGGAAGATCAAAGAAACTGAACAAGCTGACCTCACATCTTCCTTTCTCTCTTCCCCTCCACCTCCCAGTGATTCCCACTTTGCCTCCTGTTGTCCAGAGCAGGAGGGAAGGCTGACAGATGAAGCAGTCTCTGACCTTGTCTCCTCAGCCTTTTCTTCATTCTAAGTGTGTTTACTTGTGGTTTATTGATGTGCCCCAAAAGATTTCCAAGGAGCTGGAGTGACAGCTGCAGAGAGGCTACAAAAGGGATGAACGAGAATGGAATCATAGATATAAAGCTGGAATGAACCTCAGAGGTTATCTAGACCATCCCTTTTATTTCACAGATGAAGAACTCGAGAAACAGGAAGGATAAATGAGCTGCCTAGTAAGTGACAAAGATGAGATTTGAACCTAGGGGCAGCTACATGGCACAGTGGAGAGAGGGCCAACCCTGGAGTCAGGAAGACTCATCTTCCTGAGTTCAAATTCGGCACTTTACTAGTCGTATGACCCTGGGCAAGTCACTTCACCCTGTTTGCCAGTTTCCTCATCTGTAAAATGAGCTGGAGAAGGAAATGGCCAACCATACTCCCGTATATTTGTCAGGAAAACCCCAAATAAGGTCACAAAGGGTCACACACAACTAAAACAACTGTACAGCAACAACAATCCAGAGCCACATTTCTTTCCACTGCACCACATTGCTTCCTGCTAAAAGGATCCAAGCACTCTCTTCACCTCTTCCTCTTGGAAAAAAGATGATGATGCTCAATTTGCAAGATCAACAGAGGTAGGATTTTTGCATAAGTCACATATATAAGCACCAATCCCCTGCTTTCCACAAAAGGGCTACATGTCTGCCTTATCAATGAGATTGTGTTTTTGGTCTTTTTAGAGAAGAGTACTTCTATGTGTTCACTCCTGTCAACTATTGTGGAAGTAGTCATAATGTAGCTTTCACGAAAGAGGGTCAGACTTTTTTTTTTTTCATAGACTTGATCATGGCAGATTATTGAATGGGATCAGGAAACCTTGGTTATAGTCCTCAATCACATGGATTAGCTATGTAATCTTCAACAAGTTATTTAAATTTATAATTTCCTGTAGAGCACGCATAATGATAGTTGATTAATATGTCTTTTCTTTTTAATTGAAAGGGTCTGAACCAATGATTTCATTGGTTTAGAGAACTCCCAGTATGGAAACTCTCTCCAGTGATGCATTTTGACAACTTGTGTGTTACTTATAATTGTTGAGAGTTATCTGAGGTACTAAAAAGCTAAGTGATTTACTGTTAGTTCCATAGGTAATATATGAGAGGGGTGGGATTCTTCTTAACTGCTCAGGGGGTAGTCTTCTAACTAGTATGTTAAACTGCCTCTAACTTTAAAAAAATGATAATTATATTATCTTGTTTGACACACAACCCTATGAACTAAATACTACAAAGATCATTATCTTCATTAAAGGAAAATACTAAGGTCACAGGAGTTAAGTGATCTTTCCATGGTCAGTCACTCAGTCAATCAATGAGCAATTTTTATGCTCTAGGTACTGTGCTAACCCATAGGAATACAAAGACAAAAGTGGAAATATCCCTATTCTTTCCCATATTTTCTCCCATACCCCTTTTGACTTTTCCAGTGGATCTCTATGCCCCAGTGCCTGTATATCTTTTTTCCCAATTACATGTAAAATAGTATGATAATAGTATACACACACACACACACACACATACACATTTGAATATTTGATTTTAAAACTTTGAATTCCAGATTCATTCCCCTCCTCCCTTGTCACCCACCCTCACTGGGAAGATAAGCAGTTCAGTATAGGATGTACATGTGTGGCTAATACAAAACAATAACATACTAGATATATTGTAAAAGACTGACTATATTTCCCTCCCTCCTATCCCACCTCCCACTTGTTCTATTCTCTACTTTGATCTCATCCCTTTTCGAAAGTGGGTGCTTCCAACTTCCCTCCCCCCCCCAGCCTGCCCTTCCTTCCATCATCCCCCCTCTCATCCCCTTCTCCTCCTACTCTCCTGTAGGGTGAGATACCCTATTTAGTATGTATTTCATTCCCTCCTCAAGCCAAATTCATAGGGAATAAGGTTGACCCATTCCCTTTTGCCTTCCTATTCTTCCCCTCCATTGTAACCATTTCCCCTTGCCTCTTCTATATGAGATAGTTTACCCCATTCTGTCTCTCCCCATCTCCTCTCATTATATTCCTCTCTCACCTCTTAATTTCACTTTTTAAGGATCATCCCTTCCTGTTAAATTGGTCCTGTGCCCTCTATCTATGTATACCTGTAAACATATAGATATACACATTCACATAAGTATTCATATGCCCATATACCTTCACATATATATATATATATATATATATATATATATATATTCCCTTCAACTACTGAGAAAAGTTTCATAAGTTACAATTATTGTTTTTCCATGTATGAATGTTAATAGTTGTGATAATAATGGCAATTAAAGATTCCCCTGTATTGGCTTGGTTTTCAAATTGATTGTGTTAAAACCCAGAGTTTGTTGATCCCACCTGTGGGATGGACTTGTTGATGTGAAAAGAAAGTCCTGAACTGGGAGGAGCTGGTGACATAGATTTGGAGAGATAAGAGAGAGGCGGAAGATCTTTTTGGAAGCAGCACCTCTTTTTGGAAGCAGCACCTCGTGGAGAGAGAGAGACTAAGAGAATTGCTGGTGGCCGCTTTGAATTGCCCTGGACTTTTGAGACCTGCCCCTCTGAGCTGCCAAGGACTGAGGAGACATGGCTGTTTTGCTGGTACTTTGTCTGTCTGTTTTGATGTTGTTTTGCCAGATTTGTCCACTGGTGAAAGACAGTCCTTTTGTTGAAGAAGTCCTAGAACCTGGCTGTTCACTAAGAAGCCCTGAGACTGTCCTGCAGACAGAGAGTGAATACTGTCCACTGGTGAAGGACAGTGCTGTTGTTGAAGGGGTCTGGAGACTGTCCTGCAGACAGAATTAATACTGTCCACTGGTGAAGGACAGTGCTGTTGTTGTAGGGGTCTGGAGACTGTCCTGCAGACAGAGTGAATACTGTCCACTGGTGAAGGTCAGTGCTGTTGTTGCAGGGGTCTGGGAGCCTTTCTGTTGGTTCAGAAGCCCTGAAGAAGGACTTCCTTGTTGTATGTTTACAGAAATCCTGGGAGAGGGCTTTGCTAATGTGTTCAGGGGTTCTAGGACTGTTCTACAGACAGAGGATGAATTCATGAAGGGACTGGCAATGTATCTTATGGCCTTGCTAAGCCTTGTCTCCCCAGGAACTAAGATTGCTGAGAACTTGCCTCGTGTCAAGATGAAGAAAAGAGCTCCATTTGGGTATTAAGTGCTGTGTTTAAACTTGATGTAACTCTGGGGTAGATTCAATTGTGATCCAGGGGTGGGGAACTTTTGACCTTTTTGTGTTCTGTGGTTGAACAAATGAATGTAGTTTACTTATGTTTGGAAACTAATCTCCATTTGAGAAGAGGGGCTTTGTGGTGAACTAAATGAAGGTATAGCCTAGGGGTGGAGTAGTATTTAGAACAGGGACTTTGTAATTGATTGAATGATTGGAAGGTCCTGGGGTGGGGTAGTCCTTGGAGATTATTTAATCACATTTAGTAAATGCTGTATTTGGAATGATGTCATGTTTTGATCTTCTCTGTTCTTGGTTTGTCACTGAATAAAATGGAGAGCACCTATGCTGGTATTCTGAACCTTGGGAGGTTGCCTTTCCTTGGCATTATATTACAATAGTTCAACTTTGATAAGCTCCTTATGATTTCTTTTCCCTGTTTACCTTCTCATGCTCCTCTTGCTTCTTGTATCTGAATGTCAAATTTTTTGTTCAACTCTGTTTTTTTCAGCAAGAATGCTTGAAAGTCCTCTATTCCATTGAATGACCATATTTTCCCCTGAAACATGATACTCAATTTTGCTGGGTAGGTGACTCTTGGTTTTAATCCCAGCTCCTTTGACCTCTGCAATATCATATATACCAAGCCCTTTGATCCCTCAGTGTAGAGGCTTCCAAATCCTGGTTATCCTGATTGTGTTTCCACAATTTTCAAATTGTTTCTTCCTAGCTGCTTGTAATATTCTCTCCTTAATCTGGTAATTCCAGAACCTGGATATAATATTCCCAGGAGTTTTCTTTTTGGGATCTTTTTCAGGAGGAGATCGGTGGATTCTTTCAACCTCTGTTTTGCCCTCTGATTCTAAAACATCAGGGCAGTTTTCTTTGAGAACTTCCTGGAGGATGATTTCTAGGTTCTTACTTTGATCATGGCTTTCAGGTAGTCCAATAATTTTTAAATTCTCTCTCCTGGATCTATTTTCCAGGTCTGTGGTTTTTCCCATGAGATATTTCACCTTGCCTTCTAGTCTTTCATTTGTTTGGATCTGTTTAATAGCATCTTGATTTCTCATAAAGTCATTAGCTTCCATTTGCTCCAGTCTAATTCTGAAGCTATGATTCTCCTCATTGAGCTTTTGAGATTCTTTTTCCATCTGGCAAATTCGGCTTTGTAAGGCATTCTTCTCCTCATTGCCTTTTTGAGCCTCTTTTGCCATTTGAGTCAGTCTGTTTTTTAAAGTGTTATTTTCCTCAGTCAGGCTGTTGACTCTCATTTCATAATTTTTTTGCATTGTTCTCATTTCTCTTCCCAATTTTTCCTCCACTTCTCTTATCTGCTTCTTAAGGTCCTCTATGGCCTGTAACCAGCTTGTATTTTCCTTTGAAGCTTTTGGTGCAGGATATCTGACTTCACTGTCTTCCTGCTGCTCCATGCTTTGCTTCTTTTTGTCCCCAAAATAGAGGTGTAATGTTGGAATCTTCTGTCTGCTTTGTTTCCTTTGCCTGGTCATGTCGCCCCTCAGTCACTTGACCCCTGGACTTTTTGCCACAGTAGGACTCTGCCACCAGACAGGGGAGCTTTCATCCCAAATTCTGGGGTTTTCTCAGTTGCCGGAGGTATTAGATGGGTACCCTCTCTGAGACCTCCACATGCTCTGGCAAGCTGGACACATGTAATGAGAATGTAAATTTTAAAGATCTTCCCTGCCCCTAGGCTAAAGTGCACCAGGAGCCTGGGGTGGGAGGCTTGTTTTTCAGTTGATACTTCTTGATTGGCCAGTGAGTCAATAAGGTTGTTACATTCTCTGAGCCAGGAGAAGGCTATATAAGCCCTGATGTGTAGCTTTGTTTTGGGGGCTCAGTTTGAGAAGTGTTCTGTGATTTGATCTGTATTCTGGGAAGCCGTTGTCCAGGGCCCCCCAGCTTTGAAAAACCCAGATGTGGAAACCCAGATGTTGACTGGGTATGGATGTAATGGTTGGACAGTTTGGAAATCTGTCTACTTGATCTGTTTCTGTCTTGATAATTCTGCCTGTATACTTTGAAGTTTGGGCTGCTGACCTTTTCCCCAGAAAAAGGTAAATGATATATGTCTGACTGATTAAAGTAAGCTTGTTAACCCATTTTGAGTTGCTTTCCTTTAACAAAGCAGATCCAGGAACCTGTGTGAGCAGCAACCCCTGAGGACGTGCTGGGGTGCTTGCTGCCACAAAATGGCGTCACGAACAGGATCTGCAGAGTAAAAGGAAAGTATGGGGGCTGGGATAATTGTTTGTTTCCCAGTTGTGGTAGCTGTGACTCTGTGGAGCCATGGACCAGGAGAGAAGAATGGCCTGCATGCGGACTTCGCTGAGCTGAGAGCAGGAATGGTGAGCTGCCTGCATCGGGACCTGGGCAGAAGCCAGGAGCGGCTGCCACCTGTGGGAGGAGAAGGAACCCAGGAGTTCAGAATTCAGCCACAGGAAAAGATAAGAACTGAGCAGCAAAGCAGGGGCACTGAATGTGTTTCCTGGCTGCATCCCACAGTGTGGGACCCAGGGGGTGGATGGACTTGTGACTATGGTGGGTGGGATGAAGGGCCTTGGATTCCCAGGGACCCCACCTTGTTGGTTTTGTTGCCCAGCCTCCTCTCTGTACTTGGAAGCAGGGGCTGGAGCTGTGTGAGGGGAAGGACACCGCTCCCCCCCGCAACTTTATTTGAACTCTTATTTTGAACTGAAGTGATAATACTATGTACTTTGTGTTTGTTTAAGGCCCAGTGGCCACTTTGGTAACTTTAGCTCTGTACCTTGAAAATGTGACCCAAGAGATGTTTAATGCTAATTCAAAAGTAAATTGTCTATGCTATGGGCATGAAAGATCTTGGGGCTGAATGTAATGAGAATGTAAATTTTAAAGATCTTCCCTGCCCCTAGGCTAAAGTGCACCAGGAGCCTGGGGTGGGAAGCTTGTTTTTCAGTTGATACTTCTTGATTGGCCAGTGAGTCAATAAGGTTGTTACATTCTCTGAGCCAGGAGAAGGCTATATAAGCCCTGATGTGTAGCTTTGTTTTGGGGGCTCACTTTGAGAAGTGTTCTGTGATTTGATCTGTATTCTGGGAAGCCGTTGTCCAGGGCCCCCCTGGCTTTGAAAAACCCAGATGTGGAAACCCAGATGTTGCCTGGGTATGGATGTAATGGTTGGACAGTTTGAAATCTGTCCACTTGATCTGTTTCTGTCTTGATAATTCTGCCTGTATACTTTGAAGTTCGGGGTGCTGACCTTTTTCCTCTGAGCAAGGTAAATGATATATGGTCTGACTGATTAAAGTAAGCTTGTTAACCCATTTTGAGTTGCTTTCCTTTATCAAAGCAGATCCAAGAACCTGTATGGGCAGCAAACCCTGAGGACGTGCTTGGGGTGCTTGCTGCTACAACACACACCCCAGGACCTCCACCCTAGACTACAATCCAGATACAAGCAGGTTAAAGCAAGAGTGATTACCTCTCAGACTGGTGCTTGGTCCCCCTACACTCTGCAGGCCAGGAGTTGAAGCTGCCACATGGCACTGGCTGGCTGTGCCGGCATCTCAGCAGCTTCTCGTCCTGGGGGTAAAAGCCATGCACTCCCACTTACTGGTCCTAAAGTCCAGATTGCACTGACCTCTCACTTTGTCCTTTGCATCTGTGTGTTGATAAATCTGGAAATGTCCACAGCTGCTGCTGATCTATAGTCCCTCTGGCCAGAGGCTGGTCAGGCCCACCCTGGGGCTAAAGCCTTGGTGTGGGGCTGGGCTTGGCTCCCAGAGCACTGTGCTGGATTTCTGCCGGCCTGCCGGGCTGTCCTTAGCAGGAGGTTAGCTTCTTTGTGTCATTTTGTGGGTTCTGCAGCTCCAAAGTTTGTTTAGTGTCCCCTTTTTACATGGACTGGGGAATGTGGAAGCAGGAGTAGCGGGGAGGTCCTACTTCTACTCTGCCATCTTGGCTCCACCCCAAAATATCCCTATTCTTACAGATCTTCCTTCTTTAAGGAGAGACAGTGTAATGGGAATGCAAATTTGGAAGATCTTCCCTGCCCCTAGGCTAAAGTGCACCTGAAGCCTTGGGTGGGAGGCTTGTTTTTCTGTAGATACTTTTTGATTGGCCAGTGGGTCAATAAGGTTCTTACATTCTCTGAGCCAGAAGAAGGCTATATAAGCCCTGATGTGAGGCTTTGTTTTGGGGGGCTCACTTTGAGAAGTGTTCTGTGATTTGATCTGGATTCTGGGAAGCCGTTGTCCGGAGCCCTCCCCGGCTTTGAAAAACCCAGATGTTGAAACACAGATGTTGATTTGGTATGGATATAATGGTTGGACAGTGTGGAAAGCTGTCTACTTGATCTGTTTCTGTCTTGATAATTCTGCCTGTATACTTTGAAGTTCAGGGTGCTGACCTTTTTCCTCTGAACGAGGTAAATGATATATATTTGACTGATTAAAGTAAGCTTGTTAACCCATTTTGAGTTGCTTTCCTTTATCAAAGCAGATCCAAGAACCTGTATGGGCAGCAAACCCTGAGGACGTGCTTGGGGTCCTTGCTGCTACAAAATGGCATCACGAACAGGATCTGCAGAGTAAAAGGAAAGTATGGGGGATGGGATAATTGTTTGTTTCCCAGTTGTGGTAGCTGTGACTCTGTGGAGCCATGGACCAGGAGAGAAGAATGGCCGGCATGCAGACTTCGCTGAGCTGAGAGCAGAAATGGTGAGCTGCCTGCATCGGGACCTGGGCAGAAGCCAGGAGCGGCTGCCACCTGCGGGAGGAGAAGGAACCCAAAAGTTCGGAATTCAGCCACAGGAAAAGATAAGAACTGAGCAGCAAAGGAGGGGCACTGATTGTGTTTCCTTGCTGCATCCCATAGTTTGGGACCCAGGGGGAGGATGGACTGGTGACTATGGTGGGTGGGATGAAGTGCCTTGGATCCCCAGGGACCCCACCTTGTTGGTTTTGTTTCCCAGCCCCCTCTCTGTACTTGGAAGCAGGGGCTAGAGCTGTGTGAGGGGAAGGACACCCCCCCCCCCTGAACTTTATTTGAACTCTTGTTTTGAACTGAAGTGATAATGCTATGTACTTTGTGTTTAAGGCCCAGTGGCCACTTTGGTAACTTTATTTCTGTACCTTGAAAATGTGACCTAAGAGATGTTTAGTGCTAATTCAAAAGTAAATTGTCTATGCTATGGGAATGAAAGATCTTGGGGCTGAATGTAATGGGAATGCAAATTTGGAAGATCTTCCCTGCCCCTAGGCTAAAGTGCACCTGAAGCCTGGGGTGGGAGGCTTGTTTTTCAGTAGATACTTTTTGATTGGCCAGTGGGTCAATAAGGTTCTTACATTCTCTGAGCCAGAAGAAGGCTATATAAGCCCTGATGTGAGGCTTTGTTTTGAGAAGTGTTCTGTGATTTGATCTGGATTCTGGGAAGCCGCTGTCCGGAGCCCCCCCGGCTTTGAAAAACCCAGATGTTGAAACCCAGATGTTGATTTGGTATGGATATAATGGTTGGACAGTTTGGAAAGCTGTCTACTTGATCTGTTTCTGTCTTGATAATTCTGCCTGTATACTTTGAAGTTCAGGGTGCTGACCTTTTTCCTCTGAACGAGGTAAACGATATATGTTTGACTGATTAAAGTAAGCTTGTTAACCCATTTTGAGTTGCTTTCCTTTATCAAAACAGATCCAAGAACCTGTGTGAGCAGCCACCCTAGGGACTCCAGGGTGCTTGCTGCTACAGACAGTATGCACATATATAGAGAGATATATAAAACACAGAAAAGGAAGGTGCAAAAAGACTGCAGGCATTAGGCACTAGTAGAAAAGAGGGGGTCAGAAAACATTTTAGTCAGACGGTTGTGGTTGAGGTGAATCTTAAAGGAAACAAGGATTTCCAAGAGACAAACTAGAGGAGGAAGAATGCTCCAGGCATAGGAAACAAGCTGGATGATTTCTATGAGGAAAATCAAAGAGGCTAATTGAACCCTACAGTGCATGGTGAGTAATTGATAAAACTGGAAAAAATAGGATGGCTCCAGGGGGATAAAGAGATTTAATAGAAAAGTTCCTATTTCATCTGGAATATTATAGAGAGTGGCTGGAATTCATTGAGTAGGGGAGGATATGATGAGACTTGTGCTTTAGGAAAATCACTTTGACAGCTGTGTGAAGGATGAGTTGCAATGAGGAGAAATTTGAGATGGAGATACAGTAAAAATATTCCATATAGAAGGCAATGAGGTCCTAAATTAGAGTGATGGCTATCTAAGTGGAGAGAAGGCATGAGATGTAGAGATTGAAATGACAAAATCTGGTAACCTATTGTATATATGAGGGGAATGAGAATGAAGTGTTAGGGAGGACATCGAGGTTTCAAACTGAGGTGAATGGTAGCATCTTCAACAAAAATTAGGAAGGTAGAAAGAAGACTGTATTTGGGGAGGGGGGAAGGATCTCTGTCTTGAATATACTGAACATAATCTGCCTACAGGGCATCTATTTTGAAATGTCCAATGGAGAGTTAATGGTGAGGGACTAGAGCTCAGGAGAGAGAATTAGCAGGATATATAAATCTGGGAGTCAAATATAATCATTGAATCCATGGCTGATGAAGTCACCAAGTGAGAAAATGAAGAGAGAAAAGAGACAAGGATATATCCACACTTATGAGGCATGATACAATTAGTGATCCTGAGAAGGATTGATCAGAAAGGTAGGAAGAGAACCAAGAGAAGTGCCATGAAAATCCAGAAAAAGGAAGAGTTTTCATGAGGAAAGAAAACATATCAAAGGTCGTATAGGTGATCAGCTTTGGCAACTGATAGATCATTGGTGGTGGTTGTTGTTCATCCTTCATTCTTGAAAGGGACCAATGACATCATGAGGTGGATGTCGTAACTCGTGTGTGAATTGGATTTGTGTGAGCCAGAGCTGCACAAAGCCATTAGCTTCACTTTCTTCTCCAGAGCCATTGAAGTCCAGTGGCAAGACATTGGTAACTTTGGAGAATAGTTAGAGTTGAGTGATAAGGTCAGAAGCCAGTTTTTCCAGAGTTTTTAGAAGAGAGTTATTAAGTGTTAGAAATAGGATTTGAACCCATGTCTATTCTGATTCTAGAACTCTTCTGTACCACAGTGATTATCATATCTTGGGAGACTTAAATAATTTTTAACATGAAAATGACACTTTCTCTTCTTCTTTCTTCCACCTCTCCAATAAACACACATTCTTGGTCATTCCCTTTTCCAGAAATTTATTTTTTCTAGGCATTCTCAAAAGCCTAATGCCTTGTTCATTGTCTTCTCCCAGAAAAGAGCAAATGTTTGAATGAAGGTGGAATATAGATCTGTCCTTTCACTGAAGTCTCCTGCCAACCAAAATAACACTGGAACTTTAGTGGCTTGAGAGGATCCTGAAACATCAAAGAAGACAATGTTAGATTTTCTTAAAAGAAACAATAGCAGGGAGAGAGTAAAAACAGATTGGCAGCATGCTTCACACAGTTTGAAATTTAAAGTATATGTATAAGTGACTTTATTGTGTTACTGTGGCTCATTCTTAGCAGTTAACCAACTTTACATGCCTCAGATGAAGACAAAATATACTCATAAACCTTCTTTGTGAAAAATGTGGACTATGAATTTTAAAATGTCTTTTTGATAGAGTTGATAACTAGACATTTTCCCCCTGGGATATCTGTATATGGAGGGGGTGTGTGCAAAGACCCTTCTGACTCTTGGTGTACTCATTCTGGAAGAGAAGGTGATCTGTTTCCCAGAGAGTCCTTGCCTTATCCCCATGGAACCTGGGAGTTATGGGAAAAAGTAGGACTTAGGAAAGAGCTCCCATGCTGCCTTGGGGCAAAGGTTCATCCATCCCATGCTAGTTCTGCCTCTGAAGACAAAGGAAAGGAGAAGCCTTTCTCAATAGGGGGTATATTGCAATACTTTCTCCAATAAAGAAAAATGTGGGAGACTTCTTTTATGGGGATATTCATTCTGAAAAGATTTGGGCCTAAAAAGGTATCAGAATTAAATCCTTTTCAAACTTATTGTTGTCATAGCAACTCTATTTCATAGTAGAGAACTTGGAAATACTTCAGGTTAATATTGTTGTTAACTAAGTATTTCAATTTTTAAATGTAAACTGCTGCATATGGGAGGATGAGTTGCTTTTTTTTTTCCCAGGGAACCTTCATGTCTGCACGTCCCATAAGCAGAACAATGCACTGCTAACATACATTTTGAAGTATGCTTTAGCCTGAGGGCTATAAAGAAAGGCAGGCTGTGTATTGAAAATGACAATATGAGCTATATTATGGCACAATTTCATGATAAGGAGCTTTCATGTTCTACAACTCCACATTATCATTTAGATTTAAATCACAAATCTTGACTTCTGAAGTTCATTTCTTGATTTTTTAAAAAAAAGACATCTCTTTCAAATTAATCTAAGTATAAAGCACTTTTATCTTAAGACAAGTAAGGCCATGGGAAGGCTGAATTTCTCATGTTGATTCTCTTATTGTGCTGCTAAAAATATTCCCGTTGATTGAGTATATACCCCAAAGGAAGTCAAAGATAGAAATAAAAGTTCAGTATACACCAAAACTTTCATAGTTCTCCTCTTTGTGGTAGTAAAAAACTGGAAACCAAATAGGTATCCAATGATTTTAGAATGGCTGACAAAACTGTAATGTGTGAATTGTTGGAGAATATATAGTCTAAGTGATGAATATGAGGAATTCAGATAAATACATGAAAATTAGTAGAAACTACTATAGAACGAAATAAGCAGAATCAATAGAACAGTATACACAATGACCATTACCTTGTCAATAAAAGAAATGACCAAAAGGAAGTTGAACTTTGACTAATTGGGTGGGGGAGCCCAATAAAAGTTCTGAAAAAAAGATAATGAAGTATATTCTCCTTGTCTTAGCAGACAGGTGAATAGTTCCTGGGATGGAATATCACTTAACATAATCAAATGTCTAGCAATGCATACAACATGTACCAAGGGTGCCCACCATCTTAGCCCATGACCTTTGTGTGCCTAAGATCAGACCTTGTCATCGTATCTAGGGGTTTTGCTTTATTGTTTTTCTGTGTCATGAGGATAAGTTTAATCAGCATAGGGATCAGTCTAAAATGACTGTGAAGTAAATGCAAAAGGTATTGATAAAACAAACAAACAAAAAACTGAAAGTCATATTGCAAAGAAAGTTTTCTAAGACCTGAAATTCAGATCATTTAGAAACAGTTGAATTATAGGGATGAGGATTGGAATAATTATCACCTCCAATTATAACAAGTAGATGTGGTCTCGTAGTTTCAAACAAATGAACTATTAAAGTATTAAAATATGTGAATAGGTTGCTATATTTAAAGCTAAAAGAAACCAGCGGGATCATCCAGTCCAAAATTCTCTTTTTACATATGAAGAAACTGAGGCCTAGATTGGTGAAGTGACTTATCCAAGGTCATGTAGGTAGTAGGTGGCAGAGGCAGTTTTCGAACCCAGATCTTATAGGTCTAAATCTAGCAGACATTCTGCCCCGCTACACTGTGGTCTCATTTTGATCTCTAATAATCAATAACTGGAAGGCCAGTATTTCCTTTTTTCCTAGAAAAAAAAATGACTCCAAAAAAAAATCAGGCTTTGATAAAGATTAAGGTTGGGAGGATATATTTCTGATGTCTGCCTACTATATCATTTGACATATAAGAGAATGGCTAAGTGTCAAGTTTCCAGACCATGATGAGCTTCTAAACGCATTAAGAAAATGGTACAGAATGAAGGGAGTGGGGCAGGGGGAGAGCCTGTCTATGTCCCTTGTCTGAAAATATAGTGGCCACAATTACAGGAGGGCTCTGAGAGGACTGAGCAAAAAATAATGAAAGACATTCCAAAGCCATGTCACCAAGCATACAAATTGGCTTTAAGCAGGGCAGGAGGATTGAAGACCTCTCCCAGGGTGAATGATTTTGTGGGTTATTGATTTGGGCAGCAGTTTATTTAAACATTAAAACCTTGAATGAAGCAAGTTACCCTGAAGAAAAATGTGTCAAATATAGAACTTGTTAGAACTAGCTGTTTAGCCTCTGAGGACTTTGTAAACTGTCCAGATGTATTTGTTAAAGAAAATGTTTTCTTAGGGAAAAAAAAGAATGACTTTTTTTTTCAGATTCTGTTTCCAAAAGGCATTATTTCTTTGAAAGTGAGTGAGCTTCTGAAAGGACTGTGTGTGGTTTTTATTTGTCATAATAATAATTATTATTAAAGGCAGGGTAGTGAACAGGAAAGGATCTTTGATGTAGAGCTGAGAGACCAGGGTTCAGATTCAGACAATGAAAAATTACTATAGTTGCTGGGCACCTTGAGTGAGTCCTTTTAACTCTGATGTTCACCTCAATGTTCTAATCTCAAAATGGAGATATCTCCTTGTGCAGTTTACTTCGAGAGCATGTTCTGAGGAATTCGTTTTGTCAACTTGAGAACACTGTATAAATGTATGTTACTAGTATTAACAGCATTTATACTTTGATGTGGACCTCGCTGATGACAGAACACTTGTATATACATCACCTTATTTGCTCTCAGTAATGTCCTCAATGTCTTTTGTATATGTTATTTGTATTCCCCTATCTAGTATGATGGAGCACTGGTTCTGAAGTCAGGAAGATCTGAATTATAATAATAATAATAATAACTAACATTTATTTATGGCTTGCTATGTACCAAACACTGTGCTAAGTGCTTTATGCTTATCTCATTTGACCCTTACAACAACCCTGATAGGTAGGTGATATTATCCCCATTTTACATATTAGGAAACAGAAGCAAACAGAGGTTAAATGACTTGCTCAAGAACATGCAGCTTTTAGGTGTCTAAGGCTGGATTTGAGCTCAGGTCTTTCTGACTTCCCATGCATTGCTTTGGCAATTGTTTCTGAGCTGGCCAGGAACTCTAATAGTCTTCCAGTCCCATATTGATATTTTTGTGAAGGCAAATTAGATCATCTTTTGTCTTAATTCTTAGCTAATCTTTAATCACTGAATGGATGTTGCCTCAAACAGACTGAGACCTGGGAAAGATCTTAGCTTAAAAAGAGCAGGGTCTTCCATTGAATCTGAGGCCATCGCCAAATGACTCTAGAGGAGAGAGTGAGAGTAATGACTTTGCACAGCCCTGCCTCACTGAAACCCAATTCACTTGCAAGTCAAGATATCACCCACCTGATGTCCTTGGTCTTCTTTGAGAATGAAGGATGAACAAAACAATAATCCTGAAATCTAGGTGAGGTACTCTATCCACTAGCTATCCAGAAAACCTCAAATTAACATTATTATGTTGCACTGCATTTTTATTTTTATTTGTTTAACATTTCCTAATTATATTTTAATCTGATTCTGGCAGCACTCAGGAGTTTTGCAGATTGTGTGCTGTCCATGGGCCTTGAGTTTGATAGCTCTGGTGTGAAGGATACAGAGACAGCTAGAATACTGGGCTCCAAGTCTGATGCACAGATCCACTTCTGATGCACAGAAGTTGTATGATGCTGGGCAAGTCCCTTTAACTTTGAATCTTCTAGGCAAATCTCTAAGACTATAAGTTGCAGACTCTAAGCTAATTGCATTGGTAGAGGGAATTTCCTCTCCTGGGAATTCCCTCTACCAGTGAAACCATCAGTCTGATTCCTATTTCTGTTTTATTTGAATCTTACATTAGCTCTGTAAGTGAAGTACTAAGTGTCAGAGGTGGTGTATAATTTGACTCTAACTTTAGGACTCTCTCTACTGTGCCATCTTTAAATACCCACAGTACCTAGTAGAAGGCTTTAGTTTAAACAACAACAACATTTATTAAGCTCTTACAATGTGTAAGACATACTTGCCAGGTGATGGGATTACAGTGTTAAAACTGGGAATATTCCATATTCTCAGCTTAATTTTTGTAAAGCAGGTTGGGGGAAGATACTACATGTAGAAAGATGAGTACATATAAGGTATATAAAAAGGAATGTGAAGTAACTTCTAGAAAGAGTGAGCATTAGCAACTGAGGGAGGGGCCCAGCTTGAGAAAGGCCTACTCCCACCATCTACACTCCCCAACCCTGCATCAAGAATAAGCATTTATTTCAGAGGTGACTTTAGTCAAAGGTATCCTCTGGAAGCCATAAGTTTTTAACTTCATAAAAAATGACATTGTGCTGACATTGATGACAAAATTAGAATGGCTTTACTGGCAAAATTAGAAAAGAGGGGGGAAATGAAAGTTGATTAACTTGTGGTTATTGGGGCATAGCTTCAATTAACAGATTTGTGGTCAGATGCCACTTAAGGGTATCATACCGTCTTTATCGTGGCTCAGTCCTTTCATTGACTTTTGAAGAGTAAGATAACCCCCTCACTCCCAATGAAGGGAATACAGTTCCAAACACTATCAGTTGTGAATGTATTGATTTCTCTCTTTTAATAGCCAGGGTTCCCTGCTATGGGTTGGGCTTAGGAGAGACCACAAAGTAGGATTGGTGGCTTTCATTTATTATTTATCAAATATAAAACTATTGTATATATAGATATATCTCTTGTCTACTACACAGCTGGCTCCTCTCACCAGCTACTCATTTTTTAACTTCTTCCTTAGTCTTCCACCTGAGGGCTTCATTTTCCTTTAGTATTTTCTATCCTTTAGAAGCTCTTTCTTAGCACTTGTCTAATCAGTGTGTTCTCCTCCTACAAGGTCCTACAAATCAGATAGCTCTTGATATTTTAGAATCACAAATAGCCTAGTCATATAGTTGAGTGGAAGACTAGAAACCAGACATAGAAAGGTGAATGTGTAGAATGATATTCATTCACTTATCTAGTCAGTGGCAAGACCACAGTTAAAAGCCCAGGTCTCTTGATCCCCAGTACAGTGAAAACAAACTTGGAGCAGTGGTCCCATTCCAGTTGTATGTCCTCTGTGCGAAATGGGACAAATAGTTCTTTTACCTCTCTGTCTACTTTTCTGAATCACCTAGGTTTTTAGCAGATAGGCCAACCACCATACAGTTGTAAAAACTACCTTTCCTAAAGCATAGATATGACAGTGTCTACCAACTGGTCTGAGTATTGCCTTTTGGAGCCAAACAGAACAGTTTTACCCCATTTCCACATTATAGTCTGTCAAACTCTTGAACAAAGCTGCCATATCCCTCCCACCATGTGTTTTCCCCAGGAAAAAAGACCACTTAGATGATTTAGCTGGGCCTCAGAAGACCTTCACTCAAGACCCAGCACTATTTAGCCATTCTGAGCCTCAGTTTTCTCATCTTTAAAATGGGGATAATCATAGCCATCCCCTTATAAAATTATTATGAGGCTCACCCGAGAATAGAAATGTGAAACACTTTGCAAACCTTATATCATTTATGTATAACACAAGCTATTATTCTGTGCTAAGTGGGATACTGTAATGGGAATGCAAATTTGGAAGATCTTCCCTGCCCCTAGGCTAAAATGCACCTGAAGCCTGGGGAGGGAGGCTTGTTTTTCAGTAGATACTTCTTGATTGGCCAGTGAGTCAATAAGGTTGTTACATTCTCTGAGCCAGGAGAAGGCTATATTAGCCCTGATGTGTAGCTTTGTTTTGGGGCTCACTTTGAGAAGTGTTCTGTGATTTGATCTGAATTCTAGGAAGCTGTTGTTGAGAGTCCCCCGGCTTTGAAAAACCCAGATGTGGAAACCCAGATGTTGACTGGGTATGGATGTAATGGTTGGACAGTTTGGAAATCTGTCTACTTGACCTGTTTCTGTCTTGATAATTCTGCCTGTATGCTTTGAAGTTCGGGGTGCTGACCTTTTTCCCCTGAACAAGGTAAACGATATATGTCTGACTGATTAAAGTAAGCTTGTTAACCTATTTTGAGTTGCTTTCCTTTGACAAAGCAGATCCAAGAACCTGTATGGGCAGCAAACCCTGAGGACGCGCTTGGGGTGCTTGCTGCTACAGATACAAACAGACATAAAACATTATTCATACCCTCAAGAAGCTTATAATTCAGTTTGGAAGATGAAACAAAAGAAAAAGAAAAGGTCAGTGATATTAGGCGTGAGTGTTTTTTTGAGATATCAGTAGCAGAGGTGTCCAAAAAGTGGCACATGCTAATTTAACAAGTTGGTCATGAAATAAGCCCTGTAGGACTAAGACTATAAGTTGCAGGCTCCAAGTTAATTGCATTGGTAGAGGGAATTTCCTCTCCTGGGAATTCCTTCTACCAGTGAAATCCTCAGTCTGATCCTTATTTTTGTTTCATTTGAATCTTACAATAGCTCTGTAAGTGAGCTGTAATTCTGAAGGAAGGATAGAACAAAATACCCTGGGACATTCAGGAAAGGTGGAGTGAAAGTGGTAGGATTTGGGCTGGGGTCTTAAAGAATGGTTGGAATTAGTTCTAGTATAGGGCAAATGTGAGTGAGGAGTCTGAAATGCTCAAATGTATTTGTGATCTCATCAATATAAGCCCATCTCTTTTCCATGTTCTCCCCTCTTAGGTTTGCTAGGAGGTCTATATAATATGTGACGGATCTTCTCGACATCATGGAGAGAGTAATGAAATACATGGTCAATTTTTATAGCTTTCTCTGTGCATCCCAACATTCCATTTTCTTCTTTGATAGATTTCTTCAATGACATCCTCCACATCACTTTTCTTTTGTAATTCTTTGACCCTTAAGGGTATCATACTGTCTTTATCATGGCTCAGTCCTTTCATTGACTTTTGAAGAGTAAAATAACCCCCTCACTCCCAGTGAAAGGAATGCAGTAAGGTGATGCAGCTAACTTGCATGCACCATTTGCTTCTCCATTGCCCTCTGAATGATGGTCATGCCTCAGAGACAGTGGTACTTCATAAAACATTGCTGGTGTGTGCATGTATTTATATATGCATACATGTATATGTAAATGCACAACAAATTATATATATCTATATACAAACACGCATATATTTATGATGACATTTATTTCATGATGAAGCTTGAAAAAAAGGATAGAATGATGAATAGCTCAGAGGTAGAAAAGCACAAGGTCTGTTTGGGATACATAGTGTTGACTAGTTTGACTGTTCATAAAGTTGGTTGTTGGGAAATAAAGCAAAAAAGCTAGACCACGACTAGATTGTAAAGACACTTGCATTCTAGCATAAAGAATTTTGATTGTACTCAGTAGATTTCCAGTAGAGGTTTTTAACCTCATGTATGAGCATGATCAAAAGGAACAAAAGAAAGACTATTGTGGTAACAAGTTGTCATAAGGAGTACCTGAGAGTATAAACCAGTTAGTAGAATTAGTAGACTTACATTAGGACATGTGTGAAATAAAGACTGGTCCTAGGATGATAGCATGGGTATGGGGGGGTGGGGAAGGTGCTATATATGCTAAAAAAATAATATAATTACTAGGATTTGTTAACAGATTGGCTGTGATGAGTTTCAAGTCAAGTAATTTACTTTACACAGGATGGTAAACCATAGGACCATAGAAATAAAGCTGTATGAGAGCTCAGAGGTCAGCAAGTAGAACTGCCTCATTTTACAGATGAAGAAACTTAAGCCCAGAGAGAATACCCAGCTTGTATCTGAGGTGGAATTCAAGCCCAGGTCTTCCTGACCCTAAATCCATCCCTCTATCCACTGTACCCCACTGACTCAAATATTTCAATGTGCTTTAATATCTGTCTTTGTATATGTGATTCTCATATATGGAGTAGACTGTCATATGCTTGTTCAAATGCTGGTCTTTGAAAAGGGAGGCATGAGTTCAAGTCGTACCTTTGACACATGATGACACCTAATGGTGAACAAGTCTCTCAATTTCTTCGTTTCCCCCAGATACCTCTTTATCTGCTCTTCAGGAATTCCTTTCACTTATGAAATCATATGTTTAGACCAAAAAAATAAAAGGATAGCTTCACCACAATTCTGTGAAACCAGTAGGAGAGGTTTATTATTGTCATTTGACAAACAAGGAAACTGAGACATAGAAAAGTTAACTAGTTTGTCCAAAATCATACTTAGCAGTTAATTGGTAGAGCCAGGTCTAAAACACAGGGCTCCAATATTCTGAGCTGGAGGTCCTCTGGAATTCTTCCTGATGCTAATCTTTGGTGGGTGAAGCAATTTCTTTAAACTACTTGTGGGCCACTTGATAAAACATCCTGAAATCTTTGCTGAAGCTGGGGGAAGGGTAGGTAAAGAATGTGTGTTGTAATCACATCCTTATATTTAATCATTTCATTTTGTAATCACGTGCTCAAAATTTATTTTTCACAGGTAATCTTCTCGATGCCTTATTTTCAAAGTTTCAATATTGTCTTCAACCTAATAAGCGATAACCTAATGCATTTTTTATTTTCTTAAGAAAAATGTAAGGATTTTCTTTATAACAAGTAGTTGAAACTTTATCTGAAGTAGGTCTCCAAGGAAGTGCAGACTTGCCAGACAATTACTTTTTTTCCCCCTCCACACAGGAGGCAGGATGTAGACTTATTAAAATCCTGAGCCTGAATCCACTTAAACTCCCCACTGTAGGATGTTTGCCTGACACGTTCTGTCTTGAAAAGTATGTTGTATAACTAATTAAGAAATTATTTTGACAGGGTGAGTGTTTTGAAGCTCTGTGTTGTACACAACCTAATATAATCTAATTTTCTCCCTGTGAAACAAAATATGTGGATTTAAAAAAAAAACTGGCTAGAGATAATATCAATATAACAAGAGTGCCACAATTCTAGCTGAAAAGAATTCAAGAAGCAGCCAACCAATTTATCTAGGGAAATTTGCTCTCGGCTAAAATGGTATAAAAGGTCTTATCCTGGGGGCAAACCATTTATTTAGAAAGTTAAAAAATTATTTTTTACTGATTGTAAGGTCTTTAGTACTACCTATTGGTATGAGGGGAATGCAGTAGAAAAAGAGAATGCCTTGCTACCTATAGGGATTACAAGTTGAAAGCGAGTGTTTGTCATATATTTACAATTAAACCTCATTAAGTGGCTTTCTGCTTATTCAAAACAGTCATCTGTAATTCGAAGTCACTGCAAATCCCCTGACACTTTAATGTTGTTTAATAAGAAAAAAAATAAGATTCTCTGATCCCAGTTAATTCAAAGTTTATTTTTCAAGGCCCCTTGTGAGTCTTAATGATGATTCACAATCCAGGTAAAATCATTTTAGAACTATATGTTTTCCTGAAAACAATGCTTATAAAATGAATTTCTGTATGTCAAATTCTATTTTCTCATTGGCTTTCATTATACAATGGAAAATGTGTTCTTCTGGTAAAAGTTTGATAAAACCCACACTAAAGAATTTGAGAAATCTACACCTTTTGTCATTTTTGTCAATTTGCTGTGTGTGAGTTGAAATCACATTGTTGTTTTGATTTTTCATTTCTCTCATTACTGGTGATCTGGAACAATCTTTTAAATTGTTGTTTATAGTTTGAAATTCTTTTGAAATGTTTGTATGCATCTTCTAATCATATATCCATTGGGGAATGGTTTTTGTTTTTTTGTATTTGTGTTAATTCCCTATAAATCTTAGATAGTAGTCCCTTATCAGAGGTTGATTTCCCTATCAACAGTTCTCCTTCTTAGCTTAGCTGCATTGATTTTGTTCATACAAAACTTTTAAATTTTTAATTAAGATTATCTACTTTAACTTTTGTTATCATTCACTTTGTTAAGAACTCTTCCCTTAGTCATATCTGTGAAAAAGTACCCAACATCACTTTCTCCTAATTCTATTTTTTTATAATGGAGTAACCTTTTATATTCAAGTTGTATATCCATTTTGAGTTTATTGTGAGATTGGTTCTATGAAGCTGATCTAAACTTAATTGCTGCTAAACTATTTTCTGGTTTTCTCAGTAGTCTTTGTCAAATCAGTTTTCCCTCCACTAAATTATATTCTTTGTCTTATTGAACAGCAGACTATTGAATTCTTTTTTTTCCTTAGCCTCTTCAACTTTTCTAATTTTTCACCATTACCTAATAGTTTTGATGATTGCTATTTTATGATATAATTTGAGATGTGAAAGGTAGCATGTTCTTTATAGTGTTTTTGATGCTGGAAAATCTTCATTCTTTAACAGTATGGAAATGATCCAAAGTTATCTGACATTTAGAGCAAGCAGAATAATGTGTAAAGTCTAGAATCAAGTTATGCCATTATATTTTAAATATATATTCACTATGACTTCTCTATAATCATTATATTTCTTATTGATACTGAAATCCTATTCAAATGCCTAATTGTTATGTGGAGGTAATTCCGGGTATTCAAAGACTATACCACTACAGCATAAGCTCTAGCAGATCTTAGCAAGTTGAAAAGGCTTTGAGTGTGCCTATGATTCTGTATATTTGTCTTCTAAGGACTGACCTGGCTAAATCCTTAAAGAAACCCATCACTGCTTGATCACATAGAATGACATTTTCAAGCAAAGCAACTCTTTTAAAAATATCCTATCATATGTTATTATATAATATTATATATAATTTATTTTGAGTTTTCAACATTCACTTCTATAAGATTTTGAGTTCTAAATTTTCTCCTCTCCCTCCCCTCCTACCTCCCCAAGATAGCATGCAGTCTGATAAAGATTATACATGTACAATCATATTAAACATATATTTCACATTTGTCATGTTGTAAAGAAGAATTAGAGCCAAAAGAGAAGAGCGCAAGAAAGAAGAAACAAACCAAAAAAAGAAAATAGTATCATTCAATATGAATTCAGACTCCATGTTCTTTCTCTGCATATGGATGGTATTTTCCATCATGAGACTTTTGAAATTGTCTTAGATCATTGCATTCCTGAGAAGAGTTAAGTCTATCAAAGTTAGTCATTACACAAGGTTACTGTTACTGTGTACAATGTTCTCCTGGTTCTGCTCACTTTACTCAGCATCAGTTCATGTAAGTCTTTCCAGGTTTTTCTGAAGTCCACCTGCTCATCATTTCTTGTGGAACAATAGTATTCCATTACATTCATATAGCACAACTTGTTCAGCCATTCCCCAATTGATGGGCATCCCCTCAATTTCCAGTTCTTGGGCACCACAAAAACAGCTGCTGCAAATATTTTTGTACATGTGCATCTTTTCCCCATTTTTTGTGTTCTCTTTGGGTTGTAGACCTAGGAGTGGTATGCTGGGTCAAAGGGTATGCATATTTTTATAACCTTTTGGGCATAGTTCCAAATTGCTCTCCAAAATGGTTGGATCAGTTCACAACTCCATCAACAATGCATTCGTGTTCCAATTCTCTGACATCTTCTCCAACATTTATCATTTTCATGTTTTGTCATGTTAGACAATCTGATAACTGGTGTGGTACCTTAGAGTTGTTTTGATTTGCATTTCTTTAATGAATAGTGATTTAGAGTATTTTTTCATATTATATATAGCTTTAATTTCTTCCTCTGAAAACTGCCTATTCATATTCTTTGACCATTTATCAATAGGTGAATGACTGATATTCTTATACATTTGACTCAGTTCTCTATATATTTTAGAAATGAAGCCTTTATCAGAGACACTGACTATAAAAATTGTTTCCCATCTTTCTGCTTCCCTAATATCTTGGTTGCATTGGCTTTGTTTGTGCAAAGCCTTTTAAATTTAATGTAATCAAAATCATCCATTTTGCATTTCATAATGTTCTTTATTTCTTGTTTGGTCATAAATTCTTCCCTTCTCCATAAATGGTAGGTAAACTATCCCTTGCTTTCCTAGTTTGCTTATAGTATCATTCTTTATATCTAAATCGTGTACCCATTTTGACTTTATCTTGGTATACAGTGTAAGATGCTGGTCTATGCCTAGTTTCTGCCATACTATTTTTGAGTTTTCCCAGCAATTTTTGTCAAATAGTGAGTTCTTATCCCAGAAGCTGGAGTCTTTGGGTTTATCAAACAGTAGATTACTATTGTAATTGACTACTGTGTTTTGTGTACCTAGCCTATTCCACTGATCTATTACTCATTTCTCAGCCAGTACCAAGTGTTTTTTCTTTTCTTTTTTATTATTTTAGTTATTCATTTTTAGTTTTCAACATTCACTTCTATAAGATTTTGAGTTCTAAATTTTCTTCCCTTTCCTCCAATCTGCCCTCCCCTAGGATGTCATAGCATACACATACAATCATATCAAACATATTTTCACATTTGTCATCTTGTAAAGAAGAATTAGAACCAAAGAGAAAAAAGCATGAGAAAGAAGAAACAACAACAAAAAAAGACTGAGAAAAGTTTGCTTCAATCTGCCTTGAGACTCTATAGTTATTTTTCTAGATGTGGATATCATTTTCCATCATAAATCTGCTGGAATTGTCTTAGATCCTTGTATTGCTGAAAAGAGTTAAGTCTACCAAAGTTGGTCTTCACACAATGTTACTATTATTGTATACAATGTTCTCTTGGTTCTGCTCACTTCACTCATCATCAGTTCATGTAAGTCCAGGTTTTTCTGAAGTCCACCCGCTCATCATTTCTTATGGGACAATAGTATTCTGTTACCTTCATATACCACAACTTGTTCAGCCATTCCCCAATTGATGGGCATTCCCTCAACTTCCAATTCTTAGCAACCACAAAAACAGCTATCATAAATGTTTCTGTACATGTGGATCCTTTCCCCATTTTTCTAATCTTTTGGGGAGACAGATCTAGAAGTGGTATTGCTGGGTCAAAGAGTATGCACAGGTTTGTAGACCTTTGGACATAGTTTCAAAACACTCTCCAGAATGGTTAGATCAGTTCACAACTCCACCAACAATGCATTAATATTCCAATTTTCCTACAGCTCCTCCAAAATTTATCATTTCCCTGTTTTGTCATGTTAGCCAATCTGATAGGTGTGATGTGTATACCAAGTAATTTTGATGATTGCTACTTTATAATACAGTTTTAGATCTGGTACAGATAGGCCACCTTCCCTTGTATTTTTTTCATCAATTCCCTTGATATTCTTGAACCTTTGTTCTTCCAGATGAATTTTATTATTATTTTTTCTAGCTCTATAAAATAATTTTTGGTAGTTTGATTGGTATGGCACTGAATAAATAAATTGACTTAGGTAGAATTGTCATTTTTATTATATTAGCTCTGCCTACCCATGGGCAACTGATATTTTTTTTCAATTATTTAGATCTGACTTTATTTATATGAAGAGTATTTTGTAACTGTGTTTATGTAGTTCCTGTGTTTGCCTTGACAGGTAAACTCCCAAATATTTTATATTGTCTACAGCTATTTTAAATGGAATTTCTCTTTCTGTCTCTTTATCAAGAAAAGCAATTCTTGAAGATCATCTACCAACTCAAAGAGGGAGTACCCATTCCACCAGATCAGAAGTCTTGGAAGTCCTGAAGCTAAAGTATTGATACATATAATACAGTAGCTCTTCCAAACTTTTTCTACCCTCCTCAAACACCTACCTCCATCCTTTTGCTTCTTGTATTTTACTGAAATGATTTGGGCCTTTCAAAGTGAGTTCCTTCCATTTCCTTCCTTCACTCCCAAATATCCTTTATATTTTCACCTGCTCCCTCTTTCCGTACTATGTTCGAGATTGAGGTGGCCCTTTCCTTTGCCCAACCTGACCCCTTCATCACCTTATATCTGAACTATTACAACAGCTATAGTACAGTAGTATAGCCTACTCTTTGGTCTCAGTGCCTCAAGGCTCTCATCATTCTAGTCCATTTTCCATTTAGCTATCAGATTGATCTTTCCTCAAGTGCAGATCTGACAATGTCACACCATCTATGCAATGAACTCCAGGGGCTCCCTGCTACCTCCAGGATCAAATATATGATGTGTTGTTCAACTTTTAAAGCCCTTCATAACCCAGGCCTTTTTTAATTTCCAGTTTCCTTACACCATACACCTTTTCTATATAATATATGATCCAGTTACATTGGCCTCTTGCTCTTTCTTGTACACATGATACTTCATCTGCTGACTCTGGGCATTTTCATGCCTGACTCTCTAATCGCGGAATGTTCTCCCTCCTTATCACTGTCTCCTGACTTCCCCAACCTCATTCAGGTCTTTCCTGGTTTTCTCCTTAATATTAGTGCCTTCCCAGTGGTATTGTATCCAATTTACCTTATACGAGTCTTACATATATACGATTGTTTTCATGTTCTGTCCTCCATTAGGCAGTGAATGTTTTTTTTTTCAAACAGGAGCTGTTTTTGCCTTTATATCCTTAGAGCTTAGTACAGTTCCTGGCTCATGGTGGGTGCTTAATAAATGATTATTGACTTGATTTGATTTCCGCCTATGTCTTTGAGTTAATCTCCTTTCAATCCCTTTGGAAACTTATTGTATCAATCATCTAACCTTTCATTCATGCATGTTAAATCTTTCCTTCTCTACTGGTACCTTTCCCTCTGCCAACAAACATGTTCAAGCCATCCGTATCCTAAAATAAACAAACAAAAAAACTTCTTAAAACCCTGATATATTCTTGTTACACAATCTTTCTCCTGGACCTGCCATGCTTTTAGAAATACTATGCACTCTGTCTGGTTTCCATCCCCACCAGTCTACTGAAATTATAGTCTCCAAGGTCATTGTTGAGTTTCTAATTGTAAAATTCACTGATTGCTGGTTTCCAATCCCTCATCCTCCTTGACTTCTTGGCAGCATTCAACATTGTTGGTCACTCCTACCCTTACTTTCTTGGTTTTCTTTTTTCCCCATGATTTTACATGGAACTGTATTTTATTAGATTTTCTTATGCTTAGCTAATTATCCTTCCTCTGTCTCCAACTGTTCCCCTTCTCCCATCCCTTAAATGCAAAAATCCTTTAAGAACTCTTCTGCTTTCTTCTTTGGTGATCTAATCACCCCCTCCATGATTTCTTATATTATAATCTCTAAGAGGATAGCCTTCAGGTCTATATTTCACTCTAATATTTTCTTCATATCCTATTCTGGCATTTCCAGTGACCTGGTGGACCTTCTAGATGTTTTTCTGAAATTTAGTATGTCAAAAATTGAGCTCATCATCATTCCCCTCTTTTCAATTTCTCCTAAGTTTCTTGAGGGCAGGGATGATTTTCAGTTTTATCTTTGTATCTCCAATGACTAAAAAATGTCTAAGAAGTCCTAATAATATGTCCTTGTTGATTGGTTGGTTGATGGCATTATTATTTCTAAAGCTTAAAATCTTGGAGTCTTCTTTCATTTTCCCTCTTTCCTCATTTTCTTCACCCTAATCCAGTCAGTTTCCAAGTCCTGTCAATTCAATTTCAACAATGCTTTTTCCATCTGTATTCTTCTTTCCATTCATGTTGAAAAACACTACAGTTCAGACCCTTGTTACATCTCTCTAGACAATTATCATGCCTTCGTTCTTGGATTCTCTGCCTCTAGTCTCTTCCTGCTTCAATTTCTCCTTTCAGTTGTCCTTCCAATGCATAATTCTAATCATATCTTCATTGCCCTTTTGAAAAATCTACAGCGGCTCCCTAAAGTCTATTAAAGAAAATCTGAATGAATAAGCTATGTTCAAGCCTATCCACAACTTGGTTTCAACCTAACTTTACAGCTTTATTTCTCATGACTTGCTTTCATATGTTTTACTTTATAGGCCAACTGTACTACTCAAAGTTCCTGTAACTTTCTACCCTTTACCGCTTTTATCATCTCTATGTACTCTGTTCTCAATTCAAGGAATGAACTTTCTGATTTCTGTCTGCCAAAAACTTGGATTCCTTTCATGCCTGACTCAGCTGTCATCTGTCACAGTTTGAACCATACCAGCTTCTGCTATTGTGTGGTAGGCAAGGGGCAATATTGAGAGTTTTGATTCATGGTCTTGCCCCTAGAGAATCTGTGTCTTATGGTGGGGAGGTAACTAGAAGTGAGATATACTGAAGAAAGAACAGACTAGGAGCACGAATGTAAGTCATAGTCTTTCAATATGAGACCCATTAATCATGGTGTGAGGAAAGAACATCAGTGAGAAATGCTGATAAAAATTCAAATATTTCAGCTATGTGACAGACTAGGAAACAAAGATAGGGAGTCTAGGATATGCTATGTAGAGCTGAGGCTCTAGAATTAGGACTCTCAAGTCAGTTGACTCTAGATGTATCTCACTTTTGACCCTAATCACCTATGTGCCTTTGTTCAAGTCACTTAACTTTCCTGGGCCTTGGTTTCATACTCAGTAAAATGGAGGGGTTGGACAAGATGGCCTTTAAGATCCCTTCCAGGTCTAGAGTATGCTCATAGATACCTTGGATGCTCACAGAACATTGTGAGCATTGAACTTCTCAAGTCAGAGCTAGCATGCCAACAAATACCAGTTACCGCTGATATAATTTCTATTACGAAGTCTTTCCTTAGTTCTCTTCACTTTCTACCCCATTCTGTTTCCTGAACCTTACCCTATAAAGTGATGTCTCTACCCTATGATTCCTCATACCAGTCTTTTGAGAACTTTTTTTAGCTCTGGCATATTTTGACTCATTTTATAATTAATGGGATCATTGAACTAGAGGTGGAAGTCATCTCAGAGACCAGCTAGTCTAATTCCCTCATTTTACAGATAAGGAAAAAGAGACCCAGGGAGGTTAAGTGATTTGTTTAAAACCACACAGATAATAAGGATCAGGGGGAGGATTTGAACTTAAGTTTTCTGACATCAGAGATAGCATTCTCTATCATGCCGGTACCTATTCACATCTCATATTTCTGTTAGACTATAGTCTTATTGTAGGCAGGAATTGTGTTTCATTTCATCTTTATATCCATAATACCTAGAAGGCTACTTGGTACATAGGAGGCACTGAGTAAATGTTTTTTGAATTGAGTTAAAGTGTCTAGGGATGTTCATAAAACAATGAGACTCTGTGTGTGTTTGTTTGTATATATCTGTCTCTTCAATTGGTTCTGAAAGGATGCTTCGCAGAATGTTTTGAGAAATGGTGGCATGGTTGGAATAAGGAAATGCATTAGGATAACATTCCTTCGGATATACATTTGTGTGGGGAGCAGGGGAAAGATGGTATAACCCCTACTGATAATAACTGCTATAGGAATTCAGGATGGATTAGTTATTAATGGCTTTGTGGATTTTCTGGGGGTGGAATCAAAATGACAAAGCAGGGGAAGCCCTACAACTGGATTCTCATGATATTTCCCTCCAAGTAACTTTAAAATGATGTCTCAGATAAAATTCTGGAGTGGTGAAGCCAACAACAGGTCAGGATGAGACACTTCCAGCCCAAGACAACTTAGAAGAGGTCAGAAGGAGAGGTCTGTGACTCCGGGGTGGGGGCTAGCCTGGTTTCCACATGGTGACAACTGTGGTGGTGGGAGTGGAGGTGGCAACAGTAGCAGAAACATTAAATGTAGCATTTCCAAAATATCATACCACAGAAATGACATTCAGTAAAGGACCATGGAAGCATAAATTAAAAAATTAATTGGAAACTAAATGATATTATCCTAAAGAATGGGCATGACAAAGAAGAAATCATAGAAACGATCAATAATGTCATTTAAGAGAATGATAGCTCAGCACAACAGCAGCCTTTCTCCCTCCACAGTGATAAGTTTTGATCCCTGTCTCCCCAGCAACCATGTCGAAGAGACCCTCAGTTGGTATTGATCTTGGCATCACTTACTCCTGTGTAGGAGTCTTCCAATATGGAAAAGTGGGGATCATTGCTAATGACCAAGGAAATAGGACCATCCCAAGATATGTTGCCTTCACCAACATAGTATGTTTAACGAGTGATGTTGCAAGGAATCAATTTGCAATAAACCTCACCAACACAGTTTTTGATGCCAAACATCTGATTTGTCACAGATTTGATGATGCAGTTGTACTGTCAGACATAAAGTATTGGCCTTTCACTGTGGTGAATGATGCAGGAAGGCCTAAGGTCCAAGTGAAGCACAAAGGGGAGACAAAAGTTTCCATCCAGAAGTATCTTCTATGGTCTTGACCATAAAAAATTGCTGAAGCTTACCTTGGGAATACTGTTACAAATGCTATGGTCATAGTACCAGCCTATTTCAATGATTCCCAAGATCAGGCCACCAAAGATGCTGGAACCATAGCTGGTCTCAAGGTGCTCCAAATCATCAATGAGTCAGCTGCTGCTGCTGTTGCTTATGGCTTGAACAAAAAGGTTGGTGCCAAGAAAAGTGTGTTGATCTTTGACCTTGGAGGTGGTACTTTCAATGTGTCCATTCTTACCATTGAAGATGGTATCTTTGAGGACAAGCCTACATCTGGTGACACCCACTTGGGTGGGGAGGACTTTGGCAATTGAATGGTTAACTATTTCATTGCCAAGTTCAAGTGAAAGCACAAGAAGGACATCAGTGAGAACAAGAGGGTTGTTCGCTATCTGCATACCATTTGTGAACATGCAAAGAATACCCTTTCTTCTAATACCCAGGCCAGTATTGAGACTGACTCCTTCTGTGAAAGTATCAACTACTTTCATACTATACATCAATCACGTGAGCCCACAGAGTTTCAAAGTGATGGATGCTGATTTCTTCCATGGCACACTGGGTCCTGTGCAAATGGCCATAAGAGATGCTAAGCTAGATAAATCACTAATTCATGACATTGTCCTGCTGGGTGGTTCCACGCACATCCCCAGAATTCAGAAGCTTCTACAAGACTTCTTCAATGGCAAGGAGCTCAACAAGAGTATCAGTCCTGACGAGGCTTTTGCCTATGGTGCAGCTGTCCATGCTGTCATTTTATCTGGAAATAAATCTGAGAATATGAAGGACTTGCTGCAGTTGGATGTCACTCTTCTTTCCCCTGGAATTGAAACTGCTGGTGGAGTTACAATGGTTCTGATCAAATGTAATACCACCATCCCCCCGAAGCAGACACAGACCTTTACCACCTATTCAGACAACCAGCCTGGTGTGCTTATTCAGGGTTTTGAAGGTGAGAGAGCAATGACAAAGAATAACAACCTGCTTGCCAAGTTTGAGCTCACAGGAATCCCCCCAGCACCCAGGGGTGTTTCTCAGATGCAAGCAACATTTGACGTTGATGTAAGTAGTATCCTCAATGTTTCTACTGTGGATAAGAGCACAGTCAAGGAAAACAAGATCACCATCACCAATGATAAAAGACATCTGAGCAAAGAAGACAGTGAGTGTATGATCCAGGAGACTTAGAAATAAAAGGCTGAGGATGAAGAGCAGAAAAACAAGGTGTCTCCCAAGAATTCTCTTGAATCTTATGCTTTCAACATGAAGGCTACCATAGAGGATGAAAAACTGCAAGGCAAAATTGGTGATGAAGAGAAACAAAGGATCCTTGACAAATCTAATGAAATAATCAACTGGCTGGATAAGAACCAGATGGATGAGAAGGAAGAATTCGAGCATCAGCAGAAAGAATTGGAGAAGGTCCCATCATTGCTAAGCTGTACTAGAGTGCAGGGGGCATGCCAGAAGGCATGCCTGGTGAGTTCCCAAGGGGTGCAGCAGCCCCCATCCAGACGTGCTTCTTCTGGACCCATCATTGAAGAGGTCGACCAAACACACCAGAAGAAAGAGTATTCCACACAGCTTTCCAAAAATTGAAGGACTCAAATTTATAGCCAAGGCAATAGTGCTTTAAAAGTAACATTTAAGTTCCTGTGTAAATCTGGACATTTTGAATACTTGAATATGTGCAGAGGGAGAGAAGTGAACAGCATTGTACTTTATCAGCGCTGTAAAAAAGTGGAAATGCATTTTTTTTTTGCTTTTTGGAGGGGCAATTGGGGTTGTGACTTGTCCAAAGTCACATGACTAGTTAAGTGTTAAGTGTATGAGGCAGGATTTGAACTCAGGTCCTCCTGACTCCAGGGGCTGGTGCTGTATTCACTGCACCACCTAGCCACCCCCAGAAATGCAATTCTTGACCTGGAGAATAAAATCTACTTAAAATTGGCAGAAAAAGAGAATGACAACAATGAGACAACGTTCTAAAATTTGTGGAATGTAGCAAAAACAGTATTACGGGACTACATATCTCTAAATATAAACATCAGCAAAAGAAAGAACAGGTCAATGAACTGGGCAAGCAACTTCAAAAAATCTAGAAAAAGAATAAATTAAAAGTCTCTAATTATTCCCCAAAATAGAAATCCTGAAAAATCAATGTATATTTTAATAAAATTGAAAGTAAAAGAAAAAAAATTGAACTAATAAATAGAAGTAGAATTTGGCATTATGAGGGGTGTGGGGGAGGACATATAAACCCAGTGGTTAATTTGATTTAAAAAAAAAAAGAAAGAAGAAAACCAAATTACCAGTATCAAAAATGAAATGTTGAATGCACCACCAATGAAGATGAAATTAAAGTGATTGTTAGGAGTTATTTTGCCCAATTATATGCCAGTAAAACTCATGATCTAAGTGAAATAAATATTTACAAAAATGTAAACTGCCCAGATTAACAGAAGGAAGAAATAGAAGACTTAAATAAATCTCTTTCAGAAAAAAAAGAAATTGAACAAGCTATAAATGAGTTTCCTAAGAAAAAATCCCTAGGACCAGATGGATTTATAAGTGAACTCTACCAAACATTTAAGAAGCAATTAATCCCAATATTGTATGAACCATTTGAAAAAAGAGGTAAAAGAATCTTACTGGCTTTGATATCTAAACAGAAAGAGCAAAAATATAAAGAGAACTATAGGAACTATATATAATTCCTTGCAGACATATAGAGAACTAAAGGAACTACATTCCCTAGTAAATACTGATGCAAAACTTTTAAATAAGATACTAGCAAGGAGATTACACCAATATGTCACAAGGAACATACGTGATGACCAGGTGGGATTTATACCAGGAATGAAGGACTGGTTCAATATTAGAAAAACTATAAGCATCATTGACCACATTAAAAACAAAAACAACAAAAATCAAGCAATTATATCAATAAAAGCAGAAAAAGCTTTTGACAAAACACAATATCCATTCCTATTAAAAACAATAAAAAGCAGAGGAATCAATGGAGCCTTTCTTAAAATGTGGAGTAATATTTATCTAAAACCAAGAACAAGCATTATCTGCAATGGGAATAATCTAGAAGTCTTCTCAGTAAGATTAGGGGTGAGTAAAATGTCTTTTATCAGCACTATTATTCAGTATTGCATTAGAAATGCTAGTTCTATCAATAAGACAAGAAAAAGAAATCAAAGGAATAAAAATAGGCAACGAGGAAACAAAACGATCACTCTGCAGATGATATACTTAGAGACCCCTAGAGAATCAACTAAAAACCTGGTTGAAACAATTAACAACTTTAGCAAAGATGCAGGATATAAATGGACTCACATAAACCATCAGCAGACATTACCAACAAAACCCAGAGGAAGAGATAGAAAGAGAAATTCCATTTAAAATAACTATAGTGAACAGAGCACCAACCCTGGAGTCAGGACCTGAATTCAAATCCAGGCTCAGACATTTAACACACTTGCCCTGTGACCTTGGGCAAGTCACTTAACCCTAATTGCCCAGCTTTCCCCCCTCCAAAAAGCAAAAATAAAATAAAATAAAATAACTGTAGATGGGTCAGGTTATGGAGTCATGGGATCCAGGTTTGAATGCCAATTTTGACACTTAAAACCTGGATGACCTTAGACAAATCAATTTTACCTCTCTGGGTCTGATTTCTGTCATATGTAAAAGAAAGGAGTTAAACTAGATGGTCAGCCTATTATCTAGCTTTAAGTCTATGACCTTCCCTACCCCCCCGAAAAAAGAATAAGTTACATTCACAGAACTTAAAAACTTTTAAAGCCCTGTGTCAATGTTAGTTAACATTATTCGATGAACTCTGTGGCTCTCAGTTCCTTCATCTGTGAAATGAATGGTTCAGATGATCTGTAACCTTGATTTTCAGCAAAGGGATATGAAAGGAAAGAATAAACTATGTGTGGGGGACAGTGTGCAAAACCATTTTGCCTGGATGTGGGAGTCAGCTAAAGACACAAAAGTATTAAAAGGTTATTCAACTCCTATCAAGCCTTCTCAGTTTCCTCCACTGGTCTAACCTGCTACTCCTTGTGTGCTCAGGCCAGGGCACTTCCTAGTAATTAGAAGCCTTTAAAAGTGAATTGAACCAGAATTCCTTCTAGAGAGGGGAGGAAACAGAAACACTACCAGAAGTTCTGAATCAAAATGCAAAATATTTACCAAAACACATCTAAAGGAGCCTGACAGTTCAGTTCAGTGAGCCTTCAGAGAATTTATATCAAGGTAATCCCCCCGGTTCATAAGTTCTTAAATAGAAACTTTTGAAATCTGGAGTTTCTGTTAAAAAATATTTGCTTTTTTATTTTTGATTCACTCTGTTGTATAGAGGTTGATCCTTCGGCCAGGCAGAAAGTAAAGACTTCACTTGATCTGAGTGATTTTTCATGCTCCTTGGAGGATCACATCAAATCTCTTCTATTAAGATCCTGTTATTGGTACCTTTTCATATTTTGAAACTATATAGCTGTGTTTGCTGTCAATACCTTCCTCCTGCTTAATGAGATGCTCTTCTCAGGAGTGACATTTCTCCAAATTCTCATGTTAGGAGTATCTGCATATGATAATTTTTCCTTTAAAGTTAAATGTAACCACTAAATTACATTTGAGTGAAGACTTGGAACGTAAGGCACATGATAATGGGCCAATGGAAGAAATATATCTTAGTCCCATGAACTAGCTACCTCTTCAGTAGAGCAAAGAAGATTAATTTAAAGCACCAGAAAACTCACAGATGTATTCTGCACAGCTGTCATTAATGGTCGAAGCCCTGGAATGGTTCCTTCTAACTATGTGTTGATCACTGGATACATTTTTTTCTTATGAAATTTAGATTTCTTTTTTGGTGGGAGGTAATAAATATTTGAGCACAATATGGCAAATCCAGATTATTCTTTAGCATTTGAAGACACAAATAATTTTCATGAATTAGGGTGACTCAAAAAAGGAAACATATTTGTATAAAGATCCTAGTTATAACTGAAAATTTAATAGGGCAATAGATATTTATGTTACCTATTATTACATATTTGCGCAGTAATATGTGTCTGCATGTTTTATGGGATATTAATCTGATTTTTAAGGATGTAAATTGAAACTAATTTGTCATAAATTTGTCATAACAAAAACATTGGATGGTTATTTTGGGAAAGTTAAGACTTGGCTTTTTATAAGTTTCATACTTAATAAATGTATGTTTTTTAAGTGGCTAAAAATAGAGTCCTTCATTCCTTCAGTAAACTAGTCACATTCCATATGTTCCTTCCTTCCCTCACCATTGCTACAGGTCCTTATGTCAGCTTCCTTTGCTACAAATTCCAACGAATGCCCAATAAGTGAAACATGTATGTTCACGTTAAGTACAGGACTTTTTAATTCTTTTTACAGTTTCCCTAAGCGTTAAGAAAAAACTGTTCACTTTATGAAATTGACAGGTCCATTAACTGTGAAGTTTATGTCTGCAGAGTCTGGGCAGTTGAGGCCTTTTGGATATTCAGGAAGTGGAGAGTGTCAGACCAGTCATTTTTATTGCAGACTGAAATGATGGCTACAAGAAGGGCTCCCATTATCACTTTCTATAAATCAGCCAATCTGTCTTTCATTCCTCGCCTTTTCTTGGAAGTTGGAAGGTTCTGAGATTTGAAACTTCGGCCAAGAAGTGAATTGTTTCATTGGTGCAGATTCATGATTCAATCCCATCCGGCACTCTGCCTTCGCAGTGCCAGGGGACACTTAGAAGGACATGCTTGTCCTACTTCATGTTCATTTCAAAGGCGAAGGGCGTACCCCCCAAACATCCCAGTTTCCTTTAGTATCTAGTTAGGATTCTGTCATCTGTGAGCTTATCTAAACCACTTTTGAAGCTATTTATATTTCTTCCTGCACCACCTCCTGAGGGTAATGAGGCCTATAAGTTGACTACCCTCAGTGTGAAGTTGTACTTGCCTGTATTCATCTTTCAAGCTGCAGGGGGTGCCCCCTAGTTCCAGTATTCTTGGATGTGGTGATCACATGTGTGTTCCCCCTGTCCATACCTTACCTTATCTTAGACCCTTTGATCATGTTCCCTCTTCCATCTTTGTCTCTCCATACGGGAGTCCTAATCTTTTCAGTCTGTTCTCATACAAGAGTCTTTTCCCCTAATGTCCATGCCCTTGACCATTTTAGTTGCCCTTCTCTGGACATTCATCAGTTCTCTGAGGTTTCTTTTTTTTTAGTTGCTGCGACCAGAAATGCACATAATATTTCACAGGAGTAACCAAACTACAGTTATATTAAAAAAAAAAAAAGAATGTGAGGGAAGTGCTCAAGATGGGACAACAAGAGGTAACCTAGTCCTGGATGCCTCCATTATGGGGCCTTAATCAAGAATGAATTTGTCTGACATTGCAACAAAAGCAGCAACCACAAAAAAAGAAAGAAATGAAACAAGGCACTAAAGGGTTAACTTTTAGATTGAAAAAAAAAATCCTGACCGTCTTCCTGGCCTGTCACTCCTAGCACTCCCTACACACTTTGTATGGCCTCTGCAAGACTGGTATCACTCCTTCCTTCCTCGAAGCTACTTGCCTTAAGTATCAGTTTTTCTTTCCAATTAACCCTTTAGCAGTGCCCAGAGCAAAGCTGCTCACTCTGAGCGAGTTGAAGCTACTAAACCAGACCAGTCCTGGGACTCTGGAGGATGGAGAAAGGGGATGTTTATAGAGGAAGGTGAATCACAGGTGCATGAGAGGGCTAGGAACAAAGGCCTCTCAGAATTTTGCCTAATTAGTGTCCTGACTGGATCCTCTCAATTCCACAGTGGTTTGGGACCCATAAATCTGATGGATGGAATGGGAAAAAAGTTAGAAGCTATTCAAGAGGAAGGGGCCTAGCAGGACCTAGGCATATTGCAGCTACCTACTTAGAACCCCGCTTCAGCAGTTCCAGGGTGCTCTTACCTCATACCTTTAAAATGTGGTATAGTACTGGAAAGTTGGAGGGGGTGGGGGAAGATAGAGGAGAGAGCAGATTGGGGGAGGGGTATTCAGTGGGATCACTGTTTTGGGGTGGTGGGTAGGGGAAAGAAGGGGAGAAAATTTGTAACTCAAAATCTTATGGAAATCAATGCTGTAAACTAAAAATAAACATAAAATTAAAAAAAAAAGTTTGATGCAATAAACCAAACCCTGGAGTTTGGGGAGTTTTAGTTTAAAGTCTAAAGCAAATTGACTGATGAGTGGTACCCAAAGAAGGGAGTGGGCAAAGTGAAAAAAATAAATAAATAAACCCAGGTGTATTGGTTTTTCAGTCTCTCTGCATTAGTAACCCGGTTGGTCATCCCTAAATCTTGAGGGTCACAAATCTTACTCTTACTTGTTCATCAGAGGGAAACTAGAGAAGGCAACTTAAATTGGGAAAAGAGGAAAAGAGCCCTGGTTCTTTTTTTAAAAAGCTATCTTGTTCAAAAGGAAACAGCAAGGGGACTAGGTGGCGCAGTGAATAAAATCAGGAGGACCCGAAGTCAGGAGGACCCGAGTTGGGTTCTGGCCTCAGACACTTAACACCCACACAAAAAAACTAGCCATGTAACCTTGGGCAAGTTACCTAACCCCAATTGCCCTCCAAAAAAAGCCAAAAAAAAAGGAAACAGCAAATGGTAAACTAAATTACAAGGAAACCATAAAAAAAAAAAAGCAAGAGAACAACTGATAAAGATTGATAAAGGCAGAGAAAGGAAAGAATATGGGTAAACAGTCTAGGGAAAGAGCTAATGTAATGAACAAGTAATTCATAGTGAACAAAACTGAATCCAAACTTTCAACCAATCCAGACTTAAGAAAAATAATGCAAAGATCTCAGAAATGACCACTGAAAACCTCCAAGAAGTTATAAAGTAGTTTACAAAAGCAATAAAAGAATTAAAATGAGAGATTTTTTAAAAAGCACAAATTGGAGCCCTCCAGGAATAAAGAAATGTCTGAGATTAGGGAATTTTAAAGAAACAAAAGAAATACCCTTCAAAACAATATAGACTCTCAGGTGGATAGGTGGCACAGTGAATAGAGCACTGGCCCTGAAGTCAAGAGGAGCTGAGTTCAAATCCAGCCTCAGACACTTAACACAAAAACTAGCTGTGTGACCTTGGGAAAGTCACTTAACCCCAATTTCCCCCTAAAAGAAAAAAATATGTAGACTCTGAAAAAAGAATGACAAAATTGTCAGGCAAAGCTTCAAAAACAGAAGGAAAACTAATTCAGCAAAATTAAAAGTACACATGAAAGCACACACACACAAAAAAAACCCATGCTCTCCAAAAACACTGAGCTTGAATATATTATGGAAAGAAATAATCTAAAAGTTATTGGTTCTTTAGAAGAATAAAAAAAAAACTTGACAGGAAAAAAATACAATCCTATTGTTCAGGAAATCAAAAAGGAAAGTCCCAGAAATTTAGGAAGTAGGTAGGCAAGTAGAATTAATAGAATCTACAGAATGGAATTGGGGCAGTTAAGTAGCACAGTGGGTAGTGCTGGGCCTGGAGTCAGGAAGGCTCATCTCCCTGAATTCAAATCTGGCCTCAGACACTTCTTAGCTAGGTGACCCTGGGCAAATCACTTAACCCTGTTTGCCTCAGTTTCCTAATCTGCAAAATAAGCTGGAGAAGGGAATGTCAAACCACTCCAATATCTTTGCCAAGTAAACCACAAATGAGGTCATGAAAAGTTGCATATAACTGAAAGATGATTGAATAGCAAAAACAGAATAGTAATAGAAAAAAAAACAAATTTAAATTAAAAAAGATTTCATTGTCAGACTTCAGAATTACATTATTAAACAACAAATATTGCAGCTAGAAAAGGGCAAGGGAGCTTTTCTAGTGGAAGGAAAACCAATCAGAATAGTATGTGACTATTCCTTATTTATGAGAAATTGAAGAAATCTTTAATTATTCTGAAAAAAGGAAGACAGCTTTCCACCCAAAAATTATATTTCCTGCTAAGCTTTGTTTATTAATCAATGAATTAAATTGGATATTCAGCAAAAAAGAAAGAAAAATTTGAATCATTATTTAAAAAAAAGAATTTTAACATACAAACTCACCAAACAAAAGAAAAAGAGGATCGTACAGCTAAATAATTGAAACACAATTGCTATTTTCTTTCATCTAAGGTGGAATGAGATACGGCTTTGCAGATGAAACTTTTTCCTTTTTTCCTTAAAAAAATTTTCACATTATCTGAAGGACTTTGAAAGAACAATGGCAGAGTATCTATGGGAAAAGAATGTAAGTAGCAAAAAATAAAAGAAGATAAAAAAATCAGGAGCAGGGAAGGAGGGAGAAGAAAATTAATATTTTAGGAACAAAAATAATCACATTCATTCATTAGTAAATCAATATTTTTGGTAGTAGCACTGTGTAGTAGATATGTAGACCTGCCTTTTGCTCAAGGTTAAGAAAATAGTGAAATATCAGGTAATAGAAGACTAGTTAGAATTTGCAGAGATTGTAGGAAGAGGAAATAAGAGGTTCTCAGTTTCTTCCTTGGCCCTCTGGGAAAATTAGGGATATCAGATCTCAGAGAGAAAAGTGAGAGTTGGGTCACACCAACAGAAGGGAGAACATTTGGGTGGTATAATGGTATCGCAATAAAAGTTGACAGATTAGAAGTGAGGAAAATGCATATATGTTCTAGAAGCCCTAACTGAAACAAGGACCACAGAGAGAACAGTAAAACAATGTATAGACATGAAGCCCAAGAATGGATAATTACTTACTACAGTAGTAATAGGAAATAAAGAAATAAAAAGAAATTCCATTAAAATAACTATAGCAAAAATAAAAATCTACCTCCAAACATTAAAGATTTATATAAATTAAATGAGAATATATTTTTACATAAATAACAGAAAACAAATAATTGCAGAAGTATCTAGTGCTTATGGTTGGGCCATGCCAAGATAATAAAAATAATGAATTTACAGTTGAAATGCTATGCTAAACTGACAAGGAAATGCTTTGGCCCAAATGGCCTCTGAGGTCCACTTTAGCTCCAGATCTAGCATCCTATGAACCTAACTAGTCAAAGTCTATGAAGAATATGTTCATCTAGAGGGACAAACTGTCAAGAAGCTCACTGGAGAAGAAATATATGAATAAAAAGGGCTTAGCATTTTATATCACCAATGCAATATCCATAGTGGCTTCTACGAATATGCAGGCACATTTCCAGGTTTGAAACACAAGATATAACAGACTCTTCTTCAAAGATAAAACCAAGATATTTATTCATATACCAGAAAACCAAATCCACCATGGTGATAACGAAGTTGGTACACATTACCAATGCAGGAAGCACCATCATCCCCAAGCCTTCCCTCCATCAGGCCTCTGCATGAACCAGTTCCCTTAGATGCTCTGCATCTCTCTGCCTCCTCTCTCTCTCTCTCTCTCTCTCTCTCTCTCTCTCTCTCTCTCTCTCTCTCTCTCTCTCTCTCTCTCTCTGTCTCTCTCTCTCTCAGGTCCACCTCACTCTTCTACTTCCTGCTCCACCCTTCCTGCTCTCTGTTCATGCTCTATTGGGTAAACGCTTCCCACAATGAGCTCCATGTGACTCAACCTATGGGCTGGGCCAAAGCTAAAAGCAGATCACATGGACTTATTAATGATCAGCTCAAATTCCCTTAACATTACACATTTTCACAACTTGAACTGTATTATAAGGCAATAATCATAAAAAATCTTTTAAAATCATATAATAAAATGTATAATATAATAATATATAATATACACATGCAATACATTATAGAATATGAGAACAGTGTGAGGAATAATGAAAGCAATGTGAGAATGGTATTCCTCATGCCATCTGGGGAAAAAAAAACCTTTGTCTCAAAAATCAATAACAAAAGTCTAATATCAAAGATATATAAGGAATTGACAACCTAACTACCTATATATGCCAAGATCCATTTGTCATTAGAAAAATGGTCAACGGATATGAATAGTTTTCAAAAGAAGAATTTCTGACTATTACTGGACATATGAAAATATATTCTAAATCAGCAATAATAAGAGGAATTCTAATTGAATTAACTCAGGTTTCACCTCTCCTCTAATAAACTGTCAAAGATGCTCAAAAATGGAAACAGTTAATGTTGTCAGGGCTGTAAGAAGATAGGTACACTGATACTCTCTCAGTGGAGTTATGAATTGGTCCATGTGTTGTGAAAAACATTCTCAAATTTTATGAGAGCAACTAAAACCTTCACACTCTTTGACCTCCCAAAATCTGTATAAGTCCTTAAATGTGTAATAAATTCAGAAGAATTTTTTCACAATTAAAAACTTTCTTAAAAGCTTACTATAGAATAACAAGCAATCACCTAAACTTGGTTAGTCACCATTTACAGTTTGATTACAATGAATAAAGTGTCATTATTTTTTTTCTGTTTTCCATGTCAATTACTACCCCGATTACCCAATTATTACCACTCTACCTCCACAAATATGTATGATCCGGCAAAACAAATTAAAAACAAAGGCCATGTCTCAGAACGCAATTTGATTCTAAACCTCTGGTCCAACACCTTGTTGTCAAGGGAAAATGTATATAAATGCGTTATCCTCAATATTTATCCAAAAGGATTTTATGGTACTTTCCTTATTTTAGTCTTAGGTTTATGGAAAAGATTTCCCTTGAATAAAGAGGTGTTTTTTTTTTTTTTTTTTTTACTGACAAAGTATTGAAATGATGGGAGATGGTTATAGAAAAGACTTACATGCCAGGACTTTGATATTATTTTATATAACACAGAGTGTAGTAGAAGGCAAGTCCCTTGGAAGACATCCAATAGGACTTAGAGATTGAAAAATAATGACCAGTACAGGGTCACAATGCCATGCATTTATAAATTTGTAAACAGAATGTTGTATAGATTTTAAACTCCTGCTATTAGTCCTCTTAGTTCAAGCAATTCCCTTGAGGCCTCTTCTAAAGTGTTATCGTTAGCAAGGGTAACTAGTTCCCCTCTCCCCACTGTGAAGACTCTACCTAGCTATTATCTTAGAAATCAGAAAGCAGCTCCTCCCCCATCACATACCTTGAAGGAAACAAAATTCCTTTTTGAGGGTGGGAGTATATGCTTATGAAATGGAGCATTGATAGGGGATGGCAGGACAGGGGAATGGAGAACCTTTGGCAATGAAGAGTAGTAGTCCTCAAAGGACAACCAAAAAATTGTCACAATTAGGATTGGGTGTGAAAAGCATGGTTTACAGAGAGGGACAGACTTAAGTTCTAACCAGACTTAGGGCACTGTCTAATTTCAAGACATAGGCCCTAGCTACAAAATACACTTCAACATTATTCTTGTTTCTATGTACTTTATTTCTGGGGCATAATCATTAAAAAAATTTCTCATTCTGCACTTGCTTACAAGGCCAAATTTAAGCTTTGTCTTCTTCATGTATTTTTGCTGCTAGCAGACAGGTTCTATTAACCAGATAATTAAGCTGTGTTAACATAAGTGGACTTTTTTAGCCTGGTACATTAATCGTGTTCTGTATCTCAATGAAGAGAAACATAGTCACACTAAGCAGTAATCTAATAAAAGGATTTATTCATATCAGAAAAACCACTGGAAAAACTCTCACTCATTCAAAAGGTGTATAGAGAGTGGGTGGTCTTCTTCCTCATAGTCATACTTTGGTCTCAGAATTGATCTGGTTCTTGGAAATGAAGCTTTCACTCAGTTAATTGTTTTTGCCCAGACTACAGACTCATTCAGTCATTGTGATCTGAAGCACAGAAAGGTCCAAAGCTGAAATTCAGAGGCTCGGCTAAGTTAGGATAGCTCACTTTGCTCAAATACATAAAAAGAAGGGGTTGGGCTGGATGACCTTGAAAACCTCTCCCAGCTCTAGCTCTGTGAGCCTATGAAACATTCAGTCAGATTCATATTGGACTAGAAATTCCTTCTGTATCATTGAAAACTGGTTGTCACCCAACATCTGGAAAACAATTCCTAGTGAAAGGGGACCTGCTATCTCACAAGACACTCCATTATACTTTTGGGAAGTTAGAATTTCTAGGGTTATCTTTTTGTTTCAGTAAAAAGGCATTGTATTAAAGGAGAAAAGGAAACTTGAAAAAATTGATAATTTTGCTGGGTTGCAGTAGGTTGGTATTTTTTTAAAATCATAATTGATATACCAGGTGCAGAATACACTATGTATAATTTAGACCCCTTCACAGTGGGCTGTTGCTGCTTTGGTATATGACTTCAGTATTATTGCCATTAGGAAAAGATATTTTAGGGACAAGCTCATTTTTTGAATAGATTGTTATCTCAAATTAAAAAAGATTATGGGAACCAGCAATCAATGCTGCCATCTAATTGCTATTTCTTCAATTAAAAATTAATATACAAAAAGAGCTGCCTGGAACCAATTGGTCTTCAGATAATTCTGAAATGAGGGGGAAAATAACATTTTAAAAGTGCTGGGGTTGACCGAGCACAGGAATGGTTTTGCAGCTCTCTCACCCTTGAGTGTGGCAAAGACAGTGATAACTGGAAAACCACTCTCCTGTGCTAGTGATAACTCTACCTATAACTGGGTACAAAGGGAACTCCAGGCTCAATGCTCATTGTTCCTTCCCTGTTAATGATTTATGTATAAAGTCACTCTATTTTGTGATATATTTAAGAATAGATGGCAGGTGTCATTTTAGTACAGTAGATGTCATTTTTTCGAGGCAGTAGAAAATGTACGTGTGACTTTTATTTGTGCTAAAAATGTTACTCTGTTCTTTTGAGGATGTCAACGATTCTGTTCTGGTTCCTTTATTTCCGAGAAACTTTCCCTCATAAGCAGTGTTTGGATAGATAGGGGACCAAGGAAAATGAAATCAAAGAAGGCCTCCTCTTTCTTCAAGACAGGACATCCATCAACTTGGTTCATAATGAGCTCTTTCAAGGTGAAAGATTTTCATATTTTTGTACTTTAGGTGTGATGTATGTGGTTTTTTTTTAATGTAGAAGAAATTACCTAGATACAGCCCTGTAGCTTCTATTTTTATTAAATAAAAAAGCATCTCTTGTAGCTCTCTGATACTGGGATTTACTACTTGTCCTATTTAAGGAAATTAGTGCCTTAGTAAGGATGTGTCTAAACTCTTGTTGCTTGCTTGACCAAGAAGGTTTTCATATAACATATATAATACTACAGGGTGAAGGAGTATGATAAAAGAGCACTGAACTTGCTGTCATAGGACCTGAGTTCTAATCCCAACTCTGCCACCTACTTGTTGTATGAACTTGGGCAAGTCACTTCACTTCCATAGGCCTCAGTTTCCTTATCTTTAAAATGAAGGGGTTGCATTTTATGGCTTCTTAGTCCTTTCTGGATCTAAATATACAATCTTCTGGCACTGTATCCAAAAGCGGGATGTGTCAATGACCACAGAGTCTGTATTTTTTTGCTCACAGTTTTGGTGACCACGACGCAAGAAAAACTATGTCTCATTAGACTTTTTATGTTGCTTAAGTTCTAACAAAATGCTCTAGATATAGCAGGGATTTCATAAATGTGTGTTGAATTAATGAAAGATGAGACAAAATTGAAGACTTCCTAAAAGGATCCCAGGGATAGAATGAAAGATTTTAGAACTTTTTAGCTGAGAAATGGGGTAGTTAGGTGACACAATAGACAGAGTGCTGGACCTGGAGTCAGCAAGATTCGAGTTCAAATCTGGCCTCAGACATTTACTAGCTGTGTGATCTTGGGTAAGTTACTTAACCCTGTTTGCCTCAATTTCCTCATCTGTAAAATGAGCTGGAGAAGGAAATAGCAAAGCATTCCAGTGTCTTTGCCAAGAAAATCCCTAATGGGTTCACAAAGAGGAACTGAAACATGACTGAAAACAACTAAACAACAATAACAGACTTGGAAATATTAAGGATGAGAACATCAAGGTTTAAAATATATAGAGAAATTGACTCGGATCTAGGATTGGAAGGGCTCTCAGGGGCCATCTTGTTCAAGGGAGAGGCATTGTAGTTTAGCAGATGCAGATGTGACTGAGTTTAGGAAGACCTGGGATCAATGATACTTATGAAATAACACAGCTGTGTAATCCTAGGAAAGTAATTGACCTTTTCTGTGCTCCAGGCAACTCATTCAACATGACTGAATTTCAGAGAAGTTATCAACATGCATTTCCTCATTCAAGGGTCCCCTATGTCAATGAAATCATTGGTCCAATCCTTATCTGTATTTAATTTGCTACAGTCACTGTACTAGCTTCTGGGGTTACAAAGACAAAAATGAAACATACATCTAGAGCCAGAAGGGACCTCAGAGGCCATATAATCCAACACTCCCATTTTTCAAATGTGGAAAACCTAGACTCAGGAAGGTAAAGTGATTTACCCCAAATCATACAAACCAAGGCTTCCTGCCATGTTTTCATTGTTTTTCATCCCTATAACTCATTGTCTCCCAAAAAGAAGTACAGATGGGGGCACACAAGATTTTTTCTCTGAATCCTAAGCTACCATAACTAAGAGGTATCCCTTGAGATTTGAAAGAGATGAGCTTAGGGCACATAAAAGAAGTTGCTACTTTACAATATGGTACAATTAGGATAGAGATTCAACTCAAGGAACAAATTGCCTCATTTTACCACTTTAAGGACTCTAGGGGTAGCTGAGCTATGAAAGTAGCAAAATAGCAGTTGAAGGCAATAGACTTGAAAGCTGAACTAAATCTCCCACTCCAGAAATGCCTAATGGCTGCATATCAGAGCAGAGAACTTCTGGACCGGTCTTTAGAAGGCCGGCCTATTCATTTTCTATCACAGAGATGACTCTTGAGGTGTAGGAGATAGTGAGGGTAATGTAGCTTCCAATGTATATTTCTAAATGATTTCATTTTTGTGTCTCTTTTTTTGGCAGTTAGGTGACACAGTAGATATAATAGTGGGCTTGCTGGCAGGAAGAACTTAGTTCTAAACCTGCCTCAGAAACTTATTACCCACATGACTCTAGGCAAGCCACTTAATGTTTTGTGCCTCAGTTTCCTCAACTATAAAATGGGAATGATAATAGCACCTGTTTCCCAGGGTTGTTGTGAAGATTAAATGAAAAAAATTGTAAATATGTGGAATGTCTGTAAAGGTTTAGCACAGTGCCTGGAACACAGTAGGTATTAAATGAATGCTCATTTCCTTCTCATTTCTTCTTTTTCTATTGTGTGTGTGTCCTTTGGGTAAGTTTTGTTTTGCACTATATTACAAGATACCTGAGGTCTTTGGCATAGAGAACTTGGAAAAGTTTCACCTAATTTCACAATTTCATTCAAAAAAATGAATCCATAGCATAAGGTCAGGGAAAGCTATGACCTTGACAATATTTTCTGAATCTTCCTTGTTCTAAATTGTATGTTTATGTCAAAAGAACCCTAACACCAAGAAATGATATGTGAAGAAAGTGCACATGGCATAAAACAGGCTTAAATAAAAGCACGGATGGTGAAATTTGTATGACCTTGAAAGCACCATGTCAGGGAAAAATTCTTGACCTCTGAGACAGAGATCATACTGGGTTACTGTATCACCCTGGGTTATTTGTTCCTTATTTTATTTTTTTGAAGGTAGAATATAGAGCTGTGTCTAATTACACAGTCAATTATTATATTCTAAGTGAAAGGACATGTCCTTTTGCTAATTTAGGAATACTAATTTTTCTTTACTTTGAAAATCTAAAAAAATGTTTTTGCTTTAGACCTATAACTTTCATACTAAGAACTTGCATTGAAATACTTTTAAATATGTAATATTCTATGTATGTATAAATCTGTTGGATCTTCATGCTTTTAAATTTTTTTTTGCTTTTTTGGAGGGGGGGCAGGGCAATTGAGGTTAAATGACTTGCCCAAGGTCACACTGCTAGTAAGTGTTAAGTGTCTGAGGCCAGATTTGAACTCAGGTCCTCCTGACTCCAGGGTCAGTGCTCTATTCACTTTGCCACCTAGCTGACCCCTCTTCATGTTCTTTTCACTAAACATGGCTGTCCCCTCCCCCAGCCTCTGTCTCAGCCTCTTTTCTCTTTTCCCTCTATGCTGTCTTACTTGATGATCTCATCAGCTCCCATGGGTTCAATTATCATTTCTTTGCCAACAGTACCAAGATTTATAGATCTACACTTATTTTCTCTCCTGACCTCCAGACTCACATCACCAATGACTTTTGGACCTTTCAAATAGGATATCTCAAACTTAACTTGTCCAAAATAGAACTCACTATCTCTCCTCTTTTCCCCCTACCCCAAGTCCTTTCCTCTACCTAACTGTCCTATTACTGTCTAGGGCAACAGCACCTTTCCAGTCACCCAGGCTCACAACCTTGGTGGCATCCTCAGCTCTCCAGGCTCCTTCACTTCACATATCCATTCCCTTGCCAAATCTTGTCACTTCTATCTTAATAATGCCTCTTGTATATGCACCCTTAGCAATACTTCGCAGCCACCATCCTAATCATCTTTTACCTGGACTATTACAGTAGATTTGTGAATGATTTCTCTGCCTCATACTTCCCTGCTCCTCTGTACGTCAATCTCTCTTCCACTCAGCAGCCAAAGTGATTTCTTTTCTGAAGTATAGGTCTGACCATGTCAGCCTTCTCCACTCAATAAACTCTGATGGCTCCCTCTCACGTGCCAAGATCAAAAATAAAGTCCTGTTGGGCATTTAAAACTTTTCCCAACCTGGCCCCTTCTTACCTTTCTAATCTTTTTATACTTTACACACTTCTACATATTCTATTCTCCAGAGATACTAGAGGGGGTTAGGAGGATGCTACAAGTACAAATAAGGGTTTGGCTGTTTTGTACTTTGGATAATTTTACTAACCAGTCACTCATATTTTTTTAGTTCTTGTTGTTGTCGTTTTTCTCTTGTACCTGACTCTTTGTGAACCCATTTGAGGTTTTCTTGGCAAAGATACTGCAGTGGTTTACCATTTCCTTCTCTAGCTCATTTTATAGATGAGGAAACTGAGGCAAATAGGATTACGTGACTTGCCCAGGATCACACAATTAGTAAGGGCCTAGGCCAAATTTGAACACAGGAAGATGAGTCTTTCTGATTGTAGACCCAGAACTCTATCCACTGTGCCACCTAGTTTCACAATTTCAGCTTTCAGTCTTAACTAAAGGCATTTTTTCATTTTGATTTAGGCCAAATTTGTTTTGTGTGGCATCAGAACATGCATTAATTGGAGCAAACCATTAGCTTTATCAAGCTGCCATTTCTTGAAGTGTTCAGACTTGTTCAATAGATCATGTTTGACTTTGGGGTCCTTTCACTTCTGTTTTCTACCTCCTTTTTACTCTTTCCACTTCCTAGTTTTAGGATATTACCAAGGGCTTTCTATTAATGTATCAGACCATCCTCTTAGTTGAATTATTTTCCTCCTCTCTTCCAATCAAATCCTTCCTGTACACTGTTCTAATCTCTCCAGATCTTTATGCTAGTTAAAGCAGCATAATATGAAAATGGTTGTAAATGTGCTAATGTTATACCACCACAGCCACTTCCAAGAAACATTTGCATTTTTGCTGGAACTTTCTATACAACAATGGTTCTAATGGCGGGGACTTCATTTGCCTTGGTAGGTAAAAGGTTGGAGATTGTATAGTATAGCAGGCAAGTAGAAGGGGTTTAGAGAGATGCTCTTTGGGTTTCTTGAAAATAAGAGGCCCCTTGCATGTAAGGCTGACCCAGAGTCTATTACTAGCTTACTTAGTGACATACATGCCAAAAGGTTCTATTTAGTATTTGGGTGGGTCATTACACATGTTCTTCTGCTTTACCTTATATGGATAAGGGAAGAGCCAGTGGAAGACGAGCTCAATCAACTTTCTAGTCTTAGACAATTTAGAGATTGGGAATGAGCCTTCATAACAATAAATAAATTAATTGGACTTCTTTCTTTCATATTTTGCCATCCTTAGAGAGAATCTAAGGGAAGAGTGCCTTTCCTTGTCCTTGAAAAATGTATTGTGACCGGTCCAAACTCCATTTCCCATAATGTGTGGGACTAAGAGAATCTCATTCATTGGAGGAAATTATTTTTCATAAATCTATAGATAAGCTAACAATAGAGTCACATCACCAGCTTGCCAGAGAGAAAATTTCAAGAAGGAGAGCTCCAGTACAAACCAAGTGCCCACTCCTAGGCCTATAATTTAAGTGACTTTCCTCTCCTATGTTGAGTAGTTAGAGGGATCAATAGGAAATTAGATTATAACTCCCTTGGACATAGAAGAGGTTTTCACCCCTTTATATATAGGTGCCAAGAATCTTTTCCTATTTCATTCTCTTCCTTGTTATTTGAATTGCTTCATATTTTAACTAAGTGGTTTTTTTCTTGTTGGATTTCTGTCTTTGATATTCCTAGCAATAGAGGGACAATCTCACTGGGGAGTTTAGGCCAAGGTTTGAAAAGTTATCACCCCAAAACAGCAGGCTGAGCTTGGCTATATGTAAGAGGGGTACTACAAAGAAGGTAAGGAAGTCTTTAGTATACTGAGTGAAATGAGAGAGAGAGAGAGAGAGAGAGAGAGAGAGAGAGAGAGAGAGAGAGACTGCGTCTATAGAGAGTGAAACCCATTCCTGGCTGATTGCCATACTACTTAGCTTTTACTTAAGAAAGACATAGACACAAAGGAAAAATGCAAACACTAAAAATAACAGTTATGGAATAGAGAATTGAAGAATGGGGGATTGGTAGTGATTATGAAAAGAAGACAGGATATCCACAAAGACTCTGAATGCTACACTTGCTAAAATAGTACCTTATTAGCCTAAGCTGGGAATACTGAAAATGGCAAATTGTGGGATTTCACAGGCAGCTGCATTTCTTGGGGAGAAGAAATGTAACTTGAACATTCTTATTTCAAAAGCAAATATAAACTGAGCTACTCTTTTCATGAATAAGGTGTCATTTGACCAAGAGCTGTACTGTCATTAAAGGCAAGAAGGGTCAGATCAAATATAGCAAGAAAAGCTATTGTTAACTGTCTCATCTGTTGCACAGATAAGTAAATGGGCAGCAGTGGGAATCAGATGTGAAGGTCAAGGGCCTCTGATAGATATGAAGAGAAGTCCATAGTGACCCAAAATGGTACAATGGGAAGGGAAACTGAATTTGGAGTCCAAAGATCCAGGTAAGAATCCCAGATCTATCATCTACAACCTTGGTGATTTAAGAGAAGTCATGCAACTTCTTTGTGCCTCAACTTCTTCATCTGTAAAATAAGATCAGTGTAAAAATATAAGTCAAAATGGAATGTTGTGAATCCATAATGACCAAAGTTGACCCTAAAGAAGAGAGGAGAAGAGGCGTCATCCTCTTTGTTTTTTTTTCTTTTTTGCAGATTGGGGAGATATGGTTATGAATATCAGAATTTTTCTATAAGTTAGCTTATTTTGCTAAACTGTCTCCTCAGTTATTCTTTATTTTAAGGAATGACTCTCTGAGAGGGGGGAGGGATATTTAAGGAAATTAGATATGTAAAAACAAAAGATACTAATAAAATATTTTTAAATTGAGACATTTGGACTATATGATCTCTAAGGCCAATTCCTCTTCCTCTTCTTTCTCCTTTTCTTTCTTCTCTTTTTTTCCCCTAAATTAGGTGCTATTATACCGTCTTGTGACCTACATGGGCAATGGACATTTCTTCCTCCCCACTTTGATCCCCTGCCCCTGAGATATATGGTAACTGGCCAAGAATACCTTGGTAATAATAACTCACTTTTTATTGTACTTTACAGCTTACTAAATATTTAACATCTCACTTGACCCTCATGGCAACCCTGTATGGTAGGTTGTAATAGTAGTGTAATTTGATCCCTTTGTATTGGCAAAACTAAAAGGTACTTAGCACCTAGTCTGAAATTAATTAGATCAAGACTCTGTTAAGAAACAAAAGGTATGAACCCCTGTTGCTGACATAACAGGAAGTTGCTGAAGTAACAAGAAGGGGCAGAACAAGGAGGAGCTAATAGGTATATAAGGAGAAGCCATAGCTGGAATTTCGGATCTTCTTGGAGCCAGGTTCTGGAGGCTGAGGAAGAGAGGCCCAGGCTGGAGAGAATGATTTTTATTTTGGGAACCTGGATGAAGTGATTTTGATTCTGGGAAACAGCTGAAAGGTTTGCTGAAGAATTCCAAGGACCAGCCAGAGCTGCTAGATGAAGCATGACTATGGTGTTGGTTCTTTGTCTGTTTGTGGCCTTGTTAAGCCTTGACTTCCAAGGAACAGAGACTGTGAAGGATTTAAGGTGGACTGGACACTGTGAGCTATAATGTGGAGCAGAAAATGCATGGAGAGCTGGACAAGGAACTGGGAGCTGTCTGCCTTTGAACCCAGATGACAGTTTGGTGAATTCAGGTAGGAGCTACCTGCCTTGAGTCAAGATGAAAAGATCTCTCCTTGAATAGTGAGTGGTGACTGATGGAAATTGTCTGAGTAGTGACTGACCCTGATGTGAGGTTTTGCTTTGGGACTCACTTTGGGAAGAGTTGTGTGATTTGGCCAGATGAGGCAGCCGTTGAAACCCCTGGCTTTGAAAACCCAGATGCTGGTGCTTCCCTCTCTGGTAACTAACCAGGTATGGATGTAATGGTCAAACAGCTCTAAGCCCTGTCTACTGAATTGTGTTATTTTCTGTTGAGCAGTAACTGATGGAATTGTAATTTATTTGTAATTGTACTTTGTGGTTGAATTAAGGACTCTGTGATTGACTAAATGAATGTACTACCCAAGGTTGGAGTACTTTGACTTTTGTATTTTATGTCCCTTTAGGAGGCAAGCCTCCTTAATGATGATTGAATGATTGAGTAAGGAGGCAAGCCTCCTTAAGGGTGATTGAATGATTGAGTTACTAAATGATTGTACTTTGGTGAAAACTATTGTGACCACTTTGGTGAAAACTATGTGGCCATTTTAGTAAAAAGTCATTGTGAATGCTGCATTTTGTTTTTCTGTGATAAGTTGTAACAATGTAAATGCTGTACCTTAATTTTCTGAGAATATTTTGCTCTGATTTGTTGTTGAATAAAAAGAGTGTTCACTATACCTTGTAATCAGTACCTTGAAAGCTGTTCACAGCAGCAGTCCTCTGGAAAGCTGCTCATGCGTGGCTTTACATAGGTGCTATTATTTTTTCCCATTTTACAGATGGGGAAACTGAAGCTTGAAAAGTTTAGATGTCCAGCATCACAAAGCTAGTGAGTATCTGAGTCAGGATTCAAAGGTCTTTCTGATTTCAGGTCCAATGCTCTATCCACTGTGGCAAACTGCCTCTCTCATAAGGAGGCAAAGAACCTGGAAAGGCCAACATCAATTATTTTGACAAGTCCTGGCCTGTCTCCAGAAATTCTACTTAAAGATTCTTGTCTTAGGATGGACTTATAATGCATTTTCTATTTATTGGCCTCAAGTAGCATCTGGTCGGTCATAGGATTACAGATGTAGTAGTGCTGGAAGGTAGCTTAGAATGTATTTCATTCATCCCCCTCATTTTGTAGATTTATAGATTGCACTGTGGCTTAGAGAAGTCAGGTGACTTGCCAAAGGACATACAGGCAGTAAGTGACTACCTTTCCCCAACAATATTTCCCCAAGAATAAGACCTATCCCTAAAATAAGCCCTCCTCTTACTGTGTAAGATTCCTCTAAAATAAGCCCTCCCCAAAAAATAAGCCCTATTGAGATTGCTACTGTAGTGAAGGTGATCCCCTGCGCTACATGCTACATTACGGTACCCTCTGTATGCACCACCCCTCCCCCCCCCCGGGTGAAACGCACGCCACGCTCCAAGCTGCATCCAATCAGAGCTGCAGCAGTGAGAGCATCATCCTGTTCTTCCCCAGTGATTTGCTTGCTGGCGCCATTGAGAGCAGTGCTGTGGAGGAGAGCCTCAGGACAACATAAGCCCTCCCCTGAAAATAAGCCCTCTGGTGTTTTTCTTTCCAAAAAAAAATAATAAGACAGTGTCTTATTATCAGGGAAACATGGTATCAGGACAGCTTTAGAGCCTTATAATATGGGGCCAAAATAAGCCAAATTTGGGTAGGATTTTAGATTTGGAAGGGAGTTTAGCAATGGTCCTATTCAATTCCTTAATTTTATAGATGAGGAAATTGAGTTCCAGGGAAGACAAATGATTTACCTAAGATACATGGGGGATAGAGTCATGAATATAGTACAGGAAAGAGACATCTAATTCAATTCCTCACATTCCACCCTTTACACATGGGGAAATTGAGGCAGATGGAGGTTAAGTAATTTGCCCAAGGTTGTTGCTGTTCAGTTGTTTTTCTTTTTCTTTTTTTTTTTATAAGCAATCTGGATTAAGTAACTTGCTCAAGGTTACACAGCCAGTTATTTCTGGGTGAGGTGCTGAGTATCTCAGCCTGGGATTCGATCTCCAGGTCATCCCAACACTGGAGCCAGTGCTCTTACTCGCTGAGCCACCTGGCCACCCCTAAGCAATTGGGGTTAAGTAACTTGCTCAACGTTACACGGCCAGGTGTTTCTGGGTGGGTGCTAAGTGACCAGGATTTGATCTCCAGGTCATCCCGACACTGGAGCTGGTGCTCTTACTCGCTGTGTCACCTGGCCATCGCTGTTCAGTTGTTTTTCAGTCATGTCAGACTCTTCATGACCCTATTTGGGATTTTCTTGGCAAATTCTAGAGTTTTTTGCTATTTTCTTCCCCACCAATTTTGCAAGTGAGGAAACCAAGGCAGACAAGGTTAAATGACTTCCCTGGGGTTATACAGTTAGTAAATCAGAGAATAGATTTGAATCCAGGGATTTTAATTCCAGGCTTAGTGGTTGTTGTTTTTTTTTCCTTCCATGCTTTCTTAAAACATAAGTTATGAGATTAGCTAATTTTTTTTCACTCTGTCTTCTTTGTCTTAAAATACTACCATCACCACCAAAAACCTACAGATTCTTCCACTGGGGGCTGAAATTTTTTAAACAAAGAAGATTGGAATTCCACTGAAATTATATAAAATAATGTTGCAGATGAAGAAGCTCCTGGAATATTGAGGAATGTGCCATTCCACTAGGTTGTCCAGAACAGAAGACATAAGTGTCTTGGGATCAGTTACCCAGACATTTGGGAATTAAGTAATCTCTAGCTAGCCTCAATTTTAAATTTGGCCCACAAAATCCACTTTCATTTTCCTGGAATGCTGGTAGTGGAATTGTCCTCTCCCAAGCCAGATTTCCTCTTGTATAATTTTAGCCTGCCCACTTAAATTCTCTCTGCTACTGTTTTTGGACGAGGGAGAAGAGTATTGGTCTTCTATAACTGACAGTTGAGATATTTGATAATATCGCCTTGTTGCCTTCCTGTCTGTGGCATCCTCCTCATGGTTGCCAAAATCAGAGGAAGAGGAAAGTTTGTAGTTTTCTGAGGGCAAAAGGGCTCTAGCAAATTCAATATGCAGAGTTTTTCAAGGTCTGCAAAGGTAAGGCAAAGTAATTAGTCCCAAATGAAGCCCCAGTAACAAACTTAGAGGTGAATTGCACCATGGTGAGCCAAAATCTCCTCTTATCCAAGAAAATAAGATAAATCATAAGGCAAACTGCATGCCTGCACCTCCTGCCTTTTCTAATATCAGGCTAACTCATGATGATGGCTGGTTAATAAATCTTTCAACGTTATTCTCCTTCTTCCAGATATACTTGAATTGGGGTTACCTCTTGCCAAGGTATTTCAGTAAGAAAAAGCCACGTGGCATTCTAAGGGAAACGTGTCATGCTCTTGGAATCCCTTTTCCCCTTTGGTTGTCAGAGTCCTGTTTGTTGTCACTTGGGAAGTTATCTGCCCACTAGTCTTACCCACAGGTTGAAAAAGTCCACCCAGCTTTTTACTTATGCACTTTTACTTTACAGTCCATGATTTTTGCCATTTTTCAGAATTTTTTCTGCTCAGTTTATGGACTGGAAGGAAGCTGTTCAGTCCAGTTGTTCTGATCTCTTATAATACTTGCCTCATAAGCTTTGTCCTCTGAGGGGCAGCCAGCCCACCATTCCTGCTATGCTGCCTGCCAGTCAGGATGGAAGAACTTTTCTTATGTGTGTTTGTGGGGGTAAATACCATCAACAAATACAGGAAAAATATAGGTGAAGAAGGGTTGACTGGGTAGAATATGGCCCTAGACAGTTTTCTAGACAGAACAAATGCTATCTTACACTGAAGGATCCTGGTATCTAAAAGATGATTAGTCATAGCAAGGTCTCCTTATTATCCAGATATTTATTGGCTGACTGCTGTATGTTCAGCACTGTGCTAGGCACCATGAGAGATTAAAGTTTAAAACATGGACTTCATTCTCAAGGAGTTTGCTATGCAGTTGAATTCATACTGTGATACTAAATAAGATCAGAGTTATAGGAACATTGGAGAGGAATAAATAAAGGAAATAATGCACAGGAATGGAGAGGCAGCATGCTGTCATGGATATAGAGCTCTCTATAAACCCAGGAAGACTTGAGTTCAAGTCTTGACCCTGATGCATATTGGCCTTATTACTCTGACCAAGTCATTTAGCTTCCAAGTGCCCCCAGACAACTTGAGTGATGCATTGGTAAATGAAGATTCTTTCCATGAGCTTCTAAAACAAATGAAATCACAAGACCCAGCATCATAGATTTAGAGCTAGATGGGACTTCAGATGCCATCTAATCCCATCCTTTCATTTTACATACAAAAATGGAGGCACAGGGAAGTTTATTTACTTGATTGAGGTCATATAGGTTGGAGGTGTCAAAAATGGGATTTGAATCAAAGTTCTCTGACTCCAAATCTAGCGTTCTTTCCACTGAATCAAGCTCCCCATTCTGATCAAAATGTATAAACTTGTTGGGACACCTGGGTTCTAGTCCTAGTTTATTTGTGATCTAGTAGTGTGAAGTTATATGAATTCCTTCGCATTGCTGTATACCAGTCTCCTAATCACTAAACTAACAAATGAGATGATCTCTGCAGTCCCTCAAGCTCTAGGAAATTGATCTTCCAGTCTCTAACCAAGCTTAGCGCTTTGCAGCTTCTTTCAAGTCCCAAGTTATCCTATTTCTCTTGCTCCGTTGTTATTATTATTGTTATTTTGTTTTGTTTTGTAAAGAAGTTTGTTTCTTGGACCCCCTTCATTACTTTCATGGTAGAGTTTATTCAGTCTTTAGTGATATCTGCCAGCATAATTTAATTTCTGCTTGGTTGGCCCAATGACCGGTGTAGATTTTAGAGTGACAAAGAAACAAGAGTAATTCTGTTATAACATTCATATTGGCTCAGTCAGATGGGTGCAAAGTCTAGCTCACATTGTAACCAAAAATAGCCTTACCCATAGAACAAGAAAGAATGAATAACCAAAGTTATAATGATAAACATTTAAGGAAGAAGCTTTAGATAAGTAGAAAGAATACTGAATTTGGAGTCCAAAGACCTTTGCTCAAATCAAGGCACCTCCTACTTAAGAACTGTGTGACTTTGGGCAAATTTCTTGACCTCTCTGAGTTTATTTCTTCATCTGGAAAATAGGGATGAAAATAATTATGCTTTGCTGCCTCACAAGGTTATTGGAAAGAAAGCACTTTGTAAACCTTAGGGTGTAATATATAATACATAAATGGAGTTATTATTATTAAAAATAGATTTGGTATGAATTAAACCCATAGGCAGGTATTGAAAAAAAACACAGTGGGAATGCAGGGAGGATTTTGTCGTCCTTGTTTCTTGGGAGATATTTCCAGCTAATAATTTTAATTGATATTTTCCTGCAGCTGTGATTTTTTCTACTGTCAGAAACCTCTACAACTGATTTGTCTCATTTATTTTTACCTTTGCCAGTCTGCTTTATCTTTGCATAGATTATCTCCCCAGTTCCATTTTAATTCCAGTCTCCCATGGCCTGCTGTTGAAGTAAAACATTGGGGGCCCATTGGGACTACATAGCCATTTGCTGTAAAAAAATATATTCTAGTAAAAACCCTTTAAATCATGGTGCTTAAAACCTCATGGATAATCAGATAAAATGATGAAATGGGCCCCTGTGGGAAAACATGCTTCAAGTTGTAAAATATTTCTTTCAGATGTCTTAGGAAAAAAAGGAAAGAGTTTTCAAGTTACCACTAGCAGAGTGACTTTGCAAATGTAAGTTTATCTGTCTGTCTATCTTTCTATCTGTCTATCTATAAATTATCAACAAAATCACAACTTTCTTAAATCCTGGGTCAACTTTGAACCAGGTGTTTTGGTTCCCTTCACTACATATTTCCCCTGTCCAAGGTACTTACCCAAAGAGAGCCTCCTCTTTTAGGAGTTTGCTTGAAGAGAAAGGAGATGGAATCATGGGTCTAGAACTAGAAGGGAACTGTGAAGAGGACCATCCAGTTCAAAGTTTTCATAGGATGAGTGCCTTTACAAAGGTTATGTAGAACTCAGTGGCACAGAAGGGATTTGAATGCAGAAGCCAAACTCTGCTTCAAGAACCATTGTTCTTTATAATATAGTATGGTGTCTCCATCATGCTCTTGTTTACAAAGGCAATTTCAACAGGTTACTCAGTCTGACATTTTATTAATAATAAGAAGAACACAATTCACATTATTTATGCATTATCACACAATCTTCATAACCTGAGAAGGTAAATATAATCCCTGTATTGTTATGCTCATTTTTATGGATGAATAAATTGAGGCTCAGAGAGATTGAATGATTTGTTTTGCTAACGTGTGGGCAAGCATGGACTGAAATAATAAAAGCTAATATTTCTGTAGTTATGCAAGGCATCATCCAGCATAAGCTTTGGAGTTAGGAAGATCTAAGTTCTGGCCATATTTCTGGTACATTCTAGCTGTTTGATTAGGGACAATTCACTTAAACTCTCCATGTCACCTCTCTCATATCTTATAGGATATAGAGAATTACCAATATGTCGCATCAATGGAGGGGAGTTGCCTGCGATTAAATCACGTCAGAATTTTTTAAATTGGTATTGCTAGAAGTGCTTTACCTACTTTGTTTTGATCCGAACAACTGAAATGCAAGGAGGAGAGTTTAAGTATTATTATCCCAATTTTACAGAAGGAAAAAACTGAGACTTCAAGAGATTAAGTGATTTGCCCATGGTTACACAACTTGCGAGGAAATCCCAATTTAGAGCTCTTCACAGCAGAGTCCCTTTGCTTCTTATCCTTTTTCTTTAGATACAAACTTCTTAGAGGCAACTTTTTTTTCCTGGTAATTTGAAAAACTCACCATTTAAAAAATCACTTGATTCAGCCCTATACCCAGGGGGAACTCAGTAAAGTAGCAGAATGCTACCTTGGAAAGAAAGTGAACAAAGTTCTATTTCCAGCTCTGCCATTAACAAGTTCTGTGGCTACAGGGAAAGTCATCTCCCCTCTGCCTCTTTTCTCATCTGTCTTGCTTTGCCTTTTTTTCCAGGAGCTTTTGTATCAACTAACAAGACAAGAAGTGGGAAATTGTTTTTGTGAAAGCCTCTGTTATCCTTTCTGTCATACAGATAAGAGGCTAAATGACTTGAGTAATGTCACACAACTAGTTAGTATCTTAACCAAGACTAATAGGCTGCTGTTAGAAATAGCATTATTGGGGCAGCCAGGTGGCTCAGCGAGTAAGAGCACCGGCCCCAGTGTCAGGATGACCTAGGCATCGAATCCGGGCTCATATACTTAGCACCACACCCAGAAATAACTGGCCGGGTAACCTTGAGCAAGTTACTTAACCTCAATTGCTTAAAAAAAAAAGAAAGAAAGAAAGAAAGAAAGAAAGAAAGAAAGAAAGAAAGAAAGAAAGAAAGAAAGAAAGAAAGAAAGAAAGAAAGAAAGAAAGAAAGAAAGAGTATTGTTACTTTTGGTTTTGATACATTTTCTTCAAATTTTCTGTAGTCTCTAGAGATGACCTAAATGTGGTACCCCCCCCCCCAAAGTACATATTCAGAACTTGATTTGCTTATATTTTTAAAATGGAGATGTTTCCATTTTCCATTGTATTCCCTATAATTGAGAAAGGAAGAATAGTATAGTGGATGGAGAGCTAACTCAGATTTAGGAGGGACAGTGTTCAAGTGCTACCTCTTTTATATCCTGGCTAAAGGACACTGGGCAAATAACCAATCATGACCTTAGGCAATTTTCTAAGATTATGAATTGCTGAAAATATGCTAACTTGCTTTGTCAGGAGTTTCCTTGGCCTAGAGTTCATGATACCAGTGAAATTAAAGGTATAATGCTGTCCCTACTAACCAATCAAAAGCTTTTTAATCACTGCCATGGGCTTATCAGTGTTCCAGGCTGAGCTATACAGACATAAAAGTGAATCAGTCTCTTTTCTCAGAAGTTTACTTTCTACAGAGGGAGACAACCTGTGCATATACAAGTATATGTAAAAAGAAATACTGGGTAATTTAGTCCGAAGCAGGGAGAGATTCTAGCAGCTGGCAGGATCAAGAAAGGCCTCCTACAGAGACTAGCAGTTTGAACTAAACCATAAAGAAAACTAGTATTTCCAAAAGACAGAGGTAAAGATGAAGATAGGACAGAGTCTGGGCAAAATCATGGAGACAGGAGAAAGAATATTGGTATAGGGAACAGCAAGATGGTTTATGTAGCTGGAAAGTATGCAAGATAATTTGTAATAAGCTATTCCTATTTAGAAGTTCTAAGATTGTACTACTTTTAGGTCCTATATATTGCTATTAGGTTTCAGGGAACAGCTTGTGAAATGGCTCCATCCTTAGAGAAAAGGGGGAGACTTTAGAAGCTTCAGACTAGAAGTAATTCATAGAAAGAAAAAGGGGGCTTACAGCTGACCAAAAGTGGTCATTACTCCCTACCATCAATCTGTTCCTCTGAGGCTAGTAATTAATAATAGAGCTGGGAAACACTCTACTGGATGTGCCAAGTTGGATCACAGAAAAGTTGTTTAGTATACTAGTGCCCAAGACAAGATAGCTACTGGTAGAGAGAATGAAGATTAGTATAAGAGGCAATGTAGGATGGTGGACAGAGGGTTAGCCTTTGAGTCACAATATGTTGGTTTAAATCCTGTTTTATACACACATACACATGTGCGCATGCATGCATGTGTGTGTGTGTGTATGATGTTGGGCAAGTCCCTTAAACTCTTGGGTCCTCATTTTTATCATCTGTAAAATAAAAGTGTGGACTTGATTCTTGAAGCCCCTTCCAACTTTGGATCTGTGATCTTATAAAAGGGAATGTGTGATTTGAGAGTGACTTGTCTTTGTGGAAGATGAGAAAGTGCGAGTCAATATCAAGGGCTTATGGATGTCACTAGGCACAAATCCTGGCAGTTTGTGGGTCACTTAGGTGTGAGATCCCAGGGCTTGTGTTTACCCCTAGAGTGAAATCTAATTTAGGGAACATGAGAAGGCGAAGGATTAGTGTGACCAGAAGAGGTTTTACTGCCAGTTAGTATAAGAAGCCAGTGAGTACATGCTGGGACCTAGTGCCCTTATTATAAATTAGTGACAGTATTGTAGGGGCAGTGATAAAAGCACCCTATCAGATTGTTTTGTCTAAATGGCAGTTAAGAGCCTTCAGTATTTTTTAACTAGAATGGTTGGGGTATGAACGAACCCAGAACAGACTGGAAGAGAAATTATAATGTAACTATGAATGATATTGTAGTCACTTCAACTAGGGAATCATTTAGAGTTGTATGAGTTCGCTTTTGTGAGTGCCTCATATGTCTTGCTATATCTAGTCTGACTTTAGCCATGTTTCTCTTTATTCCTCTGACATATTTTTGCCTACTGTTATGTTACTGTATGTATCTGTATATATCTGTATGCTGTATGTTATCTGTAGCTCTCCATTTCACCCACTCTCTAGCTCAGGAATCACAATCAAATCAATCCTGCCTTTGTTATACTGAAAAATATGTGGCAATCCACTCACCTATGACTCTGCTCACCATCCTTGTAACTTTACAAGCAAAAATACACTTCTATGGTCACTACTACCCCATATGTGTTGTCTTTCTAGTTAGAATACAAACTCTGTGAGGACAGGGGCTCTTTTTGCTTTAGAATTTGTTAACCCTAGCACTTAACAGGTACTAGGCACTTAGTAAGGACTATATATATATATATATATATATATATATATATATATATATATATATATATATATATATGTATATATATATATATATGTATATGTATATATATATACATTTATTTATTTATATATAATTTTCCTTATTTATTACTGACTTCTCTTGATTTTTAGCCCAAATAGACTGAGAAGCAATGACCAAACTGATCCATATGTACAATTTACCTCCAAGTTTGGGTTGTAAGATTGTTGTCCTTTGTATGTCTTGCACCATGAAGAACGATGCTTAGTGGGAAGTTACAAATAAGTATTTGTTTTACTAAACTGAATTATGTTCAGTTCTCTAGAGCTGGTGATCCAATATATACACGTGCCATCATTTCTCAATGCCAGGCACCATTGCTGAAATTAGAGATTGTCTTTTATTTCAATGCAAAGGTGTGATGCAAAAGGAACCAGGCTAGGAAAAAGACCCAGATGAAAGTCCTCACCCAAACTTAGCTATTAAGGGCTAGAACAAATCACTTCTTTCTGGGCCTCAGTTTACTTATTTTCCATAGGACATTTAAGACAAGGTCTTTCCCATCTCTTCCATGACTATGATAGAAATACTAATTATTTTCTGTAAACTATTGATGTCCTTTTCTTTTTTTTTTTTAAAGCAATCAGGGTTAAGTAACTTGCTCAAGGTTACACAGCCAGTTATTTCTGGGTGTGGTGCTAAGTATCTGAGCCCAGATTCGATCCCCAGGTCATCCCGACACTGGAGCTGGTGCTCTTACTCACTGAGCCACCTGGCCACCCTGATGTTCTTTTCCTTTGTGAATTTAAGAAGCATCTTCAAGTATGAATAAGCAGATGGATTCTTAGGGAGAATAATGACATCCAAATGACTTTAATATTGTTCATTCACAGTTCCTTTGGGAACTCCAAATGTTATTTCCAACAAAAGTGACTATCAAACCAAGTAAGATAGGGAGGCTTGATAAAAAGAAGTTCAATTCAAAAAGCATTTATTGAGCACCTACTATATATCACTGATGGCCCCAGAGATATAAAGATACAAATGAAGCAGATTTTGATGTCAAGGAGTAGGCTATGGACTATTGGAGGGAAATTTTATATAAATATATTTACATACACACAATTATAGAAATGATATATGTAGTGAATGTAAGCTAGTCAGGAGGAGATCACTAAAAAGTAAAGGGAAGAGAAAAGGTCTGTCATAGGAGGTGGTGCCTGTGTTTTGCATTGAAGGTAATCAGGCATTCTAGTAGGTGAAGGTGAGTGTTGAAAGCATTTCAGACTGTGAATTTGGGGAATCAGTCTGTGCAAAGATATGGAAGTGGGAGATGGGGTGCCAAGTAAAGGAAACAAGACCAGTTTGCCTGAAATACAGAATGCATGAAGAAGAGTTGTACATAATCAGCCTGGAAAGATATGTTGGGGCCATGTTGCAAAGAGTTTTAATAAATGTCAGACAGATGATTTTATATTTTATCCTAGAGGCAATTGGAAACCACTAAAGTTCAAGAGATTTTAGTTCAGTAGGTCTCTTGAGTGGAAAATAGCCTAAGTCTCCCTGAATTTATTCAATCAACTGAAATAGCTCTGACCAGTCTCTAGAGCTCATAGTAATTTTTGCTTTAAAAAAAAAATTTTATTTTTTCCCAAATCTCTTTTCCCTCTTTCTCAAAAAGGAAACATGTGGACAATCTCTAAGAACAATTGTTTGTTGCTGCTATCAATTAGACAATTTATGAAACCCATTATCCCACATTGCCAACAGAGAATTTTCATTGAGGCAGCTAATAAATGTGTGTATGAGAGTGGGGGGCAGTGTGTTTAAAATGCACACACACACATAAAATTAAGATTAAGCAAAGAGCTTATAGAAGAATCTCTAAGAATAGGCAATGAGCAGCCCCAGCCACTCTAGGTGATCCTGTGGGCCCACCTGGCTCTCCAACATTAGAGAGGAGTTTGGAGGGAAATTGACATAGTAGCAGATGTTTATCTCCCCAAAGGCCAGGCTGGGTAAGTAGAATGAATATTAATTTTTAGATACATGGGGAAGGATATTCTAGAAGTCTAATTGGAGGTTAGAATCTCATTTCCACTTGACAGTTAAAAAAAAGTAGCTGGCTGGAGCAAGCAAATGACCTTTGCCTTTTGCATTCCAGGGAACAACTCCTCAAAAAACAAAAGAATCCCATAAGAAAAAGATACTCAAATCCCTAAAGTGAGTTGTGAAATTCCCTCTAAGGGGTTGAGCTATACCAAACCTCCTTAGACTCACAGAAGTTTCACAGCTGTCAGGCACCTTAGAGATCATTGAACCTAATCCAGCCCTCTTTTTGCAGACAAGGAAACTGAGACCGAAAGTAATTTTCTTTAAAATAAATTATGGATTTAGTAACCAAAGGTTAATGATCAAATGGCTAATTATTGAATTATTAAATATCATATAGGCAATTTTCAAATTACAAATTTTTCAATGTGCACAGAAGAATAAAAAGATTGTATAGGAAACTGTGAACTTCTGTTAAGTAGAGTTTGTTTTTGAGTATATATAAACTTAATAACACAGCAATAAGATTGTTCTTTTTATGTCCCCTTTTGCATTTTTATTGTTTTGCTCTATGAATTATTTTTTTAATGATCAAAAAATGTTTATTTCTGGCTCTACTCAGAAACTCACTGCCATATCACACATGGAAGCTCTCTCTTGTAACAAAAAATCAAACAAAATCACTGATACAGTTACCACATCTGACACCATCTATAGCATTCTGCCAACTAGTCTTCTATCTCTTATTAGAAGAAAGGAATGTTTCATTATCTATTCAGAGAATAGCTATCATTAACAATAAAGGTAGATACACACAAGAATTAAAGGAAAGGAAAAAAATGATAAAAATGAATGGAGTGAAATAATGGAAATTCTTACTGAGTAGAACCTTTTGAATGACTTATGCTTTCAAAGTTTTAATGTCTTATGGAGAGTTCAGTCCTGAAGATGAACCTTAAAAATGTCTTGACATTGAGAACTTGGTATTTGGGACTTAGATGTTAAGAGTAAGTGCCATAGACAGTGGGCTATGTGGAGTAGGGGGTGAAAATTTTGAGATGGCATCAAAATGGAAAAACAGAAGCCTTTAGATGTAGGAAACAAGAATCTCTATTGCACTTAATGTATTAAGTGGACATTTCCAATGTAAGCTGATAAAAGATCATGGCTAATTCTTGAACCTCCAAGGATCTAGGTTGCTCTTTAGATTACATTTAATAAAGGAAACAAAGGAAAAACTAGAATCTAGATCAATCTCTAAATGTTGTAAACAGGGTTATCTTTCCTGGTTAACTTCAAATGAATCCAAGCATAAAACCAGTCTAAACTCTGCTAAAAGGGACAGTCTCAGCAGTTCTTGCTATTTCTGTTTGTAGCCTGGGTGTCCACTTTCCTCTTATCCAAAGCTAGTTGGATTGTAGGTGAATTATAATAGCTTACTTTCATGGGAATATTTGCATTTTTTAAAAGAGAATGTCTTGAGGCAGTGATGCATTAATGGAATGAAAAGAAGGTCTTTGGGTGGGTTTTCAGACATTGTGACAGGAAAGTAAAGGAGATATTTTAGGTACTGGTAGGGAGGCCTCTGGTATCCCACCAAATCATACCACATAGCCCACCCCCCAGGCTTCCTTTTCACTGATTCAAAGGTTTTGGTAGCTGAAATTGAATCTTTCTGAATAACTTATGAAGCTTATTTTCCTTTGTCTGAAAGTTTTGACAGGCAATATTTGATTGAACATCTTCTGGGCATAAGATCTCCCTGGTGAATTCCTCATTGACAGTGGGGTTGATTGCTTGACAATTCTAAATACTGTCTAATGTGGGCATTATTGTACATAGTATGATAGGTCTAGAGATGGAAAAGATCATGGGGACAATATATTCTACCACTCCCCTCATTTTACAGAAGTAGAAACTATGGGGAGCCAAGATGGCAGAATGGAAGGAGGAACTTTTCTAAGGTCCTCTATGAATTTTGTCACTAAACTTTAAAATCTGAATCTTAACAGATTTTAGAGTGACAGAATCCATTGGGAGACAGAGTGTCGCAGACTCCCAGCCCAGGAAAGTGTACATGTAGGTCTGGGCAGGGGGAGTGTGGAGCATGTGGGGGCTGCACCAGAGCAGACCTGTGTATCAGCAATGCCATATTCACAATGCCTATAGAGATTACAAATAT
>NW_027186296.1:43440944-43545406 GCF_028583685.1 Petaurus breviceps papuanus
CAAGTCCAACGGGGCATGGAAGATCTTTAAATCCCATAACCCTTACAACCTGAGAGTAGACTACAGCAGAGTGAGAAGAAGCTCCAGCCAGCAAACTCACCCACCCCAAAGGCTATTCCCAGCCATCTCACCACAGGATGGAGGATTGATTAGAGCTGGATAAGAGAAAGCACAGGGCCTGCAGCAGTGACAGCAGCTTCTTCTGGGGCTATCAGCCTGCAGCCTGGATGTTCAAAAATCACCCACCTGAACTTCCAGGAGCCACAAGGGTGGAGTAAACCCTAGCTGCTCTGATTCCACCTCCCTGATCCAGAAAACCCAGAGATAAATGTCCCACCCACAGTAAAATCCTTAAATAGTGGAAACAGCCTCAGGCTTGGGAGTCATTGAGGAAGGGTGTAACTGAAGCAGTTTAGAGTCTGAAATGAAGGTAGGGAGGTGTCCAACAAGCTCTCCCTCAGCTGACTAGCAGGAGATCCAGAAGCCCAGGGGGGTGGAGCCAGCAAGCACTGACAACACAAGCCCAGGTGTGCCTTAGTACCACCAGGGGAATCTGCAGACACCAGTGCTGCCTTTTGCCAGCTGCTGAGGCTGCTTGAGCTGTAGCCCAGGGGCACAGAGGTGGAAACCTGAAGTGCCCAGACCACCCCTCCCCCCTCCCCCAGATTACTCTGTGAGCCTCAGGGTAACTCAGGGGGAAACACTGAGAGTCCTGGCCTTGGCCTCAGTGTAGACACCCAGAGGCTACAGCACACAAAGTAAAAAAACCAGGCCCTTAGCTCCCAGCCTGAGAAACTAAGTCAGGAAATAGGCAATCACAATGGGTAAGAAGGAAGCTGAGAAATCAAAAGCAAGAAAAATGATCCAATCTTATTATAGCAAGCAAGAACAACCAAATATACAGGACAACATGAACTCTATACTCACACCTGGGACCACAGAAGTAAATATGAACTGGTCTCAAGCCCAAAAAGCATTCTTGGAGGAGCTCAAGAAATATTTTATAAGCCAAATTAGAGATCTAGAAGATAAATTTAAATCTACAGTGACAAAAATGGAAAAAAATCTCACTGAAGAAAACAAATCCTTAAAAAGTAAAATTTGTGAACTGGGAAGGGAGGTTCAAAATCTAACTGGAGAAAATACCTCCCTAAAAATGAAAACTGAACAAATGGAAAAGCAGCTTCAAAAACTAACCAAGGAAAATAATTCACTAAAAATTAAAAGCAGTCAAATTGAAGCTAAGGACTCTATGATGCATCAAGAGTCAGTAAAACAAAACATAAAAATTGAAAAAATGAAGAAAGTATAAAATATCTCATTGGAAAAACAACTGACCTGGAGAACAGATCTGGGAAAGATAACCTAAGAATTATTGGTCTACTAGAAAGCCATGATAAAAAAAAGTGGCCTGGACAACATCCTCCAAGAAATTGTCAAAGAAAACTGTCACAAAGTCTTAGAATCAGGGGGTAAAATAGTTATTGAAAGAATTCACTGGACTCCTCCTGAAAGAGATCCCAAATTGAAAACTTCAAGATATATAGTAACAAAATTCCAGAATTACAAAGTCAAGGAGAAAATATTGCAAGCAGTCAAAAAGAAACAACTCAAATATTATGGAAGTACAGTCTGGATTATGCAGGACCTAGCAGCTTCTACATTAAAAGATTGGAGGGATTGGGATTTGATATTTTGTAAGGCAAAAGAGCTAGGACTGCAACCCAGGATCAACTCCCTGGCAAAACTGAGCATAATCTTTCAGGCAAGGAGATGTTCATTTAATAAAATAAGTGACTTCCAGACTTTCCTGATGGAAAAGCCAGAGCTCAGACTTGTCTGGGGTGGAGTCAAGATGGCGGAGTAGAAACAGGACCTCCCCATGGCTCGAGCTTCCACCTTCCCCAATTCATGTAAAAGGGGCTTCTGAACAAACTCTGGAGCTACAGAACCCACAAAATGACACAGAGAGGATAACCTCCCACTGAGGACAGCCTGGCAGGCCAACAGGAATTGGCCAGCACAGCATTCTGGGAGCTGAGCCCAGGCTCTCATGAGCCAGAGGATTTAGCCCCAGGGCCGGCCTGACCCACCACCTGCTGGAGGGACTCCAGATCACCAGCAGCTGTGGCCATTTCCAGATTTATCAACACATAGATGTGAAGGACAAAGTGAGAGGTCAGTGCCGTGGACTTTGGGACCAGTAGTTGGGAGTGCATCAGGTTTGGTCCCAGGTCGAGAAACCACTGAGACACCTTAGTTCAGCCAGCACCACATTGCAGCTTCAGCTCCTGGCCTGCAGACTGTAGGGGGACCAAGTGACCAGTATGAGGGGTAATCGCTCTTGCTTTAACCTGCTTGGATCTGGATTGCAGTGTAGGGTGGAGGTCCTGGGGTGTGTGACCAGCTTGCCAGAGTGTGAGGAGGCTTCAGAGAGGGCACCCAACTAATACCTCCAGCAGCTGAGAAAACCCAAGCATTTGGGACAGAAGCTCCCCTGTCTGGTGGCAGAGTCCTACTGTGGCAAAAAGCCCAGTGGTCAAGTGACTGAGGGGAAACATGACGAAGCAAAGGAAGCAAAACAAAAAGAAGAACCCAACATTAGACTCCTATTTTGGGGACAAAAAGGATCAAAGCATGGAACAGGAGGAAGACAGTGTGGAACTCCTGCACCAAAAACTTCAAAGAAAAAAATGAGCTGGATACACACAATAGAGGACCATAAGAAGCAGGTAAGAGAAGTGGAGGAAAAATTGGGAAGAGAAATTAGAACAATTCAAGAAAATTATGAAATGAGAGTCAACAGTCTGACTGAGGAAAACAACACCTTAAAAAACAGACTAACTCAAATGACAAAAGAGGCTCCAAAAGGCAATGAGGAGAGAAATGCCTTAAAAAGCTGAATTTTCCATATGGAAAAAGAATCTCAAAAGATCACTAAGGAGAATCATTCCTTCAGATTTAGAATGGACCAAAGGGAAGCTAATGCCATTAAGAGAAATCAAGATGCTGTTAAACAGATCCAAACAAATGAAAGAATAGAAGTCAATATGAAATATCTCATGGGAAAAACCACTGACCTGGAAAATAGATCCAGCAGAGAGAATCTAAAAATTACTGGACTATCTGAAAGCCATGGTCAAAGAAAGAACCTAAAAATCATCCTCTACAAAATTCTCAAGGAAAAATGCCGTCATGTTTTAGAACCAGAAGGCAAAATAGAGGTTGAAAGAACCCACCAATCACCTCCTGAAAAAGATCCCAAAAAGAAAACTCCTAGGAATATTATAGCCAGGTTCTGAAATTCCCATATCAAGGAGATAATATTACAAGCAGCCAGGAAGAAACAATTTTAATATTGTGGAAACACAATCAGGATAACAATCAGGATAAGCTTCTACACTGAGGGATCGAAGAGCCTGGAATAGGATATTCTAGAAGGCAAAGGAGCTGGGATTAAAACCAAGAATCACATACCCAGCAAAACTGAGTATCATATTTCAGGGGAAAATATGGTAATTAAGTGGAATAGAGGACTTTCAAGCATTGTTGATGAAAAAAGTTGAATCAGAGGTGAATAGAAAATTTGACATTCAGATACAAGAAGCAAGAGAAGCTTGAGAAGGTAAACAGGGAAAAGAAATGATAAGCCACTTATCAAAGTTGAACTATTAACATTCCTACATGGAAAAAAAGATTATTGCAACTGATGAAACTTTTCTCAGTATGAAAATAGTTGAAGGGAATATATATATATATATATATATATATATATATATATATATGGCTATATCTGAGGGTATATGGGCATATAAATACATATGTGATTGTGTGTATAAATGTTTACAAGTATACATAGATAGAGGACACAGGTCCAATTTAATAGGAAGGGATGATAATTAAAAGGTGAAATTAAGAGGTGAGAGAGGAATATAATGAGAGGAGATGAGGAGAGACAGAATGGGGTACACTATCTCATTTAGAAGAGGCAAGGGAAAATGATTACAAAGGAGGGGAAGAATAGGAAGGCAAAAGGGAATGGGTTAGCCTTATTCTCATTGAATTTGGCTCAGGGAGGGAATGAAATACACACTAAATAGAGTATCTCACCCTACAGGGGAGTAGGGGGGAAGGGGATGAGAGGGGGAATAATGGAAGGGAGGGCAGGCTCGGGGGGAGGGAAGTTGGAAACACCCACTTTTGAAAAGGGATGGGATCAAACTAGAGAATAGAACAAGTGAGAGGTGGGATAGGAGGGAGGGAATATAGTCAGTCTTTTACAATATATCTACTATGTTAATGTTTTGCATTAGCTACACATGTACAACCAATACTCAACTGCTTATCTTCCCAGTAAGGGTGGGTGACAAGGGAGGAAGGGAATGAATCTGGAATTCAAAGTTTTAAAATCAAATGTTTAATATATATATATATATATATATATATATATACTATTATTAATATTATTTTACATGTTATTGGGAAATATGATATACAGGCACTGGGGCATAGAGGTCCACCGTGCCCTACTGGAAAAGTTGAAGCAGGTATGGGAGAAGATATGGGAGAGAGGAGATGGGAGGAGGGGATATCCTGTGGGATTGCTATTTTGGGGTGGTGGGTAGGGGAAAAACAGGGAGAAAATTTGTAACTCAAAATCTGGCAGAAATGAATGATGTAAATCAGAAGTTAATAAAGCATTTGAAAAATGAAAAAAGAAAAATAAAAATCCAGAGCTCAATGGAAAATTTGATCTCTAATTACAAAACTCAAGGAAGACATAAAAAGGTAAACAAGGAAAACACAAACAATCATAAACACACACACGCACATGCACATAACTTGGGATTCAATAAGAGCAAACTGTTTACATCCTTATATGAGAAACTGATACCTGTCAATATTGAAATTTATATAATTATCATGACATTTAAAAGGCATGTACATAGATAGAGGATGTGAGTATAAATGAAATAATGTGATGATAAAAGAAATCTTATTAAGGGGTACAAAGGGACTATAATAGGAGAAAATGAAAATATGAGGCAGAAAAAGGTAAATTATGCAACACAAAGAGGCATTAAAAACATACTATAGTAGAGGGGAAGAAGGGAGGGAGATGAACATCATATGAACTTTATTCTCATTGGTTCAGGTTCAAAGAGGGATCAACATAATCAGTTAATTTTAGGATTCTAATATGAAAAGACAAAAACTCATTATCTTAGAGGGAAAGGAGGGAGGGAGAGGATCACTGCATGAAATTTATTCTCATCAGTTTGGTTTCAAGGAGGGAATAACATACCCCATAATGTATAAAAAATCCATTGTGCCCTACAGGCAGTAGGAGGGGTAAGAGAGAGTAAAAAGGGGGTGGATAGAAGGGAGGGAAATAGCAGTAAAGGGAAAGGGTAAGTAAAGAGGGGGTGCAGAGGGAGGGAATCCTGAGGGAGGTGGTGGTCAAAAGGAAAACTCTTAAGGAGGGGAAGGAAGAAGAAAGAAACAAAAACATAAACAAGGGAGGGAATAGGATGGAAGGAAAGACACAGATAGTAATCATAACTGTGAATGTGATTGGGATGAACTCTCCCATAAAACAGACATGGATAGCAGAATGGATTAAAAACCACAATACTACAATATGCTGTCTACAAGAAACACATCTGAAACAAGGGGACATGCACAGGATAAAGATAAAAGGATGGAGTACAATATATTATGCTTCAGCTAAAGTAAAAAAAAAAGCAGGGGTAGCAATCCTTATCTCAGATAAAGTAAAAACAAATATAGATCTAATTAAAAGAGATAAGGATGGAAACTATATCTTGCTAAAAGGCGCCATCGAGAATGAAGCAATATCATTACATAACATATGTGCACCAAGTGGTATAGCTTCCAAATTCCTAGAGGAGAAGTTAAGGGAATTAGAGGAAGAAATAGATAGCTAAACTGTACTAATGGGGGACCTCAATCTCCCCCTCTCTGAACTTGATACATGTAACCTCAAAATAAACAAGAAAGAAGTTAAGGAGGCAAATAGAATTTTAGAGAGGCTAGGTAGATAGATCTCTGGGGAAAATTGAATGTGAATAAAAAGGAATATACCTTCTCAGCAGTACATGGCACATACACAAAAATCAACCATGTACTAGGGCATAAAAACCTCACAATTCAGTGCAGAAAGGCAAAAATATTAAATGCATCCTTCTCAGATCATGATGTAATAAAAATCATATCCAATAAAGGGCCAAGGAAAGATAGACTAAAAACTAATTGGAAACTAAATAATTTAATCCTAAAGAATGAATGGGTCAAACAAGAAATTATAGAAACAACCAGTAATTTCATTCAAGAGAATGACAATAATGAGACAACATGTCAAGACTTGTGGGATGCAGCAAAAGCAGTTCTTATGGGAAGTTTTATATCCCTGAATGCATACATGGATAAATGAGAGAAAATGGAGGTTAGTAAATTGGGCATGCAATTGAAAAAAACTAGAAAGAGAACAAATTGAAAATCCCCAATTAAATACTAAATTAGAAATAATGAAAACCAAAGGAGAGATTAATAAAATTGAAATTAAGAAAACTATTGAATTAATAAATAAAACTAAGAGCTGGTTTTATGAAAAAAAAAACAATGAAATTAATAGACTTTTAGTCAATGTGATAAAAATAAAGAAAGAAGAAAACCAAATTACTAGTATCAAAAATGAAAAGGGTGAATCTACCTCCAAAGAAGAGGAAATTAAAACAATAATTAGGAATTATTTTGCCCAATTGTATGCACATCAGTTTGACAATCTTAGTGAAATGGATGAATATTTACAAAAATATGTTGCTCAGACTAACAGAAGAGGAAGTAAATTACTTAAGTAATCCCATCTCAGAAAAAGAAATCTAACAAGCCATCAACAAACTCCCTAGAAAAAGTCTCCAGGGCCAGATGGATTTACTAGCGAATTCTATCAAACAATTAAAGAGCAATTGATTCCAATACTCTACAAACTATTTGAGAAAATTGGTAAAGGAGTCCTACCAAATTCTTTTTGTGACATAAATATGATACTGATACCTAAATAAGGAAGAGACAAAATGAAGAAAGAAAATTATAGACCAATTTCCCTCTTGAATATAGATGCAAAAATTTTAAATAAAATGTTAGCAAAAAGACTGCAGCAACTTATCACAAGAATAATACACTTTGAACAGGTAGGATTTATTCCAGGAATGCAAGGATGGTTCATTATTAGGAAAACCATCAGTATAATTGATCATATCAACAATAAAACTAGCAGAAACCATATGATTATCTCAATAAATGCAGGAAAGGCTTTTGAAAAATACAACATCCATTCCTATTAAAAACACTAGGAACTATAGGAATAAATGGAATCTTCCTTAAAACAATAAGTAGCATGTATTTAAAGGCATCAGCAAGTATTATATGCAATGGAGATAAGCTAGAAGCATTTCCAATAAGATCCGGGATGAAACAAGGATATTCATTATTACCCCTATTATTCGATTTGGTACTAGAAATGTTAGCAGTAGCAATTAGAGAAGAAAAAGAAATTGAAGGAATCCAATTATGCAAAGAAGAGACTAAACTATCACTGTTTGCAGATGAGATGATGATATACTTAGAGAATTCTAGAGAATCAAGTAAAAAACTATTTGAGACAATAAATAAATTTGTCAAAGTTGCAGGATATAAAATAAACCCACATATATCCTTGGCATTCCTATATATTTCTAAAGAAACCCAGCAGCAAGAGATAGAAAGATAAATCCCATTTAAAGTTACTGTAGACATTATAAAATATCTGGGAATATACCTGCCAAACCAAACCTAGGACCTATATGAACACAACTACAAAACGCTTTTCACACAAATAAAGTCAGATCTAACTAATTGGAAAAACATCAATTGCTCATGGCTGGATCAAGCTAATATAAGAAAAATTACAATGTTACCTAAATAAAATTACATATTTAGTGCCATGCTAATCAACCTACCAAAAAAATTACTTTATAGAGCTAGAAAAAATAGTAACAAAATTCATTTAGAAGAACAAAAGGTCTAGAATATCAAGGGAATCAATGAAAAGAAATGTTAGGGAAGGTGGCCTAGCCATACCAGATTTTAATTTGTATTATAAAGCAGCAGTCATCAAAGCTACTTGGTACTGGCTGAGTAATAGAGCAGTGGATCAATGGAATAGATTGGGTACACGAGACTCAGCAGTCAATGACAATAATAATCTGCTCTTTGATAAACCCAAAGACCCCAGTTTTTGGGATAAGAACTCACTATTTGACAAAAACTGCTGGGAAATCTGGAATATAGTATGGCAGAAACTGGGCGTTGACCAATATCTAACACTGTATACCAAAAATAATTCTAAATGGGTGCATGATCTAGGTATTAAGGCTGATACTGTAAGCAATCTGGGAAAACAAGGAGTAGTTTACCCACCAGATTTATGAAAAAGGGAAGACTATATGACCAAACAAGAGTTAGAGAGCATTATAAAATGCAAAATGGATAATTTTTTTTAAGCAATTAGGGTTAAGTAACTTGCTCAAGGTTACATGGCCAGTTATTTCTGGGTGTGGTGCTAAGTATCTGAGCCTGGATTCGATCCCAGGTCATTCTGACCCTGGGGCCAGTGCTCTTACTCACTGAGCCACCTGGCCACCCCTAAGCAATTGGGGTTAAGTAACTTGCTAAAAGTTACACGGCCAGGTGTTTCTGGGTGGGTACAAAGTGTCTGAGCCCAGATTTGATCCCAGGTCATCCCGACTCTGGGGCCAGTGCTCTTACTCGCTGTGCTACCTGGCTGCCCCCCAAATGTATAATTTTGATTACATTAAATTGATAAGTTTCTGTACAAACAAAGCCAATGTAACCAAGATTATGAGAGAAATGGGAAATTGGGAAAGAATTTTTACAACCAGTGTCTCTGATAAAGTCCTCATTTCTAAGATATACAGAGAATTGAATCAAATCTGTAAGAATACAAGTCATTCCCCAATTGATAGATGGTCAAAGGATATGAGCAGGCAGTTTTCAGAGGAAGAAATTAAAGATATCTATAAGCTTATGAGAAAAATGCTCTAAATCACTATTGATTAGAGAAATGCAAATCAAAACAACTCTGAGTTACCACATATCACCAGTCAGATTGGCTAAGATGACAAAACAGGAAAATGACAAATGCTGAGAGGATGTGGAAAAATTGGAACACTAATGCATTGCTGGTGGAGTTGTGAACTGATCCAACAATTCTGGAGAGCGATCTGGAACCCCTAAGGATTATAAATAATTGCATATCCTTTGATCCAGCAATACCACTTCTAGGGTTGTATCCCAAAGAGATCATAGAAATGGGAGGAAGATCTGTGGGTATAAATATACTTATAGCAGCTCTTTTTGTGGTGGCAAAGAATTGGAAATTAAGGGGATGCCCATCAATTGGGGAATGACTAAACAAATTGTGTATATGACTGGAGCAGACAGATTTCTTATTTACCTGGAGAGACTTATACAAACTGATGCTGAGTGAGAAAAGCAGAACCAGGAGAAATTTGTTCACAATGACAGACACAAAGTATGTGTAATGACCAATTTTGATAGAATGCACTCTTCTCAGCAATGCAAGGTTATAAGACAACTCCAAAAGACTCGTAATGGAAAGAGATATCTACATTCAGAGAAAGAACTAGAAAGAACAGAGTTTGAACGCCAATTGAAACAAACTCCCTGCTCTCTTTCTTTTTCTTGTTTGGTTTTGTTTCTTCTTTCCCATTGTTTATTTCATCAGTTACAATCCTTCTTTACAACCTGACTAATGTCTAATGTGAAAGCATTTGCAGATCCCATACTTGATTGCATGCTGCCATGGGGGGAGGGCGAGGAGAGGGAGCAGGAGCAAATTCGAAACTCAAGGGATTATGAAACTGAATCTTGTAAACTAAAAGTAGACAAAGAAATTAATAAACAATTTTTCCAATAAAAAAATAAAAAGAAACTGTGGCCTAGTGAGGTTTAGTTACCTCAAAATTAGTCCTCTAGTTTTATATTGCTTTAACTACCTTTCACAAATTTGGGTATTCTGCCTCCTAGTCAGTTTTATTATATATTTATTAATGTTTCAATAATTAACTCTGTAACTCATTACTTATATTAATTTCCAAAGATGTTATCCATGCTAGAGATGTTTATCTTTTGTTCCTGTTTCTTTTGTTGATTATTATTGTTTGCATTTTTATCTACAAAGGATACCTTTAATGCTTCTGCTTTCTTCATTTGTCTATGAGTTTTCTCATTCTATCATGTGATTGATTTTTATAATGGTACTGTGTTCTGCTGAAAAATTAGTACAATCATTCCAAATCCATTCAGTAATTTAGGTGTTTATCAAATATAATTTTTCATTATTCTACTTAGATATAGAATTTATTTTTAAAACATTGAAGTCATTTAGAATTATTATCTTGCCATCACAGTCTTTTTGTGTTTGTTTGCTTTTCCTTTAAGTAGATATCATGATATTTTTGGGTATATATTTTAATTTTGTTTCATTGTCTTCAGATTCTTTAGGCATAATGTAAGTTTCCTTCTTTATCTATTGTCACTATCTTTAATTTTTTTACTGATATCTCATTCAAAATCTTGATTTCAAGATTGATGTTTTGGATTCACATGAATCATATTTTACTTTACTCTCGGACTTTATTATAACTCAAGAGGTGTCTTTCTGTCTTTGTGTGTTTTATATGTGTTTTGTATATGCAACAAGTCATTGAATTCTGTTTTCTAATTCATTTTGTCACTCTTCCATTTTTATAGGGGAGTTTAATCATTGAATAACTAAGCTTCCTTCCTGAAATTTTTTGTTATATCACTTTAAGAAAATTAATACTAGATCCTCCCCATTTGTTTTGATTAAAGCAATATAGTTCCACTCTTCTTCATTGATACTACAACTTTTCAGTTGCCCAGTTCATTCCCAGGTTACTTAATTTTTCTTTTATGATTATTCTCTGTCTTTTTAAACACTATATTTGGACACCATAAATAAGAATGATTCAGGAGCATTTCTTACTTTTTCATCTTTTCCAAACACATGTACATATATGTGTATAGACATTTCCATAGATAGAACAGAAACAGTATTCTATGTGAAATTGCTCATCTCTTATACGTTCATTTTATTTTCTTTTTAAATATACAAATGAAGTAAGTTGATGTATAAACAAAGAATTAAAGCTGACCTGTGTGTTTGTCATTCTTTCTGGATTTTCTTATGTTCTTGACTATTCATTTTAAGAAATGCTTCAGTATCTCTTTTCTTCTTGTCCTTCATCTCTTTCCTCTCTTCCTTGTTCTCCTCCTTCTGTTACTTTTCCTCTTCATTCTTCATCATCATCTTGAATTTGTCATCTTTTTGTCAAAAGGCAAATAGCATATTTCATTACTGGTTTTCTGAAATCATGGTTAGGCATCTTGTTCAGAGTTCTTAAGTGTGTCGACGTTGTTTGTTTTTGTGTGAATTATTCTCCTGGATCTGCATCCTATATTCTCTATCAGTCAACACAAATCTTTTTGATTTCTCTGAAAAGTCCTTTTTGTCATTCATATTATATTCTATTATGTACCATATTTTGTTTAGCTTCCCCCTGATTAATGGACTAACCTTTAACTCCTAAGTCTTTGCCACTAAAAAGAAAAGTTGCTGTGAACATTTTATTTTTTGCATGTATGAGTCCTTTTCTTTTCTCTTTGATCTCTTTGGGTTATAGATCTCATAATGGTATCTTTCATAATTTTGCAACTTTCTTGGCTTTCATATTGCTTCTTATGACTGGATAAATTACAGCTAAATAAATAATGTGTCAATGAGCCTATTTTTCCTCAACCCCTTCAACAACTGTCATTTCCTTTTTTTTTTTTTTTTGCTGTCTTCACCATCTGATGGGCATGAGATAAAACCTTGGAGTTGCTTTCATCTACATTTCTTTGATTATTAGTATTTTGGAAAATTTCTTCATATGATTGTTGATAGCTTGATAGATTTTAGCTTTTGGAAACCATCCATTTTATATTTTGTTACCATGTATTTGGGGGAGAATGGTTCTTTTTGTTATAAATGTAAATAATTTCTTTATATATCTTCCGTAAGAGACCTTTATCAGAGAAATTTACAGCAACTTTTCCCAGATAATTTTGCCTTTTGAATTTAATTGCATTGGTTTTGGTGTGCAAAATGTTTTAATTTTGTGCAATGAAAATTATCCATTTTATCTCCTATGATCTTCTCCATGCCTTGCTTAGTCATAATCTCTTCTTTTCTAGAGCTGTGTAATGTCTTTTCTTTATTGTTCTATTTTTTTTCTAAAATATTTTTTCTAGGTCACATATCCATTTGAACTTTATTGTGGTGCTTTGTAAGAGGTATGCTCCTCTATTCCTAATTTCTGCCAGTCCACTTTTCAATTTTCCTAGCTGTTTTTGTACCATAGTGACTTTTTACCTCAATTAATACCTGGGGTATTTGACTTTATTTCAATAAAGTCTACCAGGTTCATTTGCTTCTGGTCAGATAGTTAATCTGACCCACCAATTGACTTCTCTGTTTCAGTTTGTTTTTTTAACCAGAGGCAAATAGTTCTTAGGGTTACTGCTTTGTAGCATTTAATTTGTGGCCTGGTACTTCTATTCCCCTTTCCTCTTGACTTTTTTCATTACTTCCTTTGAAATCCTTGAACTTTGTTTTCCAAATAAATATTATTGTTTCCAACTCTATAATGTGAAGTTGTTAGATTGATTATTATGGCAACCAATATGTAATTTCATAAGAGTAATATGGTCACTTTTTCAGCATTTAGCCATACCAAACTACTATTTCTACAGTTATTTAGCCTTGCCTTTATTTCTGTAAGGAGTGTTTTATAGTTGCATTCTTATGGTTTCTGTTTGTGTCTTGGTAGATACACTCCTAATTTTATATACATTTTGTAGTTATTTGGATGGAATTTCTCTTTCTATATCTTTCTTTTGAATTTTTCTTTTTTTTTGCTGGTAATGTACAAAAGCCTCTGTATATTATCAACAAATGATGATTTGTGTAGGTTCATTTTATATCCTGTAACTTTGATGAAATTGTTCAGTTTTTTGATTAATTTCTTCTTCTTTCATTTGTGTTCTCTGTACAGAAAACTCATCTGCAAAAAGGAATAGTTTTGTTTCCTATTTTACTACACTGATTTTCACAATTTCTTTTTCTTGTCTTATTATTATAGCTAGTATTTCTAACACTATTAAACAATACTGTGATTGTAGACATCTTACTTTCCTTCTGATCTTATTCAAAAGGTCTCTATCTTTTATCCAATATAATCACTGGCTCTTGGTTTTAGAGAAATACTAATTATTACATTAAGAAAAACTATTTTTTCCTATACTTTTTTTACCTTAATATTTGTTGATTTTTTCAAAAAAGCTTTTACAGTAGCTATTGATCTAGTTTTGTATTTCTTAAAATTATTTTTGGCTTCAATATAGTTTATTGTACTTATGGTTTCCTGTATATTGAAGAAACCCTGAATTCCTGTTATAAAATCCCATGTGGTAAAAATGTATAACCTATTTAATATGTTATTTTGGATTATTACTAAATTGTATTAAATATAGTAAATGTGTTGTTGTCCATTAAGAATGTTGTTCTCTAATTTTATTTCTCCACTTTCTTTCTGATTTATGTGGCAATACCACATTTCTGCAATAGAGTTTACAATACACTCTTTTCCTGTTTTTGCAAACAATATGTATTATTGAAATTACTTATTGTTTAAATGCTTAACACATGTCACTTAGAAATCCATCTGCTTGTAAAATTATTTTTGAGGGGAAATTCATTTGTACCTTGTTCAATTTCCTTTTTTTAAAATAGTAGTTTATTTAAATAATCTATTTATTTTTCTGTTAATCTGGAAACCTTAATATTTTTAAGTATTCACCAATTTTATCTAAGCTATAGATTTTATTAGCATATAATTGGAAAGATTTTCTTTTTATTTTATCTTCAGTTGTGGATGTTTCCAGTAGTTTCTTTTATTTCATCTTCAGTTGTGGATATTCATTTAATATTTGCAACAATGTTTTCTTTATGTCTTAAAAATCAAATTAGCTCGTGTCTATTTTATTAGTTTTTAAAATTCAAATAAAAAGTTACTAATTTTATTTATCAGTGCAATGGTGTTGTTGCTTTAAACTTTTGTTAAGCTTTTAAAAAAATTTTCAAATTTCAACTGTAGTGTTGTCAGAGTTTTGATTAGTTGCTTTACTACATTTGTAAAAATTGCAAGCCCAATTTGTACATTTGTGTTTTCTAGAAGTCTTGGGTTAATGAAACTGTTTAGAGATATACATTTTCCCTTAACAGCTACTTTAGCTACATTTTACAAGTTTTTTTAAAATTTTATTTCATTGTTCTCATTTCATTTTATATTTACTATTATTTCTTTGCTTTGTTCTTCAACTTACCAATTCTTTAAGATTAAATTATTTAGTCACCAAATAATTTTTATCCTTTGGTCAAAATCTTTTGGCTGAATGTAATTTTATTGCACTGTGGTCAATAAATAATGTATTTATTGTCTGCTTTTCTATATTTTGTGTCCTTTCTTTTGTTTCAATAGTGAATCCTTTTTGTGATGGTGCCATGTATAGCTGAGAAATAGGTCAACTCTTTTCCTATTAAGTAATTATGAAACTTCTTTACTTCTAACATTTCTTTTTTTTATTAATTTGTTTGTTTCCTTTTAGTTTACATGATTCAATTCCACAATTCCTTGAGTTTCACATTTTGTCCCACTCCCTGCCCTCCCCCTCCCCCCATGGCGGCATATAGTCAAGTATAGGATCTGTAAATACTTTCACATTATACATTACTCAGGTTATAAGGATGGATTGTACCAGCTGGAATGAAAAATGGTGAAGAGGACATAAAACCAAATAAGAGAAGGAAAAAGATCAGGTATTTTGCTTCCACCTGGATATAAACTTAGTTCTTTCTACTTCTTTCTCTGGATGCACATATTTCTCTCCATCATGAGTCTTTTGGGATTGACTTATATCGCTGCATTGCTGAGAAGAGTCCAGTCTATCAAGGTTGGTCATCACACATACATTGTGTCTGTAATTGTGTACAAATTTCTCCTGGTTCTACTCTTCTCACTCAGCATCAGTTTGTATAAGCCTCTCCAGGTAAATATGAAGACCATTTGCTCCTTGTTTCTTATAGCACAATAGTATTCCATAACATGCATATACCACAACTTGTTCAGCCATTCCCCAATTGATGGGTAATCCCTTAATTTCCAATTCTTTGCTACCACAAAAAGAGCTGCTATAAACATTTTTGTACATATAGGTCTTTCTCTCATTTCTATGATCTCTTTGGGATATAACCCTAGGTGTGGTATTGCTGGATCAAAGGGTATGAAAGTATTTATAGCCCTTTGGGCATAATTCCAGATTGCTCTTTCTGGAAAGGCTGAATCAGTTCACAACTCCACCAGCAATGCATTAATGTTCCAATTTGCCCACATCCTCTCCAGCATTTGTCATTTTCCTGTTTTGTCATCTTAGCCAATCTGACTGGTGAGATGTGGTACCTCAGAGTTGTTTTGATTTGCATTTCTCTAAGCAATAGTGAATTAGAGCATTTCTTCATGTGCTTATAGATATCTTTAATTTCTTTCTCTGAAAACTGCCTGTTCATATCTTTTGACCATTTATCAATTGGGGAATGACTTGTATTCTTATAAATTTGACTCAATTCTCTGTATATTTTAGAAATGAGTCCTTTGTCAGAGACATAGGTTGTAAAGATTCTTTCCCAATTTCCCACCTCCCTCTTAATCTTGGTTACATTGGCTTTCTGTGTACTGAAGCTTTTTAATTTCATGTAGTCAAAATTATCCATTTTATATTTTATAATGTTCTCTAATTCTTGTTTAGTCATAAAGTCTTTCCCTCTCCACAAGTCTGATAGGTAAACTATTCCTTGTTTTAGGAAACTGCTTGCAGTATCAACCTTTATACCTAGATCATGCACCCATTTAGACTTTACTTTGGTATATGGTGTTAGATAATGGTCTATGCCCAGTTTCTGCCATACTATATTCCAGTTTTCCCAGCAGTTTTTGTCAAATAGTGAGTTCTTATCCCAAAAACCAGGCTCTGGGGGTTTATCAAACAATAGATTACTACAGTCATTGACTTCTGAATCTCATGTGCCTAATCTATTCCATTGATCCACTCCTCTATTCTCCAGCCAGTACCAAGTAGTTTTGATGACTGCTGCTTTATAATACAGATTCAAATCTGGTATAACTAGTCCACCTTCCCTAGAATTTTTTTTCATTAATTCCCTTGATATTCTGGACCATTTATTCTTCCAAATGAATTTTGTTACTATTTTTTCTAGTTCTATAAAGTACTTTTTGGTAAATTAATTGGTATGGCACTAAATATATTACTTAATTTAGGTAAAATTGTCATTTTTTATTATATTAGCTCAACCCAGCCATGAGCAATTGATATTTTTCCAATTAGTTAGATCTGCCTTTATTTGTGTGAAAAGTGTTTTGTAGTTATGGTCATACAGGTCCTGGGTTTGTTTGGCAGGTAGATTCCCAAATATTTTATAATGTCTACAGTAACTTTAAATGGGATTTATCTTTCTATCTCTTGCTGTTGAATTTCATTGGAAATATATAGGAATGCCGAGGATTTATGTGGGTTTATTTTATATCCTGAAAATTTGCCAAATTTATTTATTGTCTCAAGTAGTTTCTTACTTGATTCTCTAGGATTCTCGAAGTATATAATCATATCATCTGCAAAGAGTGATAGCTTGGTCTCTTCTTTGCCTAATTTGATTCCTTTGATTTCCTTTTCTTCTCTAATTGCTATTGCTAACATTTCTAGTACCAGATTGAATAAAAGGGGTGATAGTGGACACCCTTGTTTCACCCCTGATCTTATGGGAAATGCTCCTAGCTTCTCCCCATTACATACAATACTTGCTGATGGCTTTAAATAGATGCTACCCATTATTTTAAGGAAGGCTCCATTTATTCCTATACTTTCTAATGTTCTTAATAGGAATGGATGTTGTATTTTGTCCAAAGCCTTTTCTGCATCTATTGAGATGATCATGTGGTTTCTGCTAGTTTTATTGTTGATATGATCAATCATACTGATGGTTTTCCTAATATTAAACCATCCTTGCATTCCTGGAATAAATCCTACCTGATCAAAGTCTATTATTCTTGAGATAAGTTGCTGTAGTCTTTTTGCTAGTATTTTATTTAGAATTTTTGCATCTATATTCATGAGGGAGATTGGTCTATAATTTTCTTTCTCTGTTTTATCTCTTCCTGATTTAGGTATCAGTACCATATTTGTGTCATAAAAAGAATTTGGTAGGACTCCTTCTTCACTAATTTTCCCAAATAGTTTGTAGAGTATTGGAATCAATTGTTCTTTAAATGTTTGATAGAATTCACTAGTGAATCCATCTGGCCCTGGAGATTTTTTCCTAGGGAGCTGATTGATGGCTTGTTCAATTTCTTTTTCTGAGATGGGATTATTTAAGTAATTTACTTCCTCTTCAGTTAATCTGGGCAACTTGTATGTTTCTAAATATTCATCCATTTCCCTAAGATTGTCAAATTTATGTGCATACAATTGGGAAAAAATTCCTAATTATTGTTTTGATTTCCTCTTCATTGGAGGTAGATTCACCCTTTTCATTTTTGATACTCATAATTTGGTTTTCTTCTTTCTTTTTCTTATCATATTGACTAAGGGTCTATCAATTTTTATTGTTTTTTTTCATAAAACCATCTCTTGGTTTTATTTATTCATTCAATAGTTTTCTTAAATTCAATTTTATTAATCTCTCCTTTGGTTTTCAATATTTATAATTTAGTATTTAATTGGGGATTTTGAATTTGTTCTTTTTCTAGGTTTTTTAATTGCATGCCCAATTTGTTGAGCTCCCTTTTCTCTAATTTAATCACGTATGCACTCAGGGATATAAAACTTCCCCTAAGAACTGCCTTTAATGTATTCCACAGATTTTGGTATGTTGTCTCATTATTATCATTCTCTTGAATGAAATTACTGGTTGTTTCTATAATTTCTTGTTTGACCCACTCATTCTTTAGAATTAAATTGTTTAATTTCCAATTAGTTTTTAGTCTGTCTTTCCATGGCCCTTTATTGCATATAATTTTTATTGCATCATGATCTGAGAACGATGCATTTAATATTTCTGCCTTACTGCATAGAATTGTGAGGTTTTTATGCCCTAGAACATGGTCAAGTTTTGAGTATGTGCCATGAACCGCTGAGAAAAAGTATATTCCTTTTTATCCCCATTCAGTTTTCTCCAGAAATCTATCATACCTATCCTCTCTAAAATCCTGTTCACCTCCTTAACTTCTTTCTTGTGTATTTTGAGGTTGGATTTATCAAGTTCAGAGAGGGGGAGATTAAGGTCTCTCACTAATATAGTTTTGCTATCTATTTCTTCCTCTAATTCCTTGACCTCTCCTCTAGGAATTTGGATGCTACACCACTTGGTGCATATATGTTAAGTAATGATATTGCTTCATTCTTGATGGTGCCTTTTAGCAGAATATAGTTTCCTTCCTTCTCTCTTTTAATTAGGTCAATTTTTGCTTTTGCTTTATCTGAGATAAGGATTGCTACCCCTGCTTTTTTTTTTTTACTTTATCTGAGGCATGATATATTTTATTCCAACCTTTTACCTTTACCTTGTGTGTATCCCTCTGTTTCAGATGTGTTTCTTGTCAACAGCATATTGTAGGATTGTGATTTCTAATCCATTCTGCTATCCATCTCCGTTTTATGGGAGAGTTCATTCCATTCACATTTACAGTTATGATTGTTATCTGTTTCTTTCCCTCCATCCTATTCCCACCCCTGTTAATGTTCATATTTTCCTTCCCTTCTCTCTTCCCCCATTAATAGTTTTCCTTTTGACCACTGCCTCCCTCAGTGTTCCCTTATCAGCCCCCCTCCCTTTTCCTCCCCTTTCCCCTTACTTCTTCCCTCCCTACAAATCACTCCCACCCCCCTTTCATAACCCTTTCCCCCTCCTACTGCCTGTAGGATATTTTTATACTTAATGAAGTGTGTTATTTCTTCTTCACACCAAGAGTGACAGGAACGAATCTTGTGCAAAGCTCCTCTCCCTCCCCTCTTTCCTTCTAAAATGTTATTTTTTGCATTTCTTCTCCATAGAGTCCTATGCTTAACTGGTTGTTATTCCCTTCTTGTACCAGAACCAATGATGGAAAAGCTCATATGCTTCCCAACTCCCTCCCTTTTTTCCCTCTGCTATACAGTTTTTATGCCTCTATGTGTGGCATAATTTACCGTTTTCCACTTCATCCATTCCCTTTCTTCCATTGTAGTCCCTTTGTAGCCCTTAACAAGATTTTTAAAAATAGTCACTTTGTATATTTTATAGTCATACCCCCTACTTGTCTATAACCAGTTTGCTCTTATCAAATAGCAGGGTGTGTGTGTGTGTTCTCCTTGTTTACCTTTCTAAGTCACTGTTGCACCTTGTAATTGGAGGTTGAATTTTCCATTGAGTTCTGGCTTTTTTATCAGGAAGGTCTGGAACTCTGTTATATCATTGAATGACCATCTCTTTGCCTGGAAGTATATGCTCAGTCTTGCTGGGTATGTGATCCTTGGTTGTAACCCAAGCTCTTTTGCCTTCCGGAAAATTGTATTCCACTGCCTCCGATCTTTCAGTGTAGAGGCTGCCATATCCTGTGCAATCCTCACTGTGGACCTTCGATATTTGAACTGTTTCTTTCTGGCCGCTTGAAGTATTTTCTCTTTTATCTGGTAGTTCTGGAGTTTGGCCACAACATTTCAAGGACTTTTCAGTTTGGGATCTCTTTCAGCAGGTGTCCGGTGGATTCTCTCAATTTCTATTTTACCCTCAGTCTCTAGTATTTCAGGGCAGTTTTCCTTAACGAGCTCTTGGAGAATGTTGTCCAGGCTCATTTTTTCATCATAGTTTTCTGGTAGGCCTATGATTCTCAGATTATCTCTCCTGGATCTGTTTTCCAGGTCAGTTATTTTTTCTTTGAGGTATTTTACCTCTTTTTCTAATTTTTCATTCTTGTTGTTTTGATTGACTAATTCTTGGTTCCTCATAGAGTTATTTGTTTCCATTTGGTTAATTCTAGTTTTTAGCAAATCATTTTCCTTGGTTAATTTTTGGAGCTCCTTTTCCATATCATACCCTTTTCTTTTTAGAGAGATGTTTTCCTCATAATGTTTTTCTAATTCTGCTATTTTGGTTTTGAGAGAATTATTCATTTTGTCTTCTATCTCTCTCATTTTGTTTTCAAAGTTCCTTTTGGTCTCATCTAGGAGAGCCTTCTGTGCTTGGGACCCATTCCCTGTTGAAGTTTCAGCTTTGGGTGTGGAGTCCACATTGTCTCCCTCTGAGGTTGGTTCCTCCCTCTGAGGATAGTAGGACTCCAGAGTCTTTGTCTTTGTAGTCTGCTTTCTACCCATTTTGAGGCAGGGTCCTAGCCACACCCTTCCTCTAGGATCCCCAGCCTTTAGTGGAGAGGGTTTTGTCCTGGGGCAAGAGTTACTATGTTTTCAGGGTCAGAGGGGGGGATTTGGAGCAAGTGAGGTTCACTCTGTCATCCTGGACTTTGGAGGTCCTGAAAGGGGCTTTTTTTTTAAATTTCTGGGCTATGAAGTGGTAGCCCCAGGAGTGTTTGCTGTCCAGGACAGGGGCCCCTGTATTTGCTTCTTACCTTGCTCTTTGCAGTCCCAGCCCTTTGGTGATAGGCCTGGCAGTGGCCCTTGTTGGTGGGAAGACTTACCTCTGAGTTGATCAGGCCCCTTCTGGGCCTGCCTCTGCCAGCCACGCCTTCCCGGCCTGCCTCTGCATCTTACTTCTCACATTTCTAAAAGAATATTCAAGCCCTTAACTCCCTTTTTTGTTTAATTTTTGTTAGCTTTGTTTAGGTCTAAAATGAGCATATTGAAGTATCACTTTGTTCTCTATTTGTTTCAGCTTCAATTTAATTTTTATTTTAGTATTTAAATGCTATGCCATTAAGTACATATATATTAAGCATTGGCATTAGGATTTACTATCTGTAGTGCCTTTAACCAAAATGTTATTCCCGTGCTTATCTTTTTTATTGTCTTTATTCTTACTATCCTCTGAAATAATGATTGCTATTTTAAAATTTAACTGAAGCATAATAGATCCTAACCAGATCCCTTCTTTGACTCTGTGTGAATCTTTATATTTCAAGTGTATTTCTTGTAATCACCACATTGTTAGATTTTGCTTTTTCATCTATTCTGTGATACTCTTCCGTTTTATGGGTAGTTAGTCCAATTCACATTCATTATTGTGGTTCATAATTGTATATTTTCCTTTTTGTTTGTCCTGTTGTACTTTTCCCTCTTTTTGTCAGCACCCCCTTTTCATAAAGAAGAAAAAATAAAGTATTTGCTTAAGACTAATGGTGTATAATTGAAGCGATCTCTTTCTGCTTTTCTGGTTTGTTCTCTTCCCTTTGCCCCACCTCTACTAACAAGTTTTTACTTTCTTTTCTTTGAACATCCCTCCACTTTTGTGCCTTATTCTCTAATGTCAGAATTTGTTTTGCTTAAAACTCCCATATCATTTTTCCTGCTTTCCCTCTTTTCTTGTCCAACAGTAAGAATTTATTTTTTAAATTAATTGTTTTCAGTTATAAAATGTTTTTCTCCTTCCCATAATCCCCCTCCCATGCAGAAAAACAAAAACAAAGCCTTTATAACAAACAAACCTTAGTTAAATGAAACAAAGTTCCATATTTCTCATGTGTCCAAACATGTCTCATTCTGCATCATGTTTGTCAGAGGGTTCACCATCAGTTGTCTGGAACTATAATTGATCACAGTATTAATCAGTGTGGTTAAGAATTTCAGAATTGTTCATTTTTACAATGTTGATGTTATAACTCAGGGGTGAGGAACCAAGTTTGGATTCAGTTAAAGGGCTGTACTTGAGGAACTAGAGGACCACATGTGGCCTCAAGATTGCAGGCCCTCTTTACTTCTCTCCCCCCTGCCCCACCTAGATTTATAACCATTTGTTCTTCTGACTTCTATCTTACTTATTCCACTGATTTCTTACCAGGTTTCTTGAAACAGTCCCCTTATTTACATAACACAGTAGTATTCTATCATATCCCTGTGTTGTAATTTATTTAATAATTCTTCCTATGATTGGGAAGCTTCTTAGTTCTCAGTTCTTTGCCACCCCAAAAAGAGATAACACAAATATTTTTGTACATATAGGATTTTGTCTTCTTTCTCTGATCTCCTTGGGCTTTAAGCCAGGTATTGATATTTCTGAGTCAAAGGGTATGTACAGTTTAGTAACTTTTAGGACTTAAGTTCCAAATTTCTTTCCAGAATAGTTTGACCAATTCACAGCTCCACCAATAATGTGTTGCTTTTCCCTTAACCCCTCCTATATTTGTCATTTTTAAAAACTTTTGCCAATTTTACCAGTATGATAGGTATGAGGTCACACCTCTGAATTGCTTTCATTCAAATTTCTGTAATGATTAGTGATTTGGAGCTCTCCTCCCACCCCATATGGATGCAGATAGCTTGGATTTCTCACCTTGTAAACTGCTTATTTGTATCTTTTGACCATTTATCAATTAGACAATGACTGATTCTTATAAATTTGAATCAGTTCGTTACATATCTTAGAAATGAGATCTTTTTCAGAGAAACCTGCTACATAAACTGTTTTCCTTCTAATTTTAGCTACATTAGATTTGTTTGTACAAAGTTTTTTTAAATTTTATGCATTATTTCTATCCTATTCTCTTACACATTTCCCCTTTCTTTGCTCCCTGCCTCCTCTTTGTATAGGATAATAGAATAGATTGGGAGTGAGTTCAGTACCAGTGCTTGACTGACACACCTTATACTTCTCTGCCCCTCATCTCGTCTTCTCACATAGACCCCCAAATTACAAGTTCTCACCTTTTCTTCCTTTCCCCCTTCATGATCCCAGCTCTGAGCTTAGGGTTTGTTGTGTTTATGACTAATACTTCCCTATATCTTTTTGTTGTTCAGTCATTTCAATCATGTCCAAGATGTAGAGGGAAGGAAGGAATACATTCTAGGCATGGAAGATAAGATGGTGGGTCATGTGTGAGTAACCAAAAAAAGTCAGTTTGATTGGATGGATAGTGCTTAGAGGAGGGTACTGTGTAATAAGGCTGGAAAGGTAGAATGTTGCCAGATCTTGAAGAACTTTAAATGCCAAACAGAGGAGTTTAAATTAGTTCCTTCGAGGTGCTAGAGAGTCCCTGAAGCTTATTGGGTAGCAATGTGTAACTGGACTAATATTTACCAGTTTTTCATAACCTTCCAACCCCTCCACCCAAAACATGGAGAAGCTGAGACACAGGATTTTCCTCCTTCCCTCCTTGGACATGGATTTGTTATGCATTCATTTCAATCAAGTCTGACTCTTTGTTATCCCATTTGTGGTTTTCTTGGCAAAGACATTGGAATGGTTTGTCATTTTCTTTTCCAGCTCATTTTACAGATAAGGAAACTGAGGGAAACAGGGTTAAGTGACTTGCTCAAGGTCACACAGCTAGTAAGTGTATGAGATCTTTCTGACTCCAGGCCTGGCACTCCATCTACTGTGCCAATTAGCTGCCCTAGATCTATTCCCCTCTCTAAATACCATTTGTTTCTTCCTGTTTTCTTAACTGAGTTGAACGTATTTCTACACCAAAGTCTACCTACACACCTTATGCATATGATGTACTTTCCTTTTGCCAATTTAAACTTTCATTAAGTTCTTAATGAAAGTTCCTAAGTGCCAAATACTATGCTAAGCACAGAGAATATAGAGAAGCAAAGACTGTCCCTGTCTTTAAGGAACTCATAATCTAATGAAAATGAGTTCGAAATTATATCTGGTCCTCCAGCCTGTTCTCATTTGTAAAGAAGTCTTCTGTACCTTCCCTCCCCCGATTACGTGAAATGATAAATTCCTCACACTATTATTATCCTTTTCTTAGATTATTCATTTTCCCCTATCTTTTTATCTTCTTTTAAAGACATCAAAACATAATAAAAGTCACCCCTAGGTTGTCCATTTTATTTGACTCCTTTTTTTGATCCCCTGATAACATAATTCTTAGAGGATGCCAGTATAATTTTTCTCCTCCCTAATAAAATGCAAATATTTCATCCTTATAGATTCTTTTCCTGTTGCTCACTTTTATTTACCTTTTTTGTCTGTTTCACTTCCATATTTTCATTTCAAACTTTCTATTCAGGGTAGTCTTTTCATCAGGAATGCTTGAAATTTCTCTGATTCATTTAAAGCCATTTTTTTCTCATTTCCAAAACTTCTGTTTTATATAATTATTCTCCCTTTTCCTGTGTAAACTGTCCTTGGTTGTAAGCCAATACATTTTGCACTTTGAAATAGTGTATCCCATGCTTTCTACTCGTTTATAGTAGTATCAGCTAAATCTAGTATCATCCTGATAATGTTTCCTTGATATTTGACCTTCTTTCTGGATGCTTACTATTTTTTCTTTGTCTTGGAGTTCTGGATTTTGGCTATGACATTCCTGGGAGAATTTATATGGAGCTTTCTTTAAGGAGATGACTTGTTGGAATCTTTCTATTTTCACTTGGCCATCTGGTGCTAAGAGATCTGGGCAATTTTTTTTCATGGTTTCTTGAAATAGAATAACGGGTTCCTTTTATAGTCATGGTTTTCAGGTAGTACAATAATTCTTAAAATTATTTGTCTTGATACATTTTCCAGGTCAGTTATTTTATATGAGATAATTTATATTATTTTCTTTTTAAAATATTTTTTACTTTGTTTTAATATTTCTTGTTGTTTTATGGTATTAGTAACTTCTGTTTAGTCCTTCTTAATTTTCAGGGAGTCTTATTTGGGAAAGATTTTGTACTTCTTGTGCTAAATTAATTCCCTTTCCAAAGCTCTCTTTCTTAGTTCTCATTTCCTTTTCAATTCTTTTTTCTTTTACTCTCACTTCATGTATAATATTTTTAAATTATTACATCATTTCTTCTAGGAATTTTAATTGATCTAATGGACAACCTGTGATTTTCTCTGAGGTTTGCTTACAGATGTGTAGAAATTATTCTCTTCTGGGGATGTGTTTTAAGCATTCTTAATATTATAACATGTTATAATGAAAATTACCCCCCTCTTCCATAATCTGCTCTAGGCAGTCTTAATTGTTGATCTAAGATCTCTAAGACTTGCGTTTATGATCCTGGCCCCTTTGAAAAACCTCTTTTACTGCTGTCCAGCATGGACGACTGAGCCTGAGATTTGCTCTGGGTGATCCAGTACTCAAAGGCCTAATATAAGACCTTGTACACAACATAAACTTAGTAGATATTTGTTGTAATTAAGTTATTAGATATCATGTCATAAAGGAGATTCTTGTTTGAGTTTGGATTATCTCTGAGGTCCCTTTCAATTCTTAGATTTTATGTTCTATATCTTACCAAAAAGTAGCGATTCAATGATAACTCAAACCCAGATGCAAAATATTCTAGATTAATACTCTTTTTTTGTTATTATGCTCTTCCATTTTGAAGAAAAGATAGAAGACAAATGATAGATTAGATAGATGGAATCCTTACTCTACTGTTTACCTGCCACATGACTTTGGGCAAATCCTTTTATCTCTCTAGGACCTTCTTTCCGTAAGAGTAAGATGAAAAGATTGGATAAGGGAATATTTCAGGTTCTATTCCAGTTCCAAATTCTATGAGATATGAGACGATTGTTACTAAATGCTTCAGTTTCTAGTCTTCCTACTAGAATAGCAATATTAGATAAGGCATTCCCAGAATCATAGTAGTTTTTAGCTTTGTTTATTTCAGCAGTATAAATGCTACAAATTTACCCCAAAATAAAATTTTAAAAATTAACAATTTTGATTTGAAAATACTGCTACTTCTTATCAAAAGTCAACATAACCACCATCTTCTGTTGTATATCACTCTAGCAGATTCTCAAACTTTGTACAAGTTTTTATCATCTGCTATTCAGTGACTAAAAGGAATGCATTTGTAACCTTAGCCAAAGAAGGTTTTGATATTTACATGACAGTTTTAATGTGTCTCATTTTTTAAAAAGTCTAATAGAAATAGATCAGGTGATCAAGGTGACCAAGTAAGAGGATCTCCTCTACCAGTACACAGGTCTAAGAAAGTATCATCCAGAAACTGTTTCACATACAATACTTAATTATAGGGTGCCCTGTATTGGTAAAATTAAGCTATATTATACGAACTCACTAAATTATAAAAATTCACTAAAATGAAATACATATAAATAAAGTATAAAAATTAAACTTTAAAATGACAATTTTATTAGTTTGTAGCATTTATGTTTCTGAGGTTATTACAGCTTAAAACTATGCTAAGACTTTTGGGACACCCTGTATATAAAGAAAAAGAGTTCCATAAATATATTGAGACATTCAGTTATTTATCTTGACTCTTTAAAAAAATTTTTTTCTCTTTTTTTTAATGCTTTATTAACTTCTGATTCACATCATCCACTTCCAACAGATTTTGAGTTACAAATCTTCTCTCCACTTCTCCCCCACCCACCGCCCCAAAATAGCAGTCCCACATGATATCCCCTCCTTCAATCCGCTCCCTCCCACATCCTCCCTCATACCCCTCTCCACTTTTCCAGTGGATCTCCATGCCCCAGAGCCTGCACATCCCACCTCCCAATTACATGTAAGATGATATTAGTAATAGTATATATATATAGATACACACATATATGCATATATACACACACATATATATAGATACACACATATATGCATATATACACACACATATATATACATACACACATATATACATATATATACATATTTGAATATTTGATTTCAAAACTTTCAACTCCAGATTCATTCCCCTCCTTCCCCGACACCCACCGCCCCTGGGAAGATATGCAGTTCAGTATAGGTTGCACATGTGTGGCTAATGCAAAACAATAACATAATAGACACATTGTAAAAGACTGACTACACTTCCCTCCCTCCCATCCCACCTCCCACCTGCTCCACTCTCCACCTCATCCCGTCTATTTTCAAAAGTGAGTGCTTCCAACCTCCCTTCACGCCCAGCCTACCCTCCCCTCCATCATCCCCCCTCTCATCCCCTTCCCCCCCTATTCTCCTGGAGGGTGAGATACCCTATTCAGTGTGTATTTCACTCCCTCCTCAAGCCAAATTCAATGGAAATAAGGTTGACCCATTCCCCTCTGCCCTCCCATTCCTCCCCTCCATTGGAACCATTTTCCCTTGCCTCTTCTGTATGAGATAGTTTACCCCAATCTGTCTCTCCCCATCTCCTCTCATTATATACCTCTCATCTCTTAATTTCACCTTTTAAGTATCATTCCTTCCTGTTATATTGGACCTGTGTCCTAGATCTATGTATACCTGTAAACATATATACACACATTCACATATGTATTCATATGCCCATATATCCTCGTATATAGACATATATATATATATATATGTATATATATATATATACCTTCAAGTACTGAGAAAAGTTTCATAAGTTACAATGATTGTTTTTCCATGTAGGAATGTTAATAGTTCAACTTTGATAAGTTCCTTATGATTCCTTTTCCCTGTTTACCTTCTCATGCTTCTCTTGCTTCCTGTATCTGAATGTCAAATTTTCTATTCAACTCTGGTTTTTTCAGCAAGAATGCTTAAAAGTCCTATATTCCACTGAATGAGCATATTTTCCCCTGAAACATGATACCCAGTTTTGCTGGGTAGGTGACTCTTGGTTTTAATCCCAGATCCTTTGCCCTCCGGAATATTACATTCCAAGCCCTTCGATCCCTCAGCGTAGAAGCTTCCAGATCCTGGGTTATCCTGATTGTGTTTCCACAATATTCTAATTGTTTCTTCCTGGCTGCTTGTAATATTCTCTCCTTAATCTGGGAATTCCGGAACCTGGCTATAATATTCCTAGTAGTTTTCTTTTTGGGATCTTTTTCAGGAGGTGATTGGTGGATTCTTTCAACCTCTGTTTTGCCCTCTGGTTCTAAAACATCAGGACAGTTTTGTTTGAGAACTTCCTGGAGGAAGATTTCTAGGTTCTTACTTTGGTCATGGCTTTCAGGTAGTCCAATAATTTTTAAATTCTCTCTCCTGGATCTATTTTCCAGGTCAGTGGTTTTTCCCATGAGATATTTCACATCGCCTTCTATTCTTTCATTTGTTTGGATCTGTTTAACAGCATCTTGATTTCTCATAAAGTCATTAGCTTCCATTTACTCCAATCTAATTCTGAAGCAATGATTCTCCTCATTGAGTTTTTGAGATTCTTTTTCCATCAGGCAAATTCAGCTTTTTAAGGCATTCTTCTCCTCCTTGACTTTTTGGGCCTCCTTTGCCATTTGAGTCAGTCAGTTTTTTAAGGTATTATTTTCCTCAGTCAGGCAGTTGACTCTCATTTCATAATTATCTTGCATTGTTCTCATTTCTTTTCCCAATTTTTCCTCCACTTCTCTTATTTGGTTTTCAAAATCTTTCTTAAGGTCCTTTATGGTCTGTAACCAGCTTATATTTTCCTTTGAAGCTTTTGGTGCAGGAGTTCTGACTTCACTGCTTTCCTCCTGTTCCATGCTTTGCTCCTTCTTGTCCCCAAAATAGGAGTGTAATGATGGAATCTTCTGTCTGCTTTGTTTCCTTTGCCTGCTCATTTTGCCACTCAATTACTTGACTTTTGGGCTTTTTGCCACAGTAGGACTCTGCCACCAGACAGGGGAGCTTTCATCCCAAATGCTGGGGTTTTCTCAGCTGCTGGAGGTATTAGATGGGTACCCTCTCTGAGGTCTCCACACATTCTGGCAAGATGGATACACACCCCAGAACCTCCACCCTAGACTGCAATTCAGATCCAAGCAGGTTAAAGTAAGAGCAATTACCCCTCAGACTGGTGCTTGGTCCCCCTACACTCTACAGGCCAAGAGCTGAAACTGTCATGTGGCTCTGGCTGGCTATGCCGGCATCTCAGCAGCTTTTCGTCCTGGGGGTAAAAGCCACACACTCCCACATACTCATTCCAAAGTCCAGACTGCACTGGCCTCTCACCTTGTCCTTCGCATCTATGTGTTGATAAATCTGGAAACGGCCACAGCTGCTGCTGTTCTGGAGTCCTTCTGGCCGGCGATTGGTCAGGCACTCCCTGGGGCTAAAGCTAAAAACTTTTTTTTTAATTTTAAATTTTAATTTATTTTTTTTTGGAGGGGAGAAAGTAGGGAAATTGGAGTTAAGTGACTTGCCCAAGGTCACATGGCTAGTAAGTGTTAAGTGTCTAAGGCTGAATTTGAACTCAGGTCCTCCTGACTCCAGAGCCTGTGCTCTATTCACTGCACCACCTAGTCACCCCTATCTTGACTCTTTTAATGGCAAGGTAACAAATATTTATTAAGGCAACAAGTATTTATTAAGCTTTTCTTATGTGCTAGGTATATATTAAGTGCTGGGGGCACAAATACAAGCAAAAAGAAAGATAATTCCTGCCCTCAGGAGCTTACAATTTAGTAAGACAAAACCTAAAAAGTAAGAAAAAGGTAGAAAGTGGGGAAGAGGGGTTGCATGCAACATAATTCTGCCTTCTGTGTATATAAATATGTGTGTGTTCAAACAGCTCACAGCCCCACCCAAGCTCTTTAAATTTCACAATTAATTGCCTGCTATTTATGCACATGGATGAATGTTACTGTTTGTGGTTAGAGCAACTTGGCAGTACAGAGGCAATCTGCAGTGTTTTTTCCTTTGCGGCCATAATTAAAAGGCTGTTACGCGGCAAGATGAAATCGGTAGTTCAAGTGATTCTCTGTTCATTAGACTGTGTAGTGTCTGCTAGAGGGAGCTTTATGTTCTTTAGATAGGAAACCAGAGTTCTTCTGGTCCTTTCTCTGCCACTAAGTAGATTGTAACCTTCAGCAAGGAGCCTGACCTTTATGAGCTTGTATCTGCTTGATCATGCAGAAGGAAGGGGATGTTGGTTGCTAAAGTCTAGTCCCTTCCAGCTCTAATTTTCTGTGATTCTATGATTTCAGGTCAGGGATAGAGCAGAAAGTCCTTTTCAAAAAACTATAGAAAGTGAGAATTGGCACCATACACAGATACAAACACATTGGGAATATTCTCTAGGTTTTGGCTTTGCCAAATGGAAGTTACTAAAGATCAGTAGAGCAATAGGAAAACCCCGGACTACTTCTAGATCATCTTGTACTTACAAAGGAAGTAGCAGGGGGAGGGGATCTTCTAGGCAATACTTAATCAGTCAATGAACATTTATTAAGCCCCTGCTATGTTCAGGGCACTATGCTAAGTGCTGGGGATAAAAAAAAAGACAAAAGACAGTCCCTATCCTCAAGGAACTTACAGTCTAATGGGGGAGAAAACATATAAATAAATATATAGAAAGCAAGCTATATACAGGACAAAAAAGGAATAATTAAAAGACAGAAGGCACTGGAATTGAAGAGTTGGGGAAGGTTTCCTGTACATATTGGGATTTTATCTGGGTCTTAAAAGAAAGTCAGGGAGGTCAACAGTCAGAGTGTAGGAGGGAAAACATTTCAGGGATGGAGGACAATCAGAGAAAATGCCAAGAGCCAAGAGATGGGATGTCTTGTTCATGGAGCAACCATGAGGCCAGTGTTGCTGACTCAAATAGTACATGTTAGGAAGCAAGGTATAAGAAAACTAGTAAGATAGAAGGAGGCTAAGTTATGAAAGACTTTGAGTGCCAAATAGTGTTTTTGTATTTGCTCCTAGATGCCATAAGAAGCCATTGGAACTCAATGAGTAGTGACAAGATTGTGGCCAAGTGGAGAATTGAGTGGAGTGGGAAGAAACTCTATGCAGGCAGAACCACCAGCAGATTGAAATAATCTAGGCATGAGATGATGAAGACCTGTACTTGAGGGATGGCAGTATCCGGGGAGAGAAGGGGGACTTTTTGAGAGATGTTGCAAAAGTGAATTGGCACACCTTGGCAACAACTTGAATGTGGGAGATGAGAATTAGTGAGGAGTCAAGAATAACTCCAGTCTTGTGAGCCTGAGCTTAAGATGTCTGCTGGTCATCTGCTTTGAGATGTCTGAAAGGTAGTTGGAGATGCCTTTCCCACCATTTTCTCTTCTATCCTTTTCTTTCCCTGTGCTACCTGCTTAATTGGCTCCCATGGATTCAAATATCATCTCTATGAAGATATCTGCCAAATCTATGTCTCCAAACCTCATCTTTCCCTTGAATCTGGTTATGTATCATCAGCCCCCTGATGTAAATATTATTGTAGGTATCCCATAGGCATCTCAAACAGAACATGTCCAAAGCAGAGCTCATCTTCTTCCCCACAAATATGTCTCCTCCTATAAACCTCTCTACTTCTGCTGAGTTTACCACCAGCATTCTAGTACTTCACATTCATGTCCCTGGAACCTTCCCTGACTCTTCCCTCTTCCTCAGCACCCATAGTCAATCAGCTACCAAGACTTGTTGATTCTGAACACATCCATCTCCTTCTCCATGTCATATAACCAAGCCTAATGCAGGTCTTCATTCCTGTTTCTTCTCTCCAAACCATTTTCCATTCACCTTTTTTTTTAAGCAACTGGGGTTAAGTAACTTGCCCAAGGTTACATGGCCAGTTTTTTTTTTTTTTTGTGGGTGTTAAGTGCCTGAGGCCGGAACCAATCCCGGGTCCTCCCAACTCCAGGGCCGGTGCTTACTCACTACACTACCTAGCTGCCCCTCCATTCAGTTTTGAAAAAAACAAAAGCAAACTTCCTAAGGCATGAAACTGGGCATGTAATCTCATTACTCAAAGTCTTTCAGTGCTTTTCCAGTGCCTAAAGAGAAAAATACAATCTCCTTAACATGGCATTTAAGAACCTCTACAATCTAGTCCCCACATACTTTTCTAGCCTTATGTCATACCTCTACTATTCAAAAACTTAATGTTCTGAACACTCTGGTCTACCAACTCTTCCCTCACTTCTGTGCTTTTGCACAAGCCATTGACCATGCCTAGAACACACTCTCTCCTCTTTGCTGTCTTTTATATTATTTTGACCCTCATTTCAGGTACCACCTCTTCATTGAAGCATTTTCTCATCTCCCAATTATTGATGCTTTTTCCTTCCTCAGTTTTCCTAGTTCTGTATTTTCTTGAGTACATGTTCTATCTCCAGTAGAAATCAAACTTGAAAGCATAGATTTTGCCTCTCCCCATAGCCTTAGCATCCAGAATGTTTTCCCCCCACAAAGTCCTTAATGAACATTTGTTAAAATGAATGGCACATTTCTTAAAATTTTGTCCTCATTCCTTACCTTTCACAATTTACCTTCTGATTATAATCAGTGGTTATATAGTACTTTCAGGTTTGCTAAGCACTTTGGAAATGTCTTATTCCGTCTTCATGTAAAAAATACTGTGGGGGTGGCTAGGTGGCACAGTGAATAGAGTACTGGCCCTGGAGTCAAGAGGGCCCTGGAGTCAGGAGGACCTAAGTTCAAATCCAGCCTCAGATACTTAACACAAAAAACTAGTCATGTGACCTTGGGCAAGTCGCTTAACCCCAATTGCCCTACCTGCCCCCCTCCAAAAAGCAAAAAAAACCAACCAAACAAAAACCACACACACAAAAAAATAAAAAACCCAAGAAATACTGTGACTGATGGTATGGGTGCTGGAGGTCAGAAGAAGCAATATAAGAACACTCTTAAGGACTCTGAAGAATTTTGGTATCAATTGTGAGAGACAGTGGTATAGGACTACCTAGCATGGCATGCCCACATCAAAGAAGGTGCTATGCTCTACAAATAAAGGAGAATTACAGTAGTTAAAAAAATACAAGATGTACAAATTTAGAGACATCTCTATTCCAAATGTTCATATGGACTATTTATGCCTGACCTATGGTAAAGCCTTCCAAGATCATTGATCTGATTGGCAACAGTCAGACCCATAATACCTTAACTTCCAACATGGTGATGTCACTTTGGTCCTCCTCAAGAATGAAGACATCAACCATGGGTGATATTATCGCCATTTGATAGATGAATAAACTGAGAAAGGTTAAGTGACTTGCTCATGAATACTTAACTAGTTTCTGAGCAGTCTTCAAACTCAGGTCTCCCTCTTCAATAAGCCACACTGCCTCTCCCTCTGTTTTAATCCTCTTCTTACCTTCTCCATCTTCTATTAAATCTTCCTTCCTTTACAAAACAAACGTTTATTACCATAACTTTTCTGCCACTTGCTTCACCATCTCTCTTTCAGTCCCATCAAGCATGATGGTTATATTCTCCTGCTCTTTTGCTTAAACTTAATTTCCCCTTTTGCATCCCTTAAGAGATCATTCAAAACCCACTCTACTGAACTTTCTGACATGTCCCTTCACTTTCTTATTTTTGCCATTCTCCTCCTTCTTGACCTGTCTGCTGAAAATTATCCAGCAAGTGACTCCTTTCTTCTTAGCTTCCATCAGCCTCTAAGATTTAGACATGTCCTGGCTTTCCTCCAGTTTCATGAAAGTCCCCCTTTCATGGCCCATTAGTGGTCCCTTGATTCTTCATGGCTCCTGCCTTTCGTCCCCTTATTTTTTTTCCTTCTCCTATTAAAACCTCAGCTTGTGCTGACATTCTTCCATATGGCCTTTTTAAGCTAAGCCCTTTGCCTATTATTAAATTAACCAACCAACAAGCATCTAATGAGCATCTACCATTTTCAGGCACTGTCCAAGGTAAGGGAGATATGGACATGAGAATGAAATGATATTAAGGAACTAATATTGTACCAAGATCTTGATGTATGATTGGCAATAAGCAAATATTAGCTTTATGGTTTAGCTCATTATCATCATGATTCTATGGTAATAAGTTGACTGTTTTAAACCTCCCCTCCCCCACCCCCATCATTAATGTTTGACATGTTAGAAAGCCATCATGTGACTGAGAATATTTCCTTATATCCTCCATCCAAAAGAAAGCCAGGCTGGAGATGGATGGCAGTAGGTGGTTCCTCTCTGGCGGCATGTGGTGTTTTGGCAAAGCACTGAGAAGGGCTTGCCTCACACCGGATGATACTCCGCCTAACACAGGTTTGTCGGTTTCTTCATTTTGATCTACACCAAATGCACTCACAATGTTTTGGATCCAATTATACAAACTGTGGACTGGAAAGGAGACAGTTTTAGCTCTCAAAATGCCTCCGTAACATATGATTCTTCTCCATAAAGTGCAACCCATATGTCCTACCAGATTTCCCTCATGTGTCCTTGGAGTGAGGCAGTACAAGCCAAACTTATTTGCTTTGGTTTCCCCTCCCCCAACCTCTTTTGAAGCGGGGGAGGGTGGGGGGGGGTGAGACAAAAAGCCCTCAGCTCTATGGAAGTGGTATGGCCATTTTCAGTACTACTGACTAAGCCAAGGCTTCCCCCTTCCCCTTTCTTTCTTTCATTTTTCTTTTCTCTACTTTTTTTTTTTCCCCACCAGCCGGTGGGTAGCAGACTCGGGGTTGGCGCAAATGCATGTTGGGACATAAACATGTCACAGCTCATTTTAATCTTTAAGTCTCCTTTTGTTTTGAAGGCTCTTGTTTTCTGCAGGTAGCTAAATTTAGCCATATTTTGTCAGCTAGAACTTATGTTACTGAAAAGAATGCTAGCTAGCGAGTCTCAGCAATGTCACACTTTATTAGTCATGCGAGCACTTAAAAGCAAGGTTAGAAACACCCAATTCCTGAGATTGGCGGGTGGCAGTTCTTTAAAATGCTGCACTGAGTCTGTTAGGATTTACTTCAGAAAACAGAACCAAGTGGAGAGCATGAAATTTCACAAACAATGGCCTTTTTTGGGCTAGATTGATAAATGGAAAATTCAAATAAGAAAATGAATCCTTGAGAGTGGGATACAGGTACTTATTCCCTCTTTCTTATTTAATCCAATCCAAATTCCCACCAGGTTGAAAGACAGAATTAAAGTCACTTGATCAGAAAATTTAGAGCAGGATAGGATCTTATCTATCTAGTCCAAACTCAGCACTTTTTTTTATAGATGAGAAAACTGAGTTCTTGAGACATGAAATCACTTACCCAAGGTCACTTAAGTAGGAAGTAAGGGACCTTGGATCAGAGCCAGGATTAGACTTAGGTCTTCTTACTCCAATAGAAACCGGAGGAAGCAAGCAAGATTTGCCTGTCACAAGAGCAGCCGAATTGAGCTACCGCTTTGAGATGTGAACTTTTCTCTCTGTATATTCACTGTCTGTTTCTCTGCAATGCGGTGATCTGTTGGTGCTGCCTGATTCTGTCCCACAAGGCTTTAGGGTCAGAGGATGAGCTACCCTCAAAGCAGCAACCTCTAGCTCCTAGGAATTCTCTTGTGGGCTCAGGCCTTCATTCCCTTAGCGTGGATACATAACATCACTTGTCTGCAAAAGAGACATCTGTCTGCTATTCAATTCTGGTCCCCAAAAAAGAAAAGGACAACCTCAGTTCTGTGAGAGAAGGAAACAAAAGGAAAGGAAGAGATGCCTATGTCTTGAGTCTTGTATAATATGTGTCCTCAGAAAACCCTTATGAAGAAAGTTTTTAGGGATAGAGATGAGATCTGTGATTTCATTGGTAGAGGTAAATACCAGGTGAGAAGACTCCATCTACCAATTAAAGTCAGCACTTTATCTGCAATTTATAGAGCTGCCTAGAGCACTAAAAGGTTAATTGACTTGCCAAGGGTCACATAGTCAATATGTGATGGAAATGGGCCTTGAACCTTGAATCCAAATGCTCCTTGCTTTGAGGACCTTATAGTGCCTCTCAGAAAAAGAAAATTGTAGGTTTTCTAAATAAAGATGGCTCTTTCATCTATTAAGAAAAGAAAAGACCCCCCCTGCCCAGTTATCCAGGTATGTCATCCTGGTGTATTTCCCATTTCTTGGGAACCATAAGATGAATAAAACATCCAAGTAAATTGCCTAAGTTTCTCTTATTCCTGTAGGGCATCAAAATAGGGTATATGAAACAAAATACAAGCCCCATGAGAACAAGCACCTTTTCTTTAGTCTATGCATTGCCTAACATGCATACTTTGCACATATTAGGTATCACATAGATGTTTGTTGAATTGAATGGTGGAATGTACTTCTTCAAAGGAGCTACTTTAAATTTTTCATTAATATTCAGAAAACTGCTCTATTTTTCCAAAGAATATCTAAAGAATCACATACTTATGTCATCCAGTTATCCTCAGGACCATCCCAATTAGTCTATTCACTGTTTTCTAAATTTGTCTGAGTTTTACCTGACTCCATGTTTTGTCTCTTACCACTCTCCTTATCTGTTTGTTAAATGCCCCATGTACACAAAGAGGCCTATAGTAAATATTGTATATGATGTAAAGTTTAGATGACAAATAATTTCTGCCTTCATGATCTTTCTCCAACTGATGGTTTGTACCAAGAAGTGGTACCTGATGAAGAATAACTTCCATTGCTCTGGAAATACTAATAAGATGAAGGTTTGGAATTTTGTATATACCATGACACATTGATAAAGGGAATAGAGTTGGGACTTTATTCAGAGCTTTTCTGTGAAGTTTGACAAAAACCAAAATTCCTGTCATTCAGAAAGAGCTCATTATAGACTTCATGAGCCTACCTGTAGAGATGAGAAGGGGAGACTAGGTGGCGCAGTGAATAGAGCACTGATCCTGGGGTCAGGAGGACCAGAGTTCAAATCTGACCTCAGGAACTTAACACTTACTAGCTGTGTGACCTTGGGCAAGTCACTTAACCCCAATTACCCTGCCCCTCCCCCTCCAAAAAAAAAAGAAATGAGAAGAAACTTCATTCAACTTTTAAACTTTTTTATTGAACCAGTACAAGGTACTGCAGAAGATTTCAGGTGTAAAGCTAGGTCTTTGGCCTCTTGGAATAAAGGAAAAAAAAATAAAAATCAACTGTTTGTTTCAAATGCCATTATGTGATTATTATCATTTTTAAATCTCCTTATTTGAACATTGAAAGTTAATCCTAAATGAATTTTCCTTTGAGACAAAAATCTTACAGATCTTGCATTCAAATGTAAATTAAATACTCATTTTGCCTGTCCTTGGCTCTTCAGTTATGTCTCAGAATCTCAAAGTTGGAAGAGACCTCAGAGACCATCTATCTCAACCCACACCTGAACAAGAATTATCTTTATCAAGACACCTGACAAGTGGTGATCTAGCCATTATTTAAAGACATCAAGTCAAGGGGAACCCATTACTTCCTGAGGTAACCCATTCCACTTTGGGATAGCTCTGGGTGTTGGGAAGCTTTTTTTTCTTTATTTCTAGCCTAGATTTATATCTTGGCAGCTTCTACTCATTGTTCCCAGTCCTACTCTCTGGGGCCAAGAAGAACAGACCTGACCTCTCTTTCAGGTGACAGCTCTTCAAATACTTGAAGACAGCTATCCTATGGTTCCTGAGTCTTCTCATCTCAGGTCTTAATTCGTCAATTCCTCAACTTTTATTAAATTCTTTTTCTCTTAGATTTAGTATTTGTGATTCCTTAAGATATAGAAAATCTAACAAACTACAGTTTCTCTCTCTCTCTTGAAATGCTAATTAAATTCTCCTTCCTAGCACATTACTAATTCTTCCTATTATTTCTTCCTCTGATGTGTTTCTTTTATTCTTCCTTCCATCTTTATTCCATTTGCTATCATCCTAGTTCACAAGATCACAGAAGGAGAACTAGAGGAGGCCTTAAAGACTTCTAGTATACCCCTTCATTTTAAAGATAAGGAAAATGAGGACCAGAGAAGTTAAGTAATTTACCTCAATATTACACATATAGTTAACAAAGATAGCAGGAATTTGCAACTAGGTCTCCTGACTCCAACTTGAAAATGCTTGACATAGTACTAATCTACCTTTCAAATTAAACTAAAAAAAAATCTATTGACCTTTGAGTTATGGCCCTAATACACTTTCATCCCGAAAAAAGTTTTTTGTTGATGTTGATGTTGATGTTGTTCAAAACTGTGATGTCCAATTCTTTGTAACCTTCTTTTGGGGTTTTCTTGGCAAAGATACTTGAGTGATTTGCCATTTTCTTCTCCAGTTCATTTTGCAGATAAGGAAACTGAGGCAAACAGGGTTAAATGAGTTGTCTAGGGTCACACAGCTAGTAAGAGTCCAAGGTCATATTTGAACTCAGGTCTTCCTGATACCAGGCCTCTATCCATTGTTCCTATCCACTGTACCCACCTAGCTGCTCCTGAAAAAGTTTTAATAGCCATCTAACTGATCTCTCTACCTTCAGGCTATGTTTGTACCATATTTTACAAACTAATCTGGTTATATCATGTTCTTTCACACAAACTTTCAATGGCTCACCATTGTCTACAGGATAAAATCAAACTACTTAGCCTGACATGCAAGGTCCTTTCTAACCTGTCTATAATCTAACATTTGTCAACTTGTCTACAGTGACTCACCTTCTGAAACATGCGGGCTATACTGCCCCATGCATTGTCTTGCAAACAGGTCTTAGTTTTCCCACCAATGTGTTTGCCAATCATGCAAGCCATTCCTTTTGCCTGGGATTAGGTCTGTTTTTTTGCTACTAGTCTGAATATAACCAATCCTTCAAAATCCAGTTGAACTCATTCCTTTCCAAGGAAGTTTTCTTAGACAGTTCCAGTCAACATGACCTCTCTTTCCTCAACTCCTATATTAGCTTTTGCTTGTACCTCTTTAATGGTCATGTATCATGTGTTGTCTTATAATGTTTCTTTTGTTGTTCTATTGAGCTGCTCTTTTTTACTTGTGTTTTCATTTAACTTTCTGCTTTTCCTTTAATTCAAAAATAAATTTAAAAAATCGACTGCTTGCATTTCCCCAACTAGGTTGCAAGTTTCTTTGGGAGAAAGAAGTGATTTTTAAAATTTCCTTGCACCTTTCTAAGCATGAGACACAAGACTGGGCACATTGTAGATGCTTAATAAATAATTGTTGAACATAAACAAATAAATAATTAATGAACTTATTGCTTTAAACCTATTGCATGCTTTGAAACAAGTTTACTGAATCAACGATCTTCATTTCTTTCTTCCTCACCACCTTGTTCTTCTAGGTACAATTTAATTGTAGGATCTGTTGCCACTATACCTTTTCAAGGAGATGCTCCACAGTTTTCCTAAAAGCAAGGTATGATATGTACCACAGTTCTAAATCCAAAGTTATTTCCCATTGTTTACGAAACTCAGAGGTAGAGAGGAATCACAGGCATGATATTCCTTATAGAAACCAGGGGGCTTCTATCCATAGCAGTTTTCTAGTGTCTAAGCAATTCCTCCCTTCCCCTGTCCTTTCCTTTCCTTCTCTTCACTTCATTTCCTGATCTAAGGTTCCAGTCATTGCAAAGAACATCTGGAAATGCCATAGAATTGCTTCCATCAAGTCAAGAATGGAAATGAATTACACTACTTGTTTGTTTTCCTCTGAGGGATCAGTCAAGCTGTGTTTTGTTATGATTTCATTTGATCACATACCAGCATACTAAAAATGTCATCTTGTTGATTTATCTTAAGACTCTTATCATTTGCATTCAAAAGCAGTGAAATCTAGTAGTTGGGAAAGGGTGGTAAGGTCTAGGTATTTCTGAGTTTTACTATTATCTTTCTTGCTGGCTTGCTATGCATCCCAAACAGCATCCTTTTAAGATTTTGGGGATCACACACACACACACACACCCTCCCACCAGCCCCAATTCATCCTTCAATAAAATGGGAAGGATGAGGAATGTTGCATATTTCCCATTTTACTTTCTATTTAATGATTTCAAAGTAAATAGAGCAAAAAGTGTATTCAAATCCAACCCAATCCAATGTTCATTTATCAACATATTTTATTAATACAGTTTGCATATATTATGGATTACATGTTGTCTTTTCCAACAGAATGTAAGCTCTTTAAGGACAAGACTGAGTATTATGCCTCTTACTATAGTAAGTACTTAAGAAATATATATTCATTGATTGCATAAACATCTATTGTTTGCAGGGCACTAGATAGTTGCTAAGGATATGAACACAAAATGAACAAAAACAAAGCAAAATAGTTCGTGCCCTCAAAAGTTTATGATCACCTGTATGTGGAGAGGTGGAATGGGTTGAGGGGGAAGGGGAGAACTTATGCCTGTGCATTTAATTTTTAACCTATATATTTTTATATGCTGTTATGCTCTATTTTAGGGCACTTTTTTTCTTCTTAATGTCTCCAGTGTTCTGCGAAGATGTGTTACTTATAATTTCTCTAGTTCCCTTTCTCTTCAGGGAAAAATAAGTCTTCAACCTCATGGCCCCCAGGTAATGATCCAGCCTGGTGCTGTCATGACCTCTAACACTGCATTGTTTTATTCACAACTTTAGTTTCATTAGGTCTAACTGTTACCTGCAGGGCAATGTCAGAATCAGTAAATAAACCCAATAGATAGGAAGAAGTAAATAAATTTCACCAAAACCACCAAGTCACACCAATTATCCTGGAACAAAGAATGTTTATTTAAGAAGAGTTGCAGGGGGGGGCCCATGCTACAGACTTAAAGGATGGGATCTTATATTTTCTGGGTAGGAAATGGAAGTAATGCTCATTTGGGACTTTGATTTCTCCTGAGTCCCAAGGCTGGTGAAAGAAAGTCATCTATTTGTGATAATTGCAAATGTGAGGCACCAGCAGTAGTGAGGAGCCCTTCATATGGCACCTAGGAATAGATGGCTGAAGGCGGCACAAGGTGAAGGTCTTGGTAATTGAAGCCTGGAGGCTACTATCAGCATCCTGATTCTACCAAGTTGACGGTGTCTCATCCCTCAGTGCCAGATCCCATTAGGATACCCCCAAGTGACAGATGGCCCTCCCGAACTGCCAATCGGCACAGATGTGATCCCAGCTTTGAGATAAACAATAGCACTTGCTGGCATGTGAAGTAACCTAAATTCCACCAATTATAAATCCTAGTGAAGGCCACGGTCACAGAGAGCCTGGATTCTTAGGCTCTCTTGGTCCATTTTGTAATGAAAGGACTACATGATCTAGTGGAACGGATGCTGGGCTGGGAGAAGGGAAATCTGGGTTCTAATTTTGGACAAGTTGTATGACCTTGAATAAGGTGCTTTATCTCTCTAGGCCCCATTTTCATTATCTATAAATTGAGATGCAATTTAATCTACTAAATATTTATTAAATGCCTGTGATACATCAAACACTGGAGAAACAAAGACAAAAATGGCCCAGAGCTCCTGCCCTCGGGAAGTTCATATTCTACTGGGTTTGTACTAGGTCAGTGGTTCTCAAAGATTTTTGGTCTCAGGACCCTTTAATACTTTAACAAAATCATTGAGGACCACTCATTCACTACCCATCCCTGAATGTTTATTTATATTTTTTGATATTTATAATATTTGAAATAAAAAGATCCTAGAATTATTATTAAAATAGTTTTGATCTTGGCAACACCCTGAAAAGATTTCAGTGATGCCCAGGGGTCCCTAGACCACACATTGAGAACTGATATACTAGACAGTCCCTAAGGTTCATTCTATTATTCTCAGTCAAAGTAACATAAGACAATCCTCCAAGTGAAGAATTTAACTGAAGGAAAATGACATGCCCCTTGGTGTGGGTGACCACAACATTCTCTGCATTCCAAAAGAGGTAACAATTAAAATCCTTCAAGTAGGTATACCTCCTTTAAAAAAAATGAAAACAGTGAATTTCTCAGTGTTTTAATTCAGGAAATATTAATCAATCACTTGCTTTGTATTATTACATAGTGTAATCCCTGTCCCTGAGAGGTTTATTGTCTAGTTCAAACAGAAGATTCATACACATGAAAAAGACTAAAATGTAAGAGAAGCTATCATTGAGTAATGAAATGCATGACAGATTACAGGACCTTTGGCAGGTGAGGAAGAGGAGGTGGAAATAACTGGTAACCATTTAAAAACAGTCATGGAGTGATTTTTATTTGAAACAAGTGGACAAGGGAAAGTGGGTCCTACATGGTCCTTCCAGAATTCAGAGGCAGAGAAAACTACAGTTTCTAAAGCCAATACCATTTTTTTCTCTTCTCTGCCATGTTTCCTCCCCTCCCCCCGGGCAGTTGCCATAACTCTAAGACCCAGAAGTGAACTGGCTAGATTTTAGTCCATAAGTGTCTATTCTTGTACTGCAATTGCTTTGAAGAGGTATCTGTTTACAGGATGGAATGTGCTTCCCCTTTACCTGCCACTTCCTAACATGCTAAAGTCCCCCAACAAACAGAGGGAAAGGGGGTGCTGTTCAGTTGGCTTTGTTGATTGTTGTTTCCTTGATGTTTCCACCCACCCTGTCCCTCACCTCATATATAAGAAGGAAATTTGTGCCAGGTCTCAAAGGTCAAGGACCACCACTACTTCTAAATCTTACTCATCGTTCCACAAACCCATCCACCTTCCTTAACCAACCCCATCTCCAACAACACTTCTCTCTGACCTGGAATCCCTAATGGACTTACTATCTGTATAATTTATTTGGCCATAAATAATGAACTGCCTACTGACACTGCCTTCTATTATTGTTTTAAACTCTGCTTTAAATCTTTATTATTGTTATTTAATTCCCCTCATATCTGTGCTTAATCTTCTCAAAAATAACAACAACCCAATAAGTGATTGCCTCATAACAGCCCTATGAAGTATGCAAACCATGTGTAAATTTCATCATTTATACATTGAGGGAACTGAAGCCTGGACAAGTGTACATCTATCACAATGGCGGATAAGCACACAAACCAGATACTTCTCACTTTTCCCGGTACCCTTTTCCATGTTACTACTCATATTCTCCAATTCTTTATTTTTTTTTTGCTTTTTGGAGGGCAATTGGGGTTAAGTGACTTGCCTACAGTCACAGGGGTAGTTTTTGTGTTAAGTGTCTGAGGCCGGATTTGAACTCAGGTCCTCCTGACTCCAGGGCCCATGCTCTACTCACTGTGCCACCCAGCCGCCCCAATATTCCGCAATTCTTAGAGTCCACAAGTGAATTGTAAACTCTTTGAAGGCAGGAACTGTATCGTACTCTTCTCTGGCACCACAATGCTTTTCATGACAAAACTGTGTTTTGACTGAATTTCATGTATAAAGAGAGATAGAGTCACATAATAGATACGAGTGCTGGGTTTAAGACCAGGAATTTTGGGGTTTGAAGCCTACCTCAAAAACGTCCTAGCTGTGTGACCTTGGGCAAGCACCTAATCTCTCAGACCCTCAGTTTTCTAATCTATAAAATCAGATGGTATCATCTACCCCACAGGATTCTTAGGAGGCCCCAGTAGTATGATGTATGTAAAATGCTTTACAAACCAGAAAGCATTGTGACTTACTCTATATAAATATGATTATAAGAACAGTGGCATCTTCTTTCTAATGTCTAGCACATTGTTGGTAGTTAATACTCAACAAAAGCAGTGGTGAAGTGAGTTGTGAGGATCAAATTAAACAATATTTGTAAAACATTTAGCACAGTGTCTGGTGCATAGTAGGTGCCACAAAAATGCTAGCTCTTATTAATTTCATAGCTTGCCATTCTGAAAATCTCAACCAGCTTGTCACAACTAAGGAAGCAAAAACAAAAGGTGAGTTTCCTGAGTACATATGGAAAAAAATTAATAATCTGTCTTTGCTTTCTCTAACGCTCAGAACACTGCCCATTTTCAGTTTAGTGAGCATTTGCTCAGAGGATCTGAAAACTTTTATCATCCTTGCAGAGCAGGAATTAGTGAATCTGATCTTGGGGATGAAATTTACCCAAGTCTGTTGGATAATAACTGTATGTATGGATGAATTCAGAGTCCAAGGGAAATTCTTCCAACTGAGGGTTGGCATCTTTCATAGCAAGGCCCATGACTGGGGTGGGAGTGGGGCAGAGGTAGGAGTTGAGAATTGTACTGACTGACCAATGGCCATCCCCTTTTGATTTTTATGGATATCACATGGAAAATGTAAGCTCAACTTGCAAAGTGGTTCATGTTTCTTGGAACTGTCATTTTGTCACTTTCCTTGGCTGTGAAAGTGATTTTCACACAGGCCTTGTTGTTGTTAAAGTAAACAAAAGGATAGTATTAATATACCCTGCATATATTTTAAATAAACACCCATCCAGTTGTATTTGAGAAGTGAAATTATTTGCTTACTCATGATTCTTGGAAATTGTATGCATCCTGATTTTTCATCCTTGCTTTGCCCTTATATACTTTATTTCCATCAACTTTCACAAATTATTCTGAGTAAAAAGGAAGATTGCTTTCAAATCTTTTTGGACTTTGAAATTCCTGTAGGTATAATTCCCCTCTGATATAGAAGAAATTTGTTTCAAAGCAAGAGATTGAATGCTTAAGTAGATAAATATCATTGCCCTCTATTAGCTAGAATCTGATTTTCTTCTTTGTTGATGGAGACCTGTGGCCAATCACCCCTCCTTTCCAAGAATCTTAATGAGAGCTCCTACACTGACTTCAGCTGAGTTGTCTGTAATATTTTCTTAAGCATCCTTCAGAGGACAATCAAGCTACCCCTTCTCCACTGCCAGGATATTTCAGTGGTGATATGGAAATTTAATTCGTTGATAAAAATGAGCAACTCATCTGTAACTTATTATTAAGAGAATTGCCTGCAGCAAAAAGTTAAATGATGTGCAGGTGGTCACAAAGCTAAAATGAATCAAAGGTAGTAGTTGAATCTAACTGTGCTATAATCTGGGCTGGCCTCAGGCACTTACTAGCTATGTGACCCTGGGCAAGTCACTTAACCTTTTTTTGCCTCAATTGCTTCATCAGTAAAACAAGATGGAGGAGGAAATTGTTAATCACTCCAGTATCTTTGCCAAGAAAAACCCAAATGGCCTCATGGAGAATCTAACACAACTGAAAAGTAATAATTACCACAATCTGAGACTGGTCTTTTTTCTGCTATGGCAAGAGTTCTCAACCTGGGGTCCATGAATTTGTTTAAAAATTATTTTTAATAATTGTATTTCATTATAATTGGTTTTCTATGTAATCTTTGTATTTTATTTTATGCACTTAAAACATTCTGGAAGGGGTCCATAGGCTTCACTGGACAGCCAAAGGGGTCCATGAAACTAAACAATTAAGAACCCCTGTTGCTTCTCCTCAGTGCACAAAGTAAGCCCCTAGAACATATTTGGTGAATTGAACTGAATTGAATGCTTCTGGTTAAGTGGAAGTTATGCACAAAAGAATCTCAGTTTAGCCTAGAAATGCCTCCCAGGCTTGGAGAAAAGTGTGCTCAAACCCTGAAATAGTACAAAATTTTCCTTCCTGCCCTATTTCATTCTTTTTTTTTTAATGAAAAGAGGTAGTAAGAAAAGAGAGGGTGAAAGATGTCAGACTTTTGTTAATAAAATTTTGATCCAAGTGATAATTTTTCTAAAAATTTATATATAATTTATAAATCATCTACTGTTTAAAAGACATTGTGAGGAGATGCCATCATTTGGGAAATGGCTGAACAAGCTGTGCTATATGAATGTAATGGAATACCATTGTGCAATAAGTAATGTTGAACAGGCAGATTTCAGAAAAACCTGGAAAGACTTGTATGAATTGCTGCAAAGTGAAATGACCAGAACCAGGAAAACATTGTACACAGTATCAGCAACACTGTGTGAGGATTAATTATAGATGACTAACTCTTCTCAGTAACACAATGATCTAAGACAAGTACAAAGGACTCACAAAGGAAAATGCTATCCATATCCATATAAAGAATTTATGGACTCTGAGTGCAGATTGAAGCAAATTTTTTTCACTTTATTTATTATTTCTTGTTTTTTCTTCTTTTGATCTGCTTCTTCTTTCACAACTGTAACTAATATGGAAACATTTTTACATGATTGCACATGTATAAACTATATAAAAATATCTACCATTTCTAGAAGGAGGGAGGGGAAGAGAAAAATTTGGAATTCAAAATCTTGTAAAAATGAATGCTAAAAATTTTCTTGACATGTAACTGGGGAAAAAATAAAATACTACTTAATTTAAAAAAAAATAAAAGTCATCATGTCAGGAGTTTAGGCTACAAAGATCAAAAACCAACCTTGGTTCCAAGAAATTTACATTCTACTGGGGGAGGGGTGGAATACAACATAAAGATATGGTGACTATAAGGGGAACTAAATATGGAGTAAGCACTGACACATGGGAGTGGGGGTGCACCCAGGAAAGGCTTCGTGGAGCAGATGTACCTTGACATGAGACTTGAGGGAAATGAGAATTCTCAAAGAGGAAATGAAGCGGGAGTTCATTCCAGGAAAGGAAGATGACTTGTGCCAATACACAGAGAATGGAGATGAAGTAGAACTTCAAGAAATGACTAGTAGTTCAGTCTGACAGTAATGTAGAGAAAAAGAATGCAAAATAAGCCTGGAAGAGAAGTTTCGAGCTAAACTGTAGAATGCCTAATAAGTCAGGCTTAGGAATTAGTATTTTATCATTGAGGCATCAGATGGCTTTTAAAAAGTTTTATTAATATTTTTTTTTGTTTTAACCAGAGGAAGGATGGCATACTGAATATAGAGTTGTCCTCAGAGGCAAGAAGGCCTAGATTCAAGTTCTGTTTCTTCACACATAATGGCTAAATGACTTTGGGTAAGTAAATTAACTTCTCAATGCTTCAGACAATTCTCTAAGACTATAAATTGAGTGATTTTCTTTCATTCCAGCTCTGCCCATGTCATTCCCCTGCTCTATAAACTCCAATGACTCTCTTATTATATCTAGAATCAAATATAAACTGCTCTGTTTAGCTTCTGAAGTCCTGCATATGATCTTCCCCAACCTGTCTTTCCAGCCTCTTTGCATATCACTCCCCCATCAGCACTCTGGACTCTTCTGTTTATTGCATGAATCATTCGATCTCTTGTTCCCATGCCTTGGCACTCCTCATCCTCCGTGACTGGGAGGCACTTCCTTCTCACCTTTGCCTCATAGAGTCTTTATCGTCTTTCCAGATGCAGTTCAAGTACCACTTTCTAAGTGAAGATCTTTCCTGATCTCTCAACTACTTGTGTCATCCCTTTCAAACTAGCTTGTGTTTAACTACTTTGTAATTATTCTCTTTGCATATTTTTTACTACATATATTGATACACACATATACAGCTATATGTATTGGCACCTATTTCCACTATTAGAACATAAAGTCTTTTGCTTTCTTCTTTTTTTTTTTTTTTTGGAGGGGGGAAGGCTGGGCAATTGGGGTTAAGTGACTTGCCCAAGGTCACATGGCTAGTTAAGTGTTAAGTGTCTGAGGCTGGATTTGAACTCAGGTCCTTCTGACTCCAGGGTCAGTGCTCTATTCACTGTGCCACCTAGCCACCCCAGAACCTAAGGTATTTAGTATTGATTCCTTCATTGTATGTCTATCCCTAGCAACTAACTCATGTGTGCCACATAGAAGGTGCTTAATAAATAATTGCTAATTATTGATTAATAAATTACAAAGAATGTGCCAATCTGCATTGGTAGAGAGGGCTTCTTCACCCAGGACTCTCCTATGCCAATGAAATCACTTTAGATCACTTTCCTTTCCGAATGTATATTTCCTTTCCCAAGCTTCTCTCCAGAAAGTCATCCTTTGTAACAAAGGATAAAAATTGAAATAGGAGAAAATGCAGTTGAGGAAAACTAGCTGATGCATCACCTCAACCTGACAATATAAGCAGGGTTCCACTTCTGGTTATCAACTGCTGAGGAAAAGAAGAGACAGAGGGGGGTTTTCTCTATCCTTTCTCCAATATCAAGCTTAGTAATTACAATGTCAGTTTAGCTTGTGTTTGGAGTTTCTACTCTTGTTTTTTCCATTTTTGTTGTTCTAGGCATGTGTCTATTTTTTCTGGTTCTGCTTACTTCACTTTGCATCAGTCTTTATATTTCCCCATGCTTTTCTGAATTCTCAACACATAATTTCTCATGGTACAGTAATATTCTGTTAGATCATCAACCATGATTTGTTAAGCCGCTTCCCAATTGATGGGCATCGACTTCATTTTCACTTCTTCACCACTACAAAACTTTTTGCTATGAGTTTTCCGATGTATATGGAACCTTACTGTTTTTGACATTCTTGAGGTATATGTTTATCATTGGTACTTCTGGTTGAAAGGGGAAGGGAAAAGGAAATAAATATTTGTTAAACTCTGACTGTGTTCCAGGCACTGTGCTAAGCACTATACAGATAAATCATTTGATTTTCACCATAAACCTGGGAAATAATGTGTTATTATTGTCCCAGTTTTACAGTTATGGATACTGAGGCAGAGAAAAGTTAACTGACCTGCATAGGCTAGTAAGTGTCTGAGGTAGGATTTGAACTCAGGTCTTCCTGATTCTGGGTCCAGTGCTATTACATACTGCATTACCTACCTGCCTTTCAAAAGGTATACATCTGGCTGGGGAACCTGCAGTCTCAAGGCCAGACCCTAAAGGCCACCTGTGGCCTCAAGGTTGCAGGCTCCCCACCCCTGTTGTAGATATTTCATTCATTTCCTTACTATTAACCCAAATTGCTTTCCGGAGCAGTTAGACGATTTCACCCACAGTGAATTGTCCTTGGAGTTTTTTGAGCAAAGACAAATGTATGCCTTTAGAAAACTATATGAGGATGGATTGGAAAGAAAATAGACTGGAAATAGAAAGACCGGTTAAAATTAAAATAGTGTAGATGAGAGGTAATGAGATCATGAATGAAGGTAGTGATGTTATAAATGAAGCGAAGGTGAGCTTTGTCAGAGCTAGAGGTAGAATTGACAGGACTTGGCAATTAGTTGGCTATGTGGTGAGGTCAAGGTTGATGCTGAGGTTAGGAAGGTCTTCAGACTGTGTGGCCTATCTACTCCACCTCAGTCACCCTATAGGGCCCTACAAACTCTCTATTTCCATGATCAAACACTTTGACATTCCTCTAATGATAACCTCTTCCTATTCTATCTGTCCTTGGGCCTTGCCCTTCCAAAAACTAGTCTTTGTCTCCATTGTGCCCTCTAATCCATCTCTCCCTTTATCCTTTCTCAGGCCATTGAGCCTGATTCGAATTCACTTTCTTCTCCTTCTCTATAGATAACTAGTTCAACTCCTAACTGTCCCTTACTCTCCAATCCCCTGCTTCCTTTTTCTCTCCCCACCCCCTCCTTTTGAATGCCCTTTCTGGGTTTTTCACACTTCTTTCTCCTGCTTCTCCTCCTTTCTCATTACTTCTCTGTCCTCTCTGCAGGCTTTTCCTCTCTATCACATATTTCCTAACTGTGTATGTACCAGAAGGACCTGTCCTGCATCTTAATATCTTCTCTCTATATAATTTCATATTTGATGTTTTCATGACTTCATCACTTCCTATGCATTTATTTATCATCTCCAGGGAAATGCCTCCCAAATCTATATATCTGATTCCAATCCCAGTCCCAGCTCCAATCTATTTATTGCTTTGCAAATATTAAAGTACTATAGAAATACCAGGAAATAGGGAGATAGAGATTGGGTTTGTGATTTAATTGGTATAGGAAGCTCTCAGATAAGGACACTTCTTCTTCTAATGCAGGTCTTTCAGAGCTACTTAGAGCAATAAGAGAGTAAATTATTTTTCCTAGGGTCACATAGTTTGTAGGTGTCAGATACTGGTATTGTATCATGGTCTTTTGGGCTTCAAGACCAGCTGTCTATCAAATAAGTTAACACTAACTCTAAGCGTATAAATGTGCTACATTATTGCTTTTAATAACTATTAATAAAATAAAGTCTTTAAGAGATAACATGCATAGAAGATGACCTCTATTTTATGATCAAAGTAGGCACTGAGGTCATCTTCTGAATAACAGGAGCTTGGGGATATTTTAGGAATCTGAAGAAAAAGAAGCATCTTTGGAATAGCTGCTATGGGAAGCATAACATAGAATCAACCAGGGAATAATAAAAGTATTGCTATGTAAAAATGAAAGTTCAACTAGGATTTAGTAATACTAATTTATAGTGAACATCACTGAAACACTTGTAGGATTTCCTTCAAGACTCTTAAACCACAAGGGAATAGGAACAGAGAAGGAAAAAGTTGGCGAGTCATGTTGGAGGGTTGGTAAGGTCTAAATGGCAAAAGAAAAGGAAGAAAAGTAATTTAATGGTAGAAAACAGCACATTTTGAATTTAACAACATATTTTTAAAAAGTTAACAAGAGGGGTGGCTAGGTGGTGCAGTGAATTAGAGCACCAGCCCTGGAGTCAAGAGGACCTGAGTTCAAATCCCACCTCAGACACAACACAAAACTAGCCATGTGACCTTGGGCAAGTCACTTAACCCCAATTGCCCTACCTCCCCCCCTCAAAAATGCAAAAAGCACCCCAAAAACAAAAACAAAAAAAGTTAACAAGTGTAGTAGAGAGAGAAATCCTAGGTTCAAATCCTGCCTCCGACATTTATTAACTGTGTGATCTTGGGCAAATCACATAACTTCTCATCACTCTGAGTAACTTTCTAAGATTATAAGATGCAAAAAAGCTACTGACCTTCATTGGTAGAAGATTTCCTCACCTGGGAGTCCTCTGTATTAATGATTATACAGATCTAGTCCCTAGTATTTCAGCTTCAAATTCCAAAATATGAAAGGAGGAAATCGAAAAGTTTCTTCCTAGTTCTTCTCTTTAATAAGGAACAGATCAATGGGCACTAGAGAACCTGGACTATGGTTGCTACTGGGATGGGACCCTGGATCATTCCACTTACAGGTTCATGCTTTGAGTTGCTAGAGACTTTGAGATTAGAGAAAGACTCAAGAGAGGCCCAGAAGAACTGAGGAAAAGTGAGAAGCCTTGGTCATTTTGTTGTGACTATTTAAAAACATTTTTGTATTTGTAAGCAAATGTTTCTTTGTTTTTCTGTTCTATGTCTCTTTAATCCCTGGGAATCCTGAAAAACAAAGTGTTAATTTCTTTCCTATTTCCTCACTTCTCTGTCTTATCTCTACTTCTGGCCTCTAACTCCATTTTCTGGCCCTTAGTCTTCCCAAATGGATAACTGAGTATTCTCTGGAGTCCTTCCTTTGCCATTTTGGGAAATGCTCCTCTGCTTTAAAGCTTCCTTAAATGCCTAAAAAGAAAAGTTGGCCACATGTATATGACAACAGCACAGCTGGATTGAATGGCCAGTACCCTCTGGGGAAATCATGTTTTGCAGGTAAAAAAGTGCCATCATTCCATTCTGCTATATAAGGTGCTGTACTGGGACTGAACTTAGTGACAGCTAAAGCTAGAGATAACTTCTCTACTGCAAAAGAGTTACAGAATCATTGAGTTGTAGAGATGAAAAGGACTGGGGTCATCAAGTCTAAAGGTTCTTAACCTATAGTCCATGGATAGATTTCAGCAGGTTTGTGACTTTGGGTGGGAAAAATATAACATATAACTGATAAATGTATTTTTCATTAATCTTTAACTGGAATTTGAAATTTTCTTCAATTATGAAAATAGGCAACAACACATATTTTTCCTGAAAAAGAAGCCTTAGGCTTCACCAGACTGTCAAAGGTGTTCATTCATGAGGGGAAAAGAGTCCAATTCTTAGCCAATGCATCAATAATTTCTACAATGTCACCAACTATTAGTCATACAGCTTGCACTTGTTGACCTGTGATGATAAGGAACTCACTCATTTCTAAGATAGCCTTTTGTACTTCTTGATAGTTCTAATTAAAGTAAGATTTTTTTCCTGATATTGGTCTGGAACTAGCCTCCTTCTTATTTCCATCCATTGATCCTAATTATTCTTTCTGGCATCAAGTAAAACAAGTTTAATTCTTTTCCTACTTGGTAACCCTTTAAATATTTGAAGACTGTTATCATCTAAGATTTTCTTCTCAAATCAAAACATCCCTAATTCGTTCAACTAATCTTCCAAAAAGCATGACATCTAAGTCTTCTCACCATTCTTGTCACTCCTTTCTACATTCTAGTTCACCACTACACAAATGCCCAAGAAGACCTGGGATCACATTAATTTAAATGTTGCCTCCAGTAATGCAGATCATATTCAATCTATACGTGACCATCCAGTGAAATTCCTGACCATATCGTCATATAAATCCATACATACTTGTCTATCCAGTGAGACATTTGACTATACCCTCATCTAAGTTCACAATAGCGAGTCAGCCAAATATTTTGGGAGCCTTCCTCATTTTCTAGTGACATCGTAAGGAAATCAATGGAGTATATGATCTGCCCACTAGTTTCCCTCACACTCACTATGTGACCTCCCTATCTTCTTTTGAAGATTACATTTCTTTAATAGTATCTCTTGCTCAGTTCTTCTTCACAGTTCTATATTTACTATGTGGTACATCCTGATCACACCCACTATGGTTCTTGTCATTGCCCTCTGAATGATATGTCTTTAATTGCTTGGAAGACCTAGAGTTAAATCCTCCTTCAGAAACTTGTTAGCTTCTCTGGTTAACCCTAAGCAAGTCATTCAAGCTTTCCTGGGCTCAGTTTTCTAATCTTTGAAATGAGGATAATAACATGTGCCTCACAGGGCTGTTGTTAGTATCAAATGAGTTAATATATGTAAAGTACTTTGCCAACTTTTAAAACGTTAGCTCTTATGATGACAAAGGCAAGTACTTTGTTAAACACACATCTACCCATTTTAGGCCTTACTTGAAATTATTGATTGGAGAGTCACCTCTAATATCAGATCTTTTCATTGAATAATTTGTGGGGGGGGGAGACACTTTGTTAGAAGAGAATCTTCTAAAGCTAATATTTTGCTCTACCAGAGTAACTATTTTTAATTGTAAAATGGTAAAGATGTTATCTACTGTGAAATACTTTAAATTATTTATTTATTTTTAGCTTGCAATATTCACTTTTATAAGATTTTGAGTTATAAATTTTTCCTTCCTCCTTCCATTTCTCCCTTACCAAGATGGCATGCAATTTGATATAGGCTATATGTGTATTAAACATATGTGTATTAAACATATGTCCACATTAATTATGTTGTGAAGGTATAAAAAAGGAAAAACCATGAGAAAGAAGAGACAAAAAACAACAAACAAAAGAGAAAATAGTATGCTTCAATCTGCATTCAGACTCCATAGTTCTTTCTCTGGATGTGGATTATATTTGTCATCTTTAGTCTTTTGGAATTGACTTAGATCATTGTAGTGCTCATAAGAGCTAAGTCTAACAAAGTTGGTCTTCCCATAATATTGCTGTTACTGTGTACAATGTTCTCCTGATTCTGCTCACTTCACTCAGCATCAGTTCATATAAGTCTTTTCAGGTTTTTCTGAATCTGCCTGCTCACCATTTCTTATGGAACAACAGTATTCTATTACTTTCATATACCACAACTTTAGTCATTCCCCAATTGATGGGCGTCTCCTCAATTTCCAGTTATTTGCCACTACAAAAAGAGCTGCTATAGTTTCATGCATGTGGGTCATTTTCCCCTTTTTAATGATCTCTTTGGGATACAAACCTAATAGGGGTATTATTGGATCAAAGGGTGTGCAGTTTTATGGTCCTTTGGGCATAATTCCAAATTGTTCTTGTGAAATACACTTTTTGCAGAAGCCTGTTTTATTCTCTACTAATAACCTCATAAGGATATCCTTAATGCATATGTAAATTATTATCATAAAAATCCATATATATATACATATAGAAAAGTAAGCATACAGGTCATTCACTGATTTTTAGTCATGATTTTTTCAGCATTGATAAAGGCACAATATTTTTGTTTTGTTTTTTTTTCCCCTGACACCTTTAGTATCTTTCATTTTGTCAGATCTTTGTGACAGAATTGCATTATTTCCAGCATGGAACTTTTCTATGAATATTTGTTCTAATCCAGCTGTTTTACTAAATTTTGTTATTTTTAGTGTCATCATTATCTCCTCCTGAAACATATGGTGCTATTAGAGTGTAAGTATGCTGACTCTACTGTCCTTGAAAGCACAAAACAGTTTGGTATAAAAATAACTGAAGATCTTTTCCATTTTTCTTCTCTCTGTTGTCTTCCTTCTACTTTGTTTCTTAAATGCCTTTAGATGCTTTTGCAGAATTGGATCGCTTCCCAAGTTTTCTTTTAACTTGTTTAAACCCTGATGGTTCTCTCTGTTTTTTGAAGTGATAACAGTCATAAAAAAGTTCATTGTCTCTTTTAAAATATGACTTCCAGAACAGTATACAATGACATCTTATCTCATTAAAACTCTCATTCTCCTAATCGCAGGATATCATGATGAAAGCATCTGATGAAGCAAATTTATACTTAAAACACTGTAATAGATTGGGGGGGGCAGTGGAGATATCATTATTATCTCATTATCAATTAGCGAGGTATTACAACAGTATACAAAATTCCCAAGGTTGTCTGACCATGGAAGTATATAGTGGCACTGCAGGGTTCTTTCCTACTCTTATCACTTTAGCCTAAGTTCACACCAACTTTTTTGACCATCACGTCATACTGCTGACTTAGGTTGAGTTTGCAGTCTACTTAGAGCTCAAGGTCTTCTCTTCATGAACTGCTTTCTAGTCATATATTTATCATCCTTCCCATATAATTATTTTGAACTAAATACAAGATTTATTTCTATTATTATTAAATTTCACTTTTCTAGCTTCAGTTCACCATTGAAATCTGTCTAGATCCTTTTGAATACCAATTGTCATCTAATACATTAGTTATTCTTCCCAGATAGCTGCAAATTTGATAAGCATGACATCTGTACTTTTATTCAAGCTATTGATAAAAATGTTCAACAGAAGAAGGCCAAGGGTAGAATTCTATTGCACTCTAATAAAGAAGTCTTTCCAGGTTGACAGCAATCCATTAATCAACACATTTAGGTCCTAGTTAGCCAGCTAGATCCTAACCCATCTAACTGTTCTATCACCCAATCCGTTTCTCCATCTTGTCCCCAGAAAGAGAGTTCCCCTCTGTTCTTCAGAGAGGTTTAGTGGCCACAACTTTTGAGTCTTCATTATGGAGTACTTGTGGAGACAGAAAATATAAATTTGATTTCTAAGACATTGGATGCTTAAAGTAAAGAAAAAGGGGGAAAAAACAGAAAAACGTTTTTAGGTTGTTGGGGAGAAACCTCTTGATTCCTCAATAAATTTTAAAAAGATTTTACAATTGTCCTTTGACTATAATTAAGGCAGTCCCAAAGTTATGATCAATAGCAATTAAGAAATATTTATTGACAAACAAGCTGTTGCAAGCTAGGAAATATAAAACACAGTTCTCTAGAAGCTTAACATTTAGTTGAATAGATAAGAAACATGCATGAAAAGATACCTAATAGCAAGCAGTATATGATTAATGACAAGAAATAAATTGCTTTGAATCCATAGTTGGCTTACAGATAGGAATAGTCAGATTTTGAAGAGAAAGGGGATAAAATTTTAGATGTGTATAGGAGGACGTGTAGAAGGAAGGAATACTGTGCACAGAGGAATATGAAAAAATAGAAGACATGTTTGGGAAATAGTAATGCTCCTTTGATTAGAGGATTCATTTAGCCAGGTATTGCAAGATAAGACTGAAATAGATTGGGGATTGAAAGGGGAGGGTTTTAATACTTAATGTATGTGTGTATACACATAAATGTGTATATATACACTGCTTCATATATAGTATTATATTAATATTAGACCAATATATGAACCCACCTTCCTAAGCCAAAGTGTTACTTTCTCCCACTTCCTGGTGCATTATTACCTTGCCGCATAGACATAACTTCATACTTGTCTCTGGCTTCTTCACAATGACATCCTATCCCACCAAAACTCTCATTGTCCTAATTGCAGGATATCATGAGGAAAGCATCTGATTAAGCAAATTTATACATTAAACACTACAATAGATTGGGGGTGGCAGTGGAGATATCATTATCTCATTATCTTTGCCCCAAACTGTTGCTATTGTTCACTCATTCTTCAGTAGTATCTGACTTTTTTTTTTTTTATCCCATTTGGGGTTTCCCTGACAAAGATAATGGAGTGGTTTGTCATTTCCTTCTCTGGGTCACTTTATAGGGGAGGAAATGGAGGCAAACAGGCTTAATTGACTTGCCCAGGGTCACATAGTCAGTTCTGAGGTCAGCTTTGAACTTAGGAAGATGGGTTTTCCTAACTCCAGGACTGGCCTTCTCTCCACTGTACCACTTACCTGCCCATTTCTCCCCAAGCCCTACCACTTTTCCAAAGTATCCTATCTTTTTTTGAAGGTCCCACCATTTTCCCACTCTCCCAGGTTCATAATCTTAGTGAAAAGATTGGTTGATCTCTCCCTCAACGTACATTTCCAGCAATCTTGCCATTTTTACTTCTACAGCATCTCTTGCACGCATCCACCTTTCTCTCTTTAGATTGCCATCACCTGAGTTCAGGCCATTATTACTCCTCATCTACATTATTGCAATGACCTTCTAATTGGTCTCTGGATAGTCCAAGCTTCTTCCCACTCCAATCCATCCTCCACACTGTTGCCAAAATGATTCTCTTTAAGTGCATGGACAATGGCCTGACTTTTATGGAAAAAAGTCTGGCCCTGATCATAACCATGAATTCAATGCATTGTGAAGTCACTGCAGATATCAGTTTCACTCAGTGGCATAATCCCAGTGGCAAGGCAAAGATGCCTTTCTTACGGTGACGTCCTCACAGTAAACATCCAGGGCCTCTGTCCAGTTGTGCTCAGTGTCTTTGTCCTTGCCTGGAAGCAATCTTCTGGGAATAGATGATTAAAGGAGTGACTGCTCACAACTTTCTCAAGAAGCAGCATGGTATAGAGGAAAGAGCATTGGCTCTATAGTCAAAGGACCTGGGTTCAAATCTCACCTCTGATGTTTACTACCCCTGTAGTAAGGCACATCACTTAGGCATTCTATGCCATAGTTTCTTCATCTATAAAATAAAGGAGGGTTGGACTAGATGACCTCTGAGGTCCCTTCTAATTCTAGATTGTGAACCTATGTGTGTATGGATCAATCAACAAGCATTTATTAACCAGGAATTGTGCTAGGCATGGGGAGCCAGGGACTAAACTGTTACAGTGTCTGACCTCAAAGAACTCACAAACTATTGGGAAGGACATCACACACACACACAGACACACGCACATGTACACATTTATTTATTTTTACAAAATACAAACAAAATAGTTGTATATAAAATAAATTTATTTACAGGGCAACAAGGTCCAATAGACAGAGTGTGGGACATGGAATCAGGAAGGTTCTGGTTTGAATCCCAACTCTCATATTTACCAACTCTGTCCCTTGGCCAAATCACTCAGCGTCCCTTAGCCTCAGTTTCCTTTTCAGTGAAATGGGGCTAATAATATCTGTTGTGATAGAATGAATATCTGCCATTATTTCCCCATATCATGGGTTAGACTAACACCTCCTCCTTCCCTCCTACAACAGGGATTCATTTTCCCTAAAAAGAGACAAAGGCTTTGAGTTTTGGACAAAGGAATATGGATTTGATTCCGCAGATAAGAAGTAGGTATGAAAGGATTTTAAGGGGAGGTTGACATGATGAAATCTGGACTTAGGAAGGTTAACGTGGCTGTGGTGTGGATAAATGAAGGCTTTCCAGAAAAGGCAGTTTAGCAGCTGTTTCTCTCACATGCCCTGGCCCTCTGTGAAACTGGTTGTTGTTTTATGTGGGACAGATTTAGGACCACTTTTACAGCATGCTGGTCTATTGCCTTCACAGTCTCCTACACCATTCAGACCTGAAGGTCACTTTCATATTTGTCTTTCCTGGCATATGGATTAATCTCTATTATCCCCAGCACCTTGGTCCAAATTTATTTTTTATGATTGTTGTTTTATTTGTACTTTGTCCAATTGGACAAAATCATCATTTTAATGATCTGCAACTTTAAAGATGATCATTTAGCCTCAGTTCCTGACTCTAAATATGAACACTGGAGCAGGGTAAAAGCTGTAATTATGCTTCTTGGCATCTATAGCCAAGAGGAGGATTGGGCTAAACCTCCCATGAAAAGCAATGAGCATTTCTGGTTTGTCATTTCATCTTCGGGCATCAATTGACCTCTACAGCAGAATTCTTTGGGATTAACAGTTGAATCATTTCAGGCCTTTGCTGATGGCTACTGCCTGATACCTTCTGACCCAGAGTACGTTGCTCTTTCATTATGTTTGCTAGTAGCTGAGAAACAGTCATGCAGTGCTACTGAGTGTGTGTGTGTGTATGTATGTGTGAGACAGAGAGAGACAGACAGAGACACAGAGAGACAGAGAAAAAACACATCATATTTGTGCTGCTTAAAAAAAATGGTTAGTCACAAACTTTAGCCTTGATTAGACTTGTTTGACAGGCCAAAGTTTGTGTTTTATTTCTTATGCTGAATCAATCTATCAATATTTTCTTAAGCACCTACTATGTTCCCAGTAGTGGAAGAGGTGTCAGAAGAGATATAAAAAGAAGTCTGTGGTTCAGTCTCAGCACTTGAGAAACACATAATGTACCTTGGGAAATGGGAGATTTTTTTTTCCTTCTCTATTCCTAGTAATGTCCTAGCTATATAATAAACATTCATTCTTCCAGTAAATATTTATTTATTTATTCATTCACTCAGCAAATATTGACAACATAAGTAATAGCTATTTTTATGCTGGGCACTGTGGTGTCTGTGTACATAGGTATATAGAACTGTAGCTTTCTCTTCAAACAGATTACAGTCTAATAGGGAAGATGACACATATACACAGATAACTATGATTCAGGCAGAATATGATATGTGCCACAAGAGACATTCCAACACAGGGCTATGGATGTTCAGAGAAGGGAAAAAAATCACTCCTGGCTGGGAATATCAGGGAGAGGTTCAGGGAATTTGAGCAGGGACTTGGAGGATGGATAGTGTTTCAGTGGGGTGAGATGGGAGAGGGCATTTCAGGTGGAGAAAACAGAAAGAGCAAAGCCATTGATGGGAGAGACGCCACAGAACTGGAGAAAGGCAAATGTCCTGTTTTTTGAAAGAAAAATTAAGGAACACAGTAGAGTCTGTTTCTGTAGGCCAGGGAACCTGCCACAAGTCTCCCCCAATCCAGCCCATCTTCCACTCAGGCGACAAAATGTTTTTCCCAAAACACAGGTTTGACTATGTTCTCCTGTCCTCCCTACTCAATAAACTCTAGTGTTTCCCTATCACCTCCAGAATCAAATATAAAATCCTCTGTTTGGTGTTCAAACCCCTTTATAACCTGGCTCCCTTACCTTCCTGTCTTCTTATCCCTTGCCTCTCCCCCTCCTTCTGTACCCTTCTGGCTGGTGTGTCACCTAGTGTCACCTACTAGCTGGTGACATCAGCCTCCTGGTTACTGCTTCTACAAGACACTTCCTGCTTATTTCTACCTCCTGGCTTCCCTGGCTTCTTTGAAGTCCTAGCTAAAATCCTATCTGCTCTAAGAAGCCTTTCCTGATTCCTCCCAATTCTAGTAATTCTTAATTCCCTCTGTTGATTATTTCCAATTTATCCTGTGTATAGTGTTTATACATAGTTACTTGCATGTAGTCTTCTTCTTTGGATTGTAAGCTCCTTGAGGGCAGGAACTGTCTTTTATCTTTCTTTGTATCCCCAGCACTTAGCACAGTGCCTGGCACTTAATAAATATTTATTGTCTGACTTCAATTCCTAATGAATTTCTATAACATATTAAAAAGAAGGCCAGTGAATATTTCAGAAAGGAAGTGGGGATCACAAAGATCCAGCAAGGTTTTTTCTAGTTGATACCCAATCAATTATATTTCCTTTTTGAAAGGGTCACTGGAGCAAAGGTTTGCTATCAACAAAGTATTACCTAATTGTATCAAAACATTTAACAAAGCCCCTCAGGCTCTTCTTATGGACAAAATAGAGAAATGTGGACTAAGACATATGACAATTAGGTAGGCTAGTTGAATGACTAGACCTAAATTAAAAAAAAATGATTATTAATTATTTAATGTCCACTTGGAAGGAAGTCTGCAGGGGGTTCTATAAATATCTATGATTACCTGTGAGTCATTTAACATTTGATAATTCAGTAAGCATTTATTTAGCATATACTCTATTCAAGGCACTGGAGTTACAAAGATAAAAATGAAATAGTCATTGACCTCAAGAAGTTTAAATTCTAATGGAAGATAGAATATGTTTCAAGATAAGCAAATATACTGTAATTTAAAAGTACTTAGAAGAGTATTAGAAAGTCATGGTATGGGAGCGGTTCAGTGCCACAGTGAATAGAGCACCAGCCCTGGAGTCAGGAAGACCTGAATTCAAATCCGGCCTCAGACACTTAACACTTACTAGCCATGTGACCTTGGACAAGTCACTTAACCCCAATTGCCCTGCTTTCTCCCCTCCAAAAGGCAAAAAAAAGTCATGGTATTAGGGAAGGTTTCGTGGAGGAGGTGGCACTAGAGATAAGCCATGATAGCATTGAAGGTTCTGAAAGGCAAAAATGAAAAAAAAAAAGTAGATTCTGGGTACAGGGGATGACTTCTGTGACTACTGGTGCCAGAAAATGTAATGTTGAGTTTGGACAATAGCCAGCAGTCCAATTTGGCTGGAATTTTGAATGCAAGAAGAGGAGTAATAGGAAATAAAGTTGGAAAGGAAACTTGGAGCCAGACTTTTCAGGGCCTTCAATGACAAGATGAGGAGACCGTCTTAAATCCTAGAAGCAATAAGAAGCCACTGAAGGTTTTTGAGTAGGGGAATGACTCATTACTTGGGAATTGAGAATTGCCATTTGTTCCTTTGGAAGGTGATTAAGATTATTTGGATATCTATTTAGATGGTGTATTGAAGGGAAGAGGCTAGAAGTAGAGAGACCATTTGGGAGTATATTACAATAGTTCAGGTGAGCCACAATGAAGATCCAGACTAGGGTGGTGACCTTGGAAATGGGAGAGAATGAGATTCATGTATGTAACATTGTAAAGGGAGAATGAAAAGGATTTGGCCACTTGTTAAATATGGAGGTGAGGGAGAGTCAAGGGTAGGTGGCTCTAAGGTTACCACACTGACTGAGAGGATGACAGTGCCCGCAACAAAACGAGGGACATTTGGAGGAGGGCTGCAATTAGCGGACAAGACGGTTATTGATTTTGAGATGCCTACAAGTCCTCCAAACAGAGATATCCAGAAGGCAATTGCAGAGGAGAGACTGGAGCTTCAGTAAGAGATTAAGGTTAGCTATATACTTCAGGGAGTTTCCTATGCAAACATGATTACTGATCCCATGAAGTCATTATGGACTTTAATCAACATTTTTTTCCTTTTAAAAATAAATTGTTGGGGTGGCTAGGTGGCTGGAGTCTAGAAGACCTGAGTTGAAATCCAGCCTCAGACACTTAACACTAACCATATGACCTTGGGCAAGTCACTTAACCCCTATTGATCTGCCTTCCTCCCTCCATAAAAAGCAAAAAAAACCCCTGTTATTTATACCTTTTGTTTTTATATAAAATAATAACTAGCAGTTATATAGCAATTTAAGGTTTGCTTATTTGATATATTTGATAATATATTTGATCCTCACAAGAATCTAATAAAATAGGTATTTTTATTCTCCCAATTTTTTTATAAATGAAGTAACTGAGACTAAGAGGTTGTGACTTGCCCACAGTCACACAGCTAGTGTGTCTGAGGTGAAATTTGAATTTGAGATCACCTAACTCCAAATACAATACTTTAACTACTGTACATTTGTTTTCTAAGATATCCCTTCCCCTCTATCACATCCAAAGAGCCATGCTTTATGACAGAGAAAAAAAAAGGAAACAAAAAATAGTTCGCAAAATTAACCAACAAAAGTTTAACATAGTACACATTTGTAGCCTGCAAAGAACTGGATGGAGGAGGTACCATTTCCTATCACTTCTTTGGTGTCAAAATCAGTCATTATAGTTTTACAGCATTTAGTTTTGATAGTTGTTGTTTTTATTGTTTTGTGGTTCATTTTCTGTTGTTCTTTCCATTCGTGTTTTTGTAGTCATGCAATATATTATTTTTCTTATTTATGCTTACTTCACTTGACATCACTTCATATAAGTCTTCCCATGCTTCTTTGTATTCCTCATATTTTTTTGTTTCTTAAAGCATTTGTACCACAATTGGCCAATTTATAACTAAAAAAGGGGCTGCTGCAAATTTTTGAATTCATATGGGGTTCTTCTTTTTTCTTTTTTTTATTATTGATCCCCTTGGGAATATTTGCCCAGGAGTTTGATCTGCTGTTCAAAGAGCATGGACATTTTAATCATTTTCTTAGAATAATTCTAAATTGTTTTTAATAATGGTGGAACCAATACACAGTTTCACCAACATTGTATTTGTGTATCTGCTTTTTCACTGCTCCTCCAGTATTGATAATGTCAATCTTTTGTCATTTTTGCCCAATTCACTGGGTGTGAGGTGAAGGATCAGAGTTGCTTTGATTTATGTTTCTTTTATTATTAGTTCTTTTGAAGTTATATTTAATTTTGTTGCCAACTGTTCTTTTCTGGATGTTTGTTCATATCTTTTGATCACTTTTCTATTAGAGAGTAGCATATCTGACTTGTGTCAGAAACAATTGATTCCAAGATTGCTTTCCTCAGTTGACTTATTCCCTTCTTACCCTTGCTGAATTAATTTTGTTTATGCAAAAATTGTTCAATCTCATATAATCAAAACTATTTTATCTTTTGTGATTGTCTGTATCCTTTATTTTGTTAAGAATGTACCACTTAATCATATCTATGAGAGGCCCCCTTGTAATTTTTTGTATGTGCTCTAATATTCAGTTCATGTATATCCAGTTTGGATTTATTGTGGTATATTGTAAAAAATGTTGGTATAAACTTAATTTCTGCTTTTCAATATTTCTAAAAAACTTCTGTCAAATAATGAGTTTCCATGTATAATTTATGGTTTGGGCTTTATTGAACAGTAAGTTGCTACATTCATTTGTTTATGATTCTTCCTTGTTTAGTCTGCAATTCCTGGCATGTAGTGGTACTTATTTGATGTTTTGTTATTGATTTTCTATTTTTTTAGAATATATTGCTATCTTTTTTCCCATCGCTAGAATTTCTCTCCATATCTTTTCTTCTCTCTTCTACCAGAAAGTTATTCCAATTAAAAAATATATTTTTAATGAAAAAATGGAGAGAAAAAAAAACAAGAAAACTGATTAATACATCAAAAAGCCTGAAAATATATTCAGTATTTCACATTCACAGTCCTCCCGCCGCTACAAAGGAGTAAGGTGATGGCTACTTTTCATATCACTTCTTTTGGCCCATGTGCTTATTCTTTGTAATTTTGCTACATTCAATTTTGATTACTTTGTCATTGGTCTTTTCGTTTACATTATTTCAGTCATCATGTATATTGTTTTCTGTTCTCTGCTTACGTCACTCTGTATCTGATCATATAAATATTCATATACTTCTCTGTATTCATTATATCTCTAATGTTTTAGAGTAAAATAATATTTCATCACATAATCTTCTATTTTTCTAACTAGTACCAAATAATTTTGATGATTACTTCTTTTTAATATCCACAAGGATTGTTAATTGCTTCCATAATAAGTCAACTCTATTGGAATCATGTACTGCAGGTAGGGCAATAGAAGAAGTAATCACCATATTTAGAAACTGATTTAATGTATAGGATTTGAAAGAGGAAGAAATAAAAAATGATTCTAAGGTTTTGAGTTTGGGTGATTTGGAGAATGGTGGTTTTATTCATTGAAACAGGGGAATCTAGAGAGATAGACAAGGAATATGGTTAACTCTAGTTTGGACACCTTGGGTTTGAGATGCAAATAGAGTATATAGATGGATATGTATAGTGGACTTGGAACATTTGGACCTAGAGCTTAAGACAACATTTGAGAGATCTTTGAACATAGATCTGAGTATATATGGGAGAGTATCAAAGGAAAATGGTTAGAAAAAGAAGTGTATTTATGGTGGGGTGTGGGTGTGTGTGTGTGACAAATGCTTATGTTTAGATGGGGGAAAAGAGGAAACAAATAAAGAGTGGTCAATCAAAGAACCAGTGTCAAAGAAACCACAGAATAAGAATGCAGAAAGGGAACAATCCATAGTATCGACTGGGCAGTTGAGGAGAATTGAGAAAAAGGCATTGGATTGGATGATTTAGATAGTCAATGACGCTTTTAGGGAGAGAAGTTTCAAAAGAGTTAAGTCAAGTGAATAAGTATTTATAAAGAGCTTACTATATATATACACACACATATATATACATATATAAGTATTTATACTATATATACTAAATTCATATAAATAAGCATTCATAAAGAGCTTAGTATATCCCAGGCACTTTGCTAAGGGATGGCAAAACATGGTTCTCGCCTTTAAGAATTTACACTCTAATGGGGGAAACAAGAACAAGTCATGAACATTGAAAATGTGTACATTGTAAGTGGGAAGTAATCAAACATGTTAATTAGCAATGGGATGGGGCAGAAAGAGGAGCATTACAGGGCTGGGGAAGAACCAGGGAAAAGACATAGAGTTGAAAAATAGAATGTCATGTACGTGGAATAAAGTGAAAGCAGATTGGAGGTAATAAATAGCCACTGGAGTTTACTGAAGGGGGGGGAGGGCATGTCATATTCACACTTGACTTTAGGAATATCACCTTGACAGCTGAGTACAGAATAGATGAGAATAAGGGGAGACTTGAGGCAGGGAGACCAACCAGATGGCTATGGCAAAAGTCCAGAAGTTTAATAAGTGTCTGCACCAGAGTGGTGGCTATATGAGTGAAGGCAAGGGAATTTATACAAGAAATTTATGAAGGTAAAAACTAAAAGACTTTGTAACAGATTAGATATAGGGAGGAATGAGAAAGACTGAGGAGTCAGGGATAATACTGAGGTTGCAAGTATGAGAGATTGTGAGGATGGTGGTACTTTCATTAATAATAGGGAAACTGGAATGATGAGAAGGTTTGGGGGTAAAGGGTCACCAGGTCCCAGTGCAATCTCACTTCTCATTGTTTCTCACCTTGTCCTTACCTCCTCTTAGTAGAAGCCAGTAAGAAGTAAATAAGTGGTGAGAAAATGAGTTGGAGACAATTTCTTCAAAATATCAGCAATGAAAGAAGAGGGAGGGTGAATATCAGAGAGGATTGGAGGGCAAAGGAAGGATGTTTTTTGGCTTTTCATTTTAGTATAGGAGAAATTCACTATGTATAGGCCGAGGGAAAAGAACCAATAGAGAAGGCTCATTAAAGATATGATAGAGGATGATTAATGGGACTGGAACTAGAAGAAAGGATCAGAGAGACTAGAGAAATTAGGGATGACATTGCTCTGAAGCAGACAGGAAAAAGGGAACAGTAAATGAAGAAGAGAAGTTTTGAGTAGGAAAGCAAACTGAAATTCAACAAATGTCTATGAAACTCTTACTATGTACAGAACGTCACTGTAGATACTAGAACAGGTACAAAGTTTAGTCAGACATAGTTCCTATCTTTTCGAAGTTTCCAGTTTAGTATGCACGCAAATTATTATTATTATGTATCTTTATATTATTTAGTATGAAAAAGATGCAAATGATACACAGTGTGGGTTTCAAGAGTAAAAGAAAAAAGTTGTTACCTGATAGAGGTGGGAGGAGGTTTCATAAAGGACCTGCCATTTGATTTGGAATTTACAGGCAGAATAAGAATGCATTAGTCATAATAAAGTTGGAGTGAGAAGCAGAATCCAAGCAATAGATATAGTGGAATGAATATTGGACTTGGATTCAGGAGAAACCTAGATTCAAATCACATATTGAATACTTTCTAGCCATGTGATAGCACATCACCCAACTTCCCTGAGCTTCAGTTTCCTCATCTGTAAAATGAAGATAGTAATATCATAGTATCTACCTCACTGAGTTATTGTGAAGATAAATGGAAATTATCTACAGAAAGCTCTTTTTGAACCTTAGAGCACTTTTCAAACATCAGTTCGTGAATCAGTCAGTAAGCATTTATTAAACACTTACTATGTCCCAGGCATTGCAATAAGTGCTGAGAATACAAATATAAGTAGATAGTTCTTACCCTCAAGAAGTTTATGTTCTAATTGAGGAAGACATCAAAGGAAGCTAAAAGTGGAGGGGAAAGAAGATGGCATCTAGTGAGTGTGGGGCATGTTAGAGAGACACCATGGTGTAGCCTGAAGAGGAATGAGACTTGGTGGTTGGGCACAGTGCTCTCCTTCAATAGAAGTTCTGGGAGGAGCCATCCCATCAGAAGGGGAGGTTGAAGTGGTAGAAGGTGGTCCCAGTGTGTGAATTCCAAGGCTGTAGTACATATTCAGGATAAAGGGCTGGAACATTACAGAGCAAGTTGGGAATGTAGCCTGCAGAGGAATGAGGAACAAATTATATTACTATATTGAAGCACATGAGAAAGGCAAGGAGGAGGTAAGACATGGATATGTGCAGAAGTACCTAGAACATAGTGAGTGCTTAATAAACTGATTAACTGACTGATTAATCCAATTTGACTAGAGTATAAAGAACATGGTTGGAAAATAAGTCTAAAACAGTATAGTTACTCCAGATTCATGAGGTTCTTGAATGCTAGACTAAGGAGTTCAAACATTATTTAGCATCAATAGCTTTACTTGCTACCAAAGGGTTTTGAGCAGTGACATTACTAAATCTGTGTGTAAGATACATTAATACAGCAGTGGTATGATGGATGTACTGGAGAATAGAAAATCAACTGCTTAGAATGCAGGGAAGTAGAGGTTTTATGAGAGTAGAAAAAGCAGGGACCATGTTGGTGGATTTGACAGGGATCCAATGAGAAATGAAGGGGTTGTTGAGCATCAGGGAGGGCCTGGCCAAAGTTAGCCTTCAATATCTGAGCTGATATCAAGAAATTACAGAATAAAACCATATATAGTCAGTCATTAGAGCCCTGATACATTACATGTATAGAATAAAACCATACATAGTCAGTCACTAGAGCCCTGATACATTACATATATAGAATAAAACCATACATAATCAATCACTAGAGCCCTGATACATTACATATATAGAATAAAACCATATATAGTCAGTCACTAGAGACCTGATGCACTACATCCATCCACACGGGTTCTTTGTATTTCAAAGTCCTTCCAGCTCTTCTGAGTTACACAACAACTATGTGGAAATATAAGCATAGGTTTTATATTATTGTGCCCATTGTACAGAGACAGGCTCTGAGGTCCAGAAAGATTAAGTGGTTTACCATTTATTAGAAAAAGTGCTAGATTTTGCCACTGAACTTAGGATCAAAGGATATGAGTTCATATCCTAACATTGTTATTTACTATGATCCTTGGGTAAGTTACTTAATTACTTTCACCAAATGATATAATATTTGTAAAGTGCTTAGCATGGTGTCTGGCACATAGTAGGTATTATATAAATGTTCCTTCCCTCCCCTGTCCTCCAAATGAAGGGGTTGTTCAGGGCTTCTTAAACTTTTTTCCACTCTTGACCCCTTCATCACTTCTCAAACTGTGGGTCATGCCCCCTTGAGGCTCCTTCTGGCTATAATTCTTTTAAAGACTACAATTCAGGTCTTCCTTACTGACATAATTCAAGGTACCCTCCACTAGAATGGTACCTCCCTATCACATACAGACAAAAGGATTTCCAAGAAAAGAGAGCACAATGTAGGCAGGTGCTATTTCCCTAAATGGTGCATGTTATCATGCAAGGGGCTAAGGGCAAAACTCAGTTCTAGGAATGTGCTAAGATCTGCAGAGAATCACTCCTCTTCCTCCTTGTTCTATGATGTACCCTGAATGCCTCCATGCTGGACAGTACTGATGTAGTCAACTTGGGGGTGAGGGACAGAGGGTAATCAAAAAAACTATATAAACCCTGAAGTGCCATACAAATGTGAGTCACAATGATCATCCTTAACAATGGGAGGTAGAGTCTGGTGTCAGCAATAATTAGGAGAAGGGAGAAATAGCAAAAATATTTCTAAATGTTGGCAGAATATAGGTACAACTGCCTCCCCACCCCTTTCTTTTAGGTGTATGACATGTATTCTTGAAACAATTGTAAGAAAACATTTTAATTCTTCTTGTCTGAAGTGAGTAGGTGTCTGTGGAAGGAATAGTGGATTGTGTGAGCTAAAAAATTCTTTGAAAGAATTCAGGACGTGCATAAAAATTATTCTTATTGGGACTCTTTAATGCTTTAGACAATGTTCATGTTTTTCTTTCTGTTGCATTAGATGACTTCTCACATGGTCCCACTGGGGTGGGGTGTGGTTAGGGGGAAATGCTGTGTTTCAGAAAATTAAATTAAATTGACTGATCACTTCTTAGTCATTAAAAAACCAATAAAAACTGTTTTGGGAGTGCTTACTTAAAACTGTCCCCGCTAAGAAGCAACCCAGCACACAGAGCAGAAGTACTGAAAAAGCCCCAAGTCCCTTATGATTCTCACAGAGTGAAAGGCTAGCTGATTATCTAATGATGGAGGTGAATTTGTAGATTTAGCCTATGAGAATAATTCTCAATACTGTAATACTAATGTAATTTGATCCCTTTGTATTGGCAAAGGTGCTGAGTAGTGACTGATGAAATTGTAACTTATTTGTGACCTAGGGGTAGATGGCCTTTGTACTTTCCACTACCCCTTAAGAGAGTATATTATAACTTAATTGCACCCCCTGGGTGGAGGACTTTGACTTTTGTACTTTGTAATTGAATTAAGGACTTTGTGATTGGCTAAATGAATGTACTTTGCTTAAAGGTATGTGATCACTTTGGTGAAAACTATGTGGAAATGATTGTTCTTTATTAAAAATTTTGTGACCGCTGTGGTGGAAACCATGTGGCCATTTTAGTGATAAGCTGTTGTGAATACTATATTTTGATTTTCTCTGATAAGGTGTAATATTGTGAATGCTGTATCTTGATTTTCTGTGAGTTTTTTGCTTCAATTTGTTATTGAATAGAGTGTTTGCTATACTGTGTAATCTGAATCTTGAAAGCTGTTCACAGTAGCATTCTTCTGGAAAGCTACTTGTGCATGGCATTAGAAATACCTTACTGGTCAAACCTTGCCTTTTTTTTTTAACTTGATAGATTAAGAATGATGGAATAGATTTAGAGATGGAAGGAAGCATAGAGATCATTGAGTCCAATCTGATTATTTTTAAGATAAGGAAACTGACCCCAACAAAACAACTTGCCCAAACAGGAAATGACAGAGGCTGGATATTAATCAGGGGTTCTCTGTCTCTAAAGCCAGGTGATACTTCTCAGAGATAGTTAGATGGCACAGTGGTTACAGTGCTGGGCATGGAGTAAGGAAGAACCGAGGTCAAATGTGGCCTAAGATACACACTAACTGTGAACATCACACAATCTCTGTCCACTTTGGTGTAGTTCCTGTGAACTAAAATAGTAGGTGCTTAATAAATGCTTTTTTCCTTCCTTTCTTCCTTTCTCAACCCCTAGTCATATGGCGATAGCATAATGGAGTGAACATCCCACAGAAGCAGAGAAGCAGACAAACAGGCTTAGGTTGTGTGTGTATGTATGTGTGTGTGTGTTATCAGTTACTCTTAGCATAGAAAGTTTTTTTAAATGCATAATACAAAGAAAACAGTACAAAACAAACCATCTGCCTGTGTGAATGAGAGTAATGAGGAAAACCTGGAACGATGCTAGAATTAGACTGGGAAAGGTTTTTGATGCCAAACTGAATAGTTTATATTTTGTTCTACAGGTAATAGGGAGCCAATAGAAATTTTTGAGGAGAGGTTCAATTCTTGGGCAGAATAGTGCTTTAGGAAGATTATTTTGGAAGCTGAATAAAAGATGGATTGAGGAGAAGAAGGACCAGAAGTTAGGATTCTGCTTAAGGAGCTAGTTTAAACTGTCTAGCTGAGAAATGATGAGGACCTAAAAAACAGCAATGGCCACGTGAGTGGAGAGGAGTTGATTAACAGATGCAGAAGATATTGTGGGTGTAGAATCAACAATTCTTAGCAACTGAACAAATATGGAGGGTGAAGGCAAAGAAAGGTCAAGGATAACTCACATTACACACCTTGGTGACTAGAAATATAGGGGGTGCTCAACAGAAATTAGGAATTTGGAAGCAGCATGCTATATTGAGAAAGATATTGGATAGGGAACCAAGAGATCTGGGTTCTATTTTTTTCTCTCTCACTAAATAGGGAAGCTGGATTTGGAGGGAGAAAATTGAGAGGATGAGTTTCATTTAGAACATGTTGAGTTTGAGATTCTCCAATGTGGAGATGTCCAGCAGGCAATTAGAGCTCAAAAGAGTTACTAGAGTTGACTGTTTAATCTACATAGGGGTGCAAGTGGACTCCATGGCAGTTGATGAGATTACCAAGGAGGCTTGGGAAGTAAAAGTAACAATGGAAACAAAATTAATGAACAAAAATAATGAAAATTATTCCTCTTTTGGCATTGGAGTCTAAAGCGATAACATGTTTATAGTTTGTGAAAGTGCTTTGAGATCTCTTTGGAGAAAAGGTCTGCAAGACTTAATCTTCCTTTGGTCTGTCTTCAAATGAAGCTCAGAATCAATACAAAGATCTCTGTATTGTGAGATAAGGCTTCCTGTACACATCTGATTCACCTTCTATGAATTGCTTTTAAATTATTCCCTTTGCTCCTGTTTACCTCATTATTCTTTGAGCATAAATCTTACCTCAAATTATTTATGTGCAAAGAAATCCAAAAGAGTAGCATATCAGGCTCACCAAGAATTTACTCATTACAAGTGAATAAATAAACAGGAATACCAAACAATCATTCTCTTCATCAAAAGAATTTTCCCCCTTAGACATCTCTAATAATTACTGAGGGATTAGGGAAAACTCAACCACTGAGAACTTGTCAATGTTCACTATGAGAATAATAATAATTTTAAAAACCCAGCACAGTCAGGTTTCCAGGATCCAATCATGGGTGTTTGGGTTGTTTTTCTTCTGTTATGATAAACTTCTTAATAATTAACAAACACAAGAGTCCTAGTAATAGCAGACATCCACCCTCTCCCTATTTCTAACTTTGCCCTGAAGCCATTGCACCCTTCACCTTCCTTGCTACCGCCACTACCACCACCAACAATAGCCTAAGGCTGTCACCAAGGTGCATCCTAATGAAAGCAGAAATGCACTGTGGAGAGAGAAAGGAGGTCATATGTGCAAGGTGGGGCAGACAACCACCCCCCACACTTTAGCTACCATTTTCCCTTGGTAAGATAGAAGTAGGCCAGAACATTGCATCAAGGGGACCCCAGGAATAGCTACATCCCCCCAACAGTAGAGGACACATACATAAACATAGATAGAATATGTATGTGTATATACATACACGTATGTATATATTTTGATATACACATATTTATCTCTGTGTGTATGTGTGTTTGGGTGGTCATAGCACCAACCTCCAACATTATTCAGGATTTCTTTCTTCCCGAGACAGGACAGTCTCATTACTCCCCTAGAACCCATATTAGCTTGACAAGTTGGATAATTCATCAGAGGGTTGATCATTTTGCCTACTATTTCCCTCAACGTCTTTAATGTCCTTAGATAGGAAGAATGTTGGTTGTGGTTCAGGAGATACTATAGATAGAAGCAGATGTACAAATTCTCCCGCATTAGGGTTCTGTGTAGGACCTGGAGGGCAGTAGTAACCAAGTGATTCTTGTGATTCACAGGACCTTGGTCCTGTATTACTGACATAGGTAAAACTGTCATGGATAAACATTAAATAGTCTACCCTTAAACCTAGGTCACATTCTCCTACTAGTGTACACAGTATCAGTGTGGGGTAGAGGGCACAAAAATGGAAAACCAACAGTGAGATACATAAGTAGGAAAATCAATGTTCTCAGGGCAACCTGCAATTCTAGCCTGCAGACCTTGACATTTTTGAGGATCAAATATGTTAATATATGTTGTTTATCTTTTGTTTTTGAAGAGGATCAATGATACCACGATATTAAGGACAGGGGTTTGTGTGTTCAGCTGTGGCTGATCAGTCCAATAGTGGTTTGGAAGACTCTACCCCAGGTCAGGCACATTAGAACATTTGGAATGGAGTGGTCTCTGGAGTGCCATTGGGCTACTACAGTTCTGTTTTGCTCATGTGGCATGGTGGTCCTGTGCCCGTGTCTCCCATGTCTCACAACTAATACTAAAATTCTTCAGAGAGACCGTCAGGGTTATTCTACCACTTCTGAATACCATGTGAGCACTTGCCTTGTGCAAGTTCTCTGTGAAATAGTCTTTTAGGTAAATTGTGTGTTTGGTGTTTTGGCTATGTAGCCAGCCCAGAGCTGCACTCTCTACAGTAGAGTCTGAATGCTTGGCAAGTTCAGCTCAAGAGAGGACCTCAGTGTTCTATACCTTGTCTTGCCAGGTGATCTTCAGTATCTTCCTAAGACCATTGAAGTGGAATATGCATAAACCATTTTCAAATCTTAAAATGTGATATAAAGTCTAGTTATGATGATGATCATTAATATTTTGAATATGATCATTGTATCTTTTTAGGGATCAATCTTCACTGTTACTTGTTGGGCAAGACAGTTCCTCTTTGGGCCTCTCTGCTCTCCAACTGAACAAAGTCCCTTTTCTGCAGCTCTTGGATTTTTGGTGCAGTATTAAGCTCTTTTAGCAAATAGCAGTCTTAAGTCTAGTATCTGATGATGTTCCCAGGTTTGTTCCCTGGTTGCTGAGGCATCATTACACTCTATCAGTGAAAAACAGTTCCCCTAAGCCTGGGATCTTCAAAGCTGTTCAGACTGTCCTCTGGCTTTGAGGGATGTTTCTCTCCCAAGCCATAAAGGACAATTAAGGACACTGTAGATAAGGGTCTGAGGGCTTTCCCTTCTATCAAACTGTAGATGGCGCTAGAGAGAAAGGCTTCTATTCCCCAGTCATCTCTTCACCCAACAGAGGGTTCTTGGCTCCATTAGTTTCTGTGGTTTTTTATCTATCTTCTGGCTTCTGTCTCATCTTTTGCAAGCGCGGGCTTTCCCTGACTTCTGCTTCCCAATTCCCCTAGTTCTTATGTCATTCATGCCTCAGAACAGAGCTTTCTCATAGGTAGTGATCCACATATGTCTTAGGTTGAGAAATCCCAAATTCAAATTTCTGTCAGATATGATACAATAGTCAATATACAATTGTCCCATAGTCCCCAAACACTTCGTTGATTGTTTCCCAGTATTACGCTTCGAAGTTCTTAAAACAATACTATGTAAATTAGCTGCTGGGAAATAATACACTGCAGTCATTAGTCAGTAATTTGCTTCTGAGAAGGCTGTTTTCACTCAGGTCCTCCCTGAAACTTGTATGTTTCTCCTTAAGTTGTCTTTTTCCTTATTTCTCATACACATGTCCCTTTTTCTTCCCCTTTCAATAGATAAAATGTTCACATAAAAATAATAATATCATAGATGTAATTATTTTGACATATTGTTGCCTAAATCGACTAAATACTGTTACTCCATCAACTGAGTTAGGGAAGTGGAGTATATCACGTTTTCCTTTCCTTACACATTCATTCATAATTAGCCATGACTTTCCAACAACTGAAAGCTTAGGGTTCCAAAGGCCCTAATGCTTTGTTACAGAGTATAGATCAAAGGATTAAACCAGGCATGGGGAACCTGTGGCCTTGAGACCACATATGGCCTTTAGGTCCTCAAGTGTGGCCTTTGAAGGCCACGTGTGATCTTGAGGCCAGGTTCCCCACCCCTGCATTAAACCTTCCCCATTTCCCTTGAGATGATTTCTTTCCTTTTCTGTATCTATTCAAAATCCATCCATCCTTTCCAGTCTAGATTAAGGTCCTCCCCAGCCAAGTGTAAAGTTTTAGCCTACTGCTAGGTCTTGTCTATGAACTTCTGATGCTCTATATCAAACTTGGTGGCATTTCATAGAGCCTTGGAAACAGAGAATCTTTCAGCGGGAAGAAACCTTAGAGGTCATAACATCATACACCACCTTATGCATCTTTGTTTCATGTATGGTGCTTCCATATCCTCCTACTGAACTATAAACTTTTTCAAGGTAGAAGCCCTTTCTTAAACTTAACAAAAACCACAGGGCAATACATTGTTGGCATGGTCGACACTCTACAAATATTTAATGAGAGAAACTGAATATGGGGCACCAAATGGGAAATCGTTTTGGGGCAAGAGCTGAAGAGTCTTTCAAAAGAGTTACTGACATTTGTATGGGATTTTAGATTTATAAAATATTTTACATATTTCATCTCAGTTGGTCCTTAAAACAATACTGTAATGTAAGCATTATAGGTATTATTCCTATTTTATAAATCATAGTATCATGGATCTAGAGTTGGGTGGATCTTTAGAGGTCTTCAAGACTAACCCCCTCATTTTATAGCTCAAGAGACTAAGGCATAGAGAGATTAAATGACTTGCTTGGGGTCGCAGTTAGTATGTGCTGAATTTGGGATCTAAACCTAGATCTCTTCTAACCCAAATCTATTATGTTGCCCTGTCCCTTGCGGGTTTCAGGCTAAGTAGAAAGTTTATTCTTTAATGAAGTTGACCATGAGAAGCAGCATGATATAGTAGGGAGGACATTAGGCTGTAAGTTAAAATGTGAGTTCTGTCCCCTCCTCTCCCCTCAGACGTGAACTAGTTGTATGAACTCAAGCCTCTCTTGCCTTACCCTCCCCCCCAAAAAAGAGATTCTGCATAAATTAAGGCCACTTCTAGTTTAATCTATAACTGTAAACTTTGGGATAAATTAGTTCTGTGCCCTTACCGGCTAAATTAGTTTCTATTCAACAAATATTTATTAAGTACCTGCTCTGTGCATGTCATTGAGTTAAACTCTGTGAATGCAAAGAAGAAGAAATCAATGTTCTCAAGGGGCTAACACTCTGCATCTTTTTCTCCATCAAGCCTAGGAACTAATCTGGGCATTAGAGTCCTAGTTCACTTCTCCATCATGTAGGAACATTGTTCAGTTGATCAAGAAGTGTGTATTGGACACCTATATGAGTCTTGCATTATTGTTCCTTCTTGGCATTGAGTGACTTCACACAAGTTTTCCTCTGAAATGTACTTCTTAAATTTGAATGGCTAACAATTACTGACTAGATTCATGTTTTAGAGTACATCAGGATAAGAAGAATTATTTGGGAATGTCCAGAACCCCTAAGCCTTGACCTAACTATTCTATAGCAAGGACAGACCAAGATTACTCATTTCCTGACTGATGGTTTTTTTTCTTCTCTTCTTTTGAGTTCTGAGTAAAATAGGTGGGAAACTTGCCAGAGAACATTGATATCTACCCTAATTTCAGGGCCAGTCAATTACTATCATAACCTTCCAAACTATGAACTCCTATATGCTAGATTTAGGCAAGGGATGTTGGGTTATGATTAGGAAAGCACTAGTAGTAGAAAGCTAGAGTTTCTAGCATATACAATTTAACAACTAGCTCAGTGACCCACAAATTAGTTCCCGTTCACATCAACAGTTTCCATTCCCTTTGAAGATAGAGTAAGATCAGTGTCAGACTGCAGAGGCCTGAGGTACTCTCTCCAACCCATATTTAACCCCACATGAAATCATGAAATTGCCTTTGGTACTTTCCCACCTTTCCTTCCCCTCTTCAGCAGGTTTGTCAGGATCCATCTGCCACATGGCTGCCATATTAATGTTCCTGAAAGAGAGGTCTTGCCATGTCATTCATTAGTCCAAAAATCTTGAAGAGTTTCCTGTTTCTTTTTAGAAAAAATAAAGACTCCTCAGCTGGGTGTGTGAGTCTCTTCACAATCTGGTTCACAGCTAAATTCCCCAACATTTCATATTATTCATCTTACCTCTCTTTATTCCAGTCAACCATTCTACCAGCTGTTCTCTAAGCTCAACATTACATCTCCTTTCCCCTAATTTCCCTCAGCCACGGGTCTTTTCACTGCTTCTCCCTCATGCCTGGAACAATCTCTCTCATCTCTGCCTCTTGGCTTCCCCTGGCTTCCTTTAGGTCTCAATTTTAATTTTACCTCATGTGAAAAGTCTTTTCCAGTCTCCCTCAATGTTAGTGTATTCTCTCTGTGCATAAATACACATACACATGCATATATGCATGTACATGTACACACACACACATATATATACATATAGTCTCTTGCATAATACCCTGGCGTACTCTTAGTTGTTCATATGTTATCTCCCTATTAGATCATGAGCTCTTTGTGGTCCAGGATTGGTTTGGGCCTTCTTTGCCTCCACAATGCCTAGAAAACACTGAAACCCTTGCTGACTTGACTTGCCTTGGCACTGGATGCCTCCCATGCCATTTTCAAAGAAGCCCTTGCTTTCTTCAAGACTAAGCTCAAGTACCATCTCCTTTTGGAATTCCCATTTAGTTATTAAGTATTTTTTCCCTTCTGAAATTACTTTTTTAACCTTTGTGAGTTTTTTCTCCCCCTACCCTCAGCAGAATGTAAGTTCTTTGAGGGCAGTGTCTTTCATTTCTGTTTTTTGTATCTCCAGCACCTGGTGTAATGCAATTGGTGAATTGAATTGAATTGGTTGCTTTTCCTTTCATTTTATTCCTACAAGGGCTATTTCAGGTCTGTTTTAGGATCTGTAAAACTAATCTTTGAGTACTGGAAAGTGCTCTGGGCCTGGGAGTTAGGAATGCAGAAGCTGAGCTCTGCCTCTGCCAGTAATGAGCTGTGTGGACTTGGATGAGTTGTTTCCTCTCAAGCTCCCAAATTCTCATCTACAAAATTGGTGTGGGGCTTAGGTTGGATGGTATCCTCTGTCTAGCTAAAATTCTAGGATTCACAGGATAATGATTTAAAGTTAAAAGAGACCTCAGAGATTATCTATTTTCTCTCCCTCTCCTTCCTCTCTTCCTCCCTTCTTCCTTTTCCCTCTTCCTCTCTTTCTTCCTCTCTCCTCTTCTGTCCTTCCACCCTCTCTCTCATTTTCTTTCCTTTCTTCTCTTTCCTTTTTCCTTCCTTCCTCCCTTTTTTCCTTCCTTCCTCCCCTCCCCTCCCCTTCTCTCTCTCTCCCTGTCTCTATCTGTCTCTCTGTCTTTCTCTGTCTCTCTCTCCCCCACAGACACAGACAGACAGACACACACACGCACACACACACACACACACACGCACACACTTCCTCTCTCCCATCTTCTTTGGTCTTTTTGTCTTGGTCCCAATCTATGATTTCATTGAATGAACCACTGAGAGATCAAGTGGTCTGCCTGGAGTCACACAACCTATATATATATATATATATATATATATATATATATATATATATATCAGAGGTAGAACATAAACCCAAGCCTTCATGATTCTAAGGCCAACTTTTTCTCCTTTACTCCATGATGTCTCTCCCTATATTGCTGCTGAGGAGACTAAAGTCAAGAGAACTCGAACGAGTTGCTCAAGATGATATGGCTAGGGAGGAAGGACAGAAACAAGCATCTCTAAAGCACCTACTGCGTGTGAAGCATTGTGATACTTTACAAATATTATTTTATTTGATGCTCATATTGTTATTATTACCTCCATCTTACAGTTGAGGAAACTGAGGTAAACTGAGGTTAAATGACTTTCCCAGAGTCACACAGGACATATCTGAGGAAGAATTGGAACTCAGTTCTTCCTGACCCCAGGTCCAGCCCTCTATCTATTGCAACATCTAGTTGCCTCCAGGAATAGGGAAGGTATTAAAATCCAAGTTACTTTATTCCATACCTCCTGCTTTTTGTACTCTATGAGACCCTACTAATGGATTCTCCCTCTCCAAAGACAAAAATGCCTTCCAGTGCCTGGTGCAATGTGTGGCACATAGTAGGCACTTTATAAGCATTTGCTGAATTGAATTGTATTGGAGACTTGAAGGGATAACTCTCTCATGGTGGAATTGCAAGCACTCTGATAGGTGGCAAAAGGGACATGTTGTAGCAGAGGGAGGATCTTTTCCAAAACCTCTCTAAATCCCAAAGGACGGATGACTAGAAACAATCCTAGTGGGTTTCCAAGGACTCTGAGATGAAAATCTCTTTAAAGCAAATGACTGACATGTTCTTTTGCTTATTTTTAAGACTTGAATGTCTACTGACTATTTATATCCATTACAGGAGTGACATGAAGTCTTCTTCTCCTCTCTAGATAAGTTTAGACTCTGGGGAACCCAGTAGAAACCTGAAATAAGAAACTTCACTCAAAGCATTTCTCATATTTCCCCAGCTTCTTGCTCTCTCAACATGACAAAGTGTGTCCTTTGGTATGGATAAACAGCTTGTGAGTCTGCCTTTCCATGCTCTTCTGTGGCCCAGAGAAAGCAGTAACAACACATGTACTTGGGCTAATTGTTGAGCACCTAACCCTTAAGTGAGGAAGTAATGATAATCACAACAATAACTAGCATTTCCATAGGGTTTTATGGTTTTCAAAGAGCTTTATGTATATTAATTATCTCATATGATCCTTACAACAACCTTGTGAGATTGGTATTATAGTTATCCCCATTTTATAGATGAGGAAGCTGAGGTTGCAAAATGTTAAGTGACTTCTCCGGGATCACACAGCTAAGTAAGCATGTGAGATAGGATTTGAATCCATATCTTCCTGTCTCCAATTCCAGCAGTCTAACCACTGTACCACCTACCTGCCTGAAAATAGGAAATCATAAAAATGATTAGTTGCCTCTTTTCTCTTGACCCAAGAGTTATTACTAGGACATAGTGAATAAAGACCATCCTCTGGGCCTTATAGAGATGGAGAGACTCCTATGAAACTTGGCAAACTGGGCAATGAACTAAAGAGAAATCATTTATTAAGTGCCTGTTATGCCCTATACATCTTGCTTAGTGCCAAAGACACAAATAGAAAAGCAAGACTGTCCCTATTCTCCAGGAGTTCACATTCTAATGGGAGTCAACAATGTAGGGTGAATGGAAATTCCAGTGATCCTTGGGTTTGGGGACAAGATGGCTCCTTTAGTAATTTCTTTTGATAAAACCATATCCGTTTCTGATCTTGAAACATTTTATACTGCCAAGAACTTGCATGGAAAGAACACTTTTCTGGAGCCTCAGGCAGAATAGGGAGAAAAGAAGTTCTGAAATTCATATCCATACAATCAACACTAAATACTCCTGCTGAAACTTCTCTAGACCTCAGCTTTCTCATCTGTAAAATGAAGGGGTTGGACCATGCAACCTCTGAAGGCCTTTCCAGTTCTAAATCTATAGTCTTATGATAGTGCCAAGGCAAAGTCAACTTGTCTTTCCCCAGGCTAATGCCTCTCTTTGCTTTCTTAGATAAAGTTCTGCATTGCCCTTTTGCAGATTATTTTCCCCTTTGTGACTGCCCTTGTTCATTTTAACCTGATAGGATCAATGCAGAGATGCTTATCCAGTTACTTCTCTCTAGTTTTTGTTGTTGATCCATCATGTCAGTCATGTCCAACTCTTTGTGACCTTATTTGGGGTTTTCTTGGCAAAGATACTGGATTGATTTGCCATTTCCTTCTGTAACTCATTTTACAGATGAGAAACTGAGGCAAACAGGGTTAAGCAACTTGCCCAGGATCACACAGCTAGTAAGTGTCCGAGGCTAGATTTGAACTCAGGAAGATGAGTCTTCCTGATTCCAAGCCCAGTGCTCTGTGCACTATGGCGCCGCCTAGATGGCCTACTCTAGTTTAGCCCTACTGATTAACACAGTGCCTCACAAGTAGGAGATATTTAAGAAATGCTTGTTGACTTGACTTGACTTAGTTGTGCATTTGGCTCCACTTCATGGACAGAAAACGGAAACCTAAGTGACTTAATTACTATTGATAGTGTAATTGAAAACAAAGAACTCAGGTCTTCCAGATTCTCTATTCAATTCTATTGGCCATGTGCAGCAACACTATTGCATTGGTTGGGTAGTGCAGAAAGCCTTACATTGAATGGCCAATAGTTATTTAAAAATCCATAATTAATTTCTATTTAATAACTCTGTCATTTCCTAAAATAATGTTAGAAGAAGAAATTTAAATATGGTTTATTCATGTGGTCTGAATATAGCAATTGGAATTATACACCCCCCACCAAGGTCTACTGAGGGAAACAGGTCAGGGAAGGTGTGCTTTGCATAGGGAAAAATCTTAGATCAGCTATAGAAACAAAAAATTACAGCACACAAAATTACAGGGCCACTTACAAATAAACATGTGCATATCTAAAATGCACTTGTAATCTTATAAAAGAGAATGTTGAAAACTATCTTTACATGTAATTGGAAAAAATAAAATATCATTAAATGGAAAATTTTTTAATAATACACTTGTAGTTTCACATTTGTATAAGAGGAAAAATTAATCCTACCAGTTTCATGGTTAAGTTATGATAAATGACCCCTCCTGAACCACCCCCCTACAGCTAGTCAGTTACACAGGAACTACCCACTGTTACACTTGGTGCCTGCCAGTATTTAAAAATGATTGATTACATTGACATTATCTAAGATTACTATCACTACACTCACTATTCTTCTCTCATATTTCTGAATAATATTTCAACTCAATTAGAACAAAGTTTCCAAACCTGCCAAGCAATACACTTTCTATAAAGTTGGGGGGGGGGGTTTATGTGTGTATTTGTTGTTCAGTCATGGCTGACTCTTTGGTGTAGTCCCCTTTGGTCATTTACCGTCACGGTTGATTCTTCATGACCCCATTTGGGGTTTTCTTGGCAAAGACACTGGATGGGTTTGCCATTTCCTTCTCCAGCTCATTTTACATTTGAAGAAACTGAGGTCAACAGGGTTAAATGACTTTCCTAGGGTCACACAAGTAGGAACTGTCTGAGGACAGATTTGAACTCACAAAGATGGGTCTTCCTGATTCCAAGGCTGGAGCTCTATCCACTGTACCACCTAACTACCCTTATATGTGTATATACATTACTTATATAGTACATGTACATATGTACACATATGCATACATATATAATAATTGTATATGTCTTCATATCTGCTATAACTCTGAATATATCTTTATATATATTTATATACATGAAACATATCTTGGTGTGCATATCTTCATGTCACATCTCTGTGTCACATATATTGTCATATATATTTATCTGTATGTGTATATGCAAGCATGTGTTTACACACACATACACACATATATGTTTTACACACACATACATATATATGTTTTACACACACACATATATCAAAGCTTTTTTAGTGGTGTATATTGGGGGAAAGAATGGGGTGTAATGAAGAGAAAGAACAGGGGGTAGGGGCAGAAACATGAATCTGGTAAGATGAGAATTTAAACAGATGTGGCAGTTTGTTGTACAACATAACCATAAAAAGCCGCTGTAAACACCTCATTTGTATTCTGTGTCAATGTAATAGATGTAAATCTTTCTGAGAGTTACTAAATATACATTTGTTGGAGGCTGGAACTGCATATGATTCATGAATTGCTTGTGGGGATTGAGGGGCATGGAGCCCAGGCTGGGAAATAATAATGGGATTTCTGGAATTTTATTATTTGGGTGGTATTTTTTTTTTTGCCTCATTTGGGATCACTTTGGTACTTTTATTCACCTTTTGACATTGTCTGTGATGTCTCCCTGGGATATTTTTTTTAGCTCATTATGTTTTTCTAGTTCCTTTCAACATTACATATGACCAAATGGTTGCTATTCATTCACTTCTTGGATCTACATCAGAACATAGGACAATTTCAAATCTTCTGAGTGTGTGTGGGATGTGGAAGAGGAAGAAGGAGGACAATGTGAACCCATTCACCTGAATCCCAAGTGATGATCAGTTGAAAAGTGAAATCAACCTTCTTTGAAATTTCAGCCCTTCGGTGGTTCTTTGATCTCATTAGTTTGGACCTCTTTTGCCATTTGGGTTAGTCTATTTTTTAAAGTGTTATTTTCTTCAGTATTTTTTGGTTCTCCTTTAGCAAGTTGTTGACTCACTTTTCGTGATTTTCTTGTATCACTCTCATTTCTCTTCCCAATTTTTCCTCTACTTCTCTTAGTTGATTTTCAAAATCCTTTTAGAGCTCTTCCATGGCCTGTAACCATTTCATACTTTTCTTGGAGGATTTTGATGCAGGAACTTTTGATTTTGTTGTCTTCTTGTGGTTGTATGTTTTGATCTTCTTTGTCACCAAAGTAAGATTCTATAGTCTGACTTTTTTTACATGATGTAAAACATGAACTGTTTGCTCATCTTCCCAGCCAAATATTTAACTTTCTAGCTCTTTGTCAGGGTAGGACTCTGCTTCCAGTGGGGGTGGAGGTGGGTGTGGGTGTGGGTGTGGGTGAGTTGTCCCAGGCTTTAGAGGTTTTGTATCAGTTTCTAGATCCACCACCCTCTGTGTGCCCAGAGCTCCAGAAGCAGCCACCACCACCGCCACCCTGGGGCTTGGGGCCAGACCACACTCCTCTTTAACCTAGTTTCCACAGAGATCCTCCACTGACCTTCCATGTGGCGTTTGTGGATTGAGAAGTCTGGAAACCGCTGCTACAGCTGCCAGAGATTCAATGCCCTGAAGCCTGCTCTGCCCCATATGTGCTGGTGTGGGCCTAGGCAAACTGCTCCTCTGCTCCCAGCCTGGGTGCGATAGACCCTTTCAGTTGACCTTCCAAGCTGTCTTGGGCTGGAGATGTGTTTCACTGTCATTTTATGGGTTCTGCAGCTCTAGAATTTGTTTAGAGTCATTTTTACAGGTATTTGGAAGGGTTTGGGGAAGAGCTCAAACAAGTCCCTGCTCTTACTCTGCCATCTTGGCTCCCCCAATCCCATTGGTTTGGGCAGATCATAACACAGGGTCATGCAGAATTCCAGATATAGAGTAGGAAGAGGCCATCTAGCCCATCTAACCCCTGTCAGTCATATGATAATGTGGCCCATAACATTCCTCATTGGAGTTGGAACCAGATTATGTAGTTGGGAACAGAAATGTCACTGGTAAATATTAAACAAAATAAATAAAAATACAATAAAACATAGTATTAATATGTATTTTTCAAAATCATTATACAGCCTACAGGGATCCCCTATATGGTTCCTGGTTCCATTTCTATTGGAGTTTGACACCATTGAACTAGCCCAGCACTCTCTTTTACAGAACAGAGCTGGGATTTGAAGGGAGTTTCTTAGAATTCAGATCCTGCACTTACCCCACAGTACTGTACCACTCCATTTTACCTTCTGATTCTGTGTCATTCTTATTCTTTTATGTCTCATAAATTCTCCATATAAAAGCGTTCCTAACATGGGGTCCACAAACTTCATAATGTTGAGAACTATATTTAGGTACCTTTTATTTCTTTTGCAATTCTATGCATTTTGTGATTTAAAAACAATATCTTGATTAGGAGTCCATAGGCTTCACCAGATTGCCAAAGAGGCCTATGACACACAAAAGAGTTAATGTCCCCTGAGGATCCTCCCAATATATTGGAGGATTTCTAGGGTGGAGCTTAGTCATACTTCTTCCATAGTCATACTCTCAGTCATACTCTACCATATTGACTCTACCTTGTTCCTTACTTGTGACGTGTGACTATTAGATGACCCTAGCCAGAATGCCACATCTCTTATCATTTGTCATTGTTCTTGTTCAGTCATTTTCAGTTGTGTCTGACTCATTGTGACCCCATTTGGGGTTTTCTCAGCAAAGATACTGTAGTGGTTTGCTGTTTCCTTCTCCAGATCATTTTATAGATGAGGAAACTGAGGTAAACAGGGTTAAGTGAGTTTCCCAGGGTCACACAGCTTGTGTCGAGGCTAGATTTGAACTCAGGAGTTTACATGAGTATATGAATCTTTCTGACTCCAGACCTGGAACTTTATCCACTGTACCACCTAGCTGCCACATCTTTGATCATACATTGATGTTATAATCTTCTTCTAACCATCATGTGATTCTCCATTGACTTTTAAGTAACTCAGAAATTTGATTCTTCAGAGATTGTAGCAGTCCAGATTTTGCCCTAATATAGCATCACCAGGGAAACATTTTTATTTTATATCTCATTCCATGTGATTCACATAAGGCATTTCTTGATCCTCTACTTTTCAGTACTCACCCCATGAAATTTGCTTTGTATTTACTTAATTTATATTTATTTGTATTTACTTATTACTATTGACTTACATGTATATATGTTGTTTTCTCTCACTAGAATGTAAGGTTTTTCAAGCCTGGCACCATTTTATTTTGATCTGGTTGCCTAAAGTCCTATACAGTTCCTAGTACATGGCAGGTACCAAATAAATGTTAGTTGAGTTTGTTTAAAGTTGATGTCAATTATTATCAATGTAATTTCTATAAACATTGACATCTAGTGAGATGTCATATTGTCATCTAAAGTATTCTCAACTCCCATATAAGACTGGGAAAGTGCTTGTGCAGCCACGATCCTTGTGGGCAAGCTGATCATCCTATCTTCATGGTCTAGCAGTTCCCAAGGGAAAAGTATGCAGTTTTTGACATGGCCTTACTCTTCCAGTTCAGGAGGAGTTTTGTCCTTTTCCCTTCTTTACTATACCTTTCTCCTCCTGCCAGAGATTTCTGGCATCGCCTCCTTCCTTTGTCCTGCTACTATAAAAATACACACTTCTCTATGGATTGTGAACTCTTTGGGTTCCACCTCCATGCTCACTTCTCTTATAATGAACCCAGTTTTCACGTGAGTCTTGTGAAGTTGTGATTGCCTGTTGACAAGACACAGCTGTGTACTTGATGGTTAACGGTTACTGTTCTCCTTCCTCTCCTCTAACTCTTAGAACGTCTGGCTCTCTTCAGGGCTCAGCTAAAGTGCCACTTCTGCCAAATTCTAGAGACTGCAAGGATGTGGTGACTTATTGCTTGGGCCTTTGGGAAATCTCTAACTTTCTAACTGCAACCAGTCACATGGTGGTCCAATACTGAAAGAGCCTGGTATTTTAGAATGACATGGTCAATCCCTGTGAAACCAAAGAAAACATTTAAATCTCAAAGACCAATAGGTATATGGGGGAAACACAAGGTTTGGGGAGAAAAGGAATATAATTGCAGGTCAGAGAGTGGAAAACCATGAGAAGTCCCTTAGTTCTGTCCTTTCCTGTGATAGCAGGAGGGCTAAGGGTACTGTCTTTTAAAAGGAGAAATAGTTTTGGCAGGGCGCTCTCAACTGTGACTCTCCAGGTGGCATGAAGCTACTCAAATAAGAAATGAGAAAGGTCCTTCTCCACCTCAGTGACCTAGAAACCTCACCCATGTGGGAGATGAGTGTTACAAGGAGGCAAGCTTGCACAAGAGACCATGTCTACTTTACCTCTTTTATATTTGTTTTTTTTTTCATGATCTCTGGAGAACTAGTACCCTCAAGACATAGGGGCCTTGCAGGTGACCTTGTGAATTTGAAAGGTCCAGAGACCTTAAGTCTCATTATGTTGGGACAGGTTTTGTGGGAATAGTGGATGCAAGGAGCAACTGATTTTGAAAGTGTAGTCAGAGAAAGTTTAGGTATAGAGTGGAGTGATAATGCAGGGGCTGTGGTGAGAGGGGAAATGTCTAATAAGTTATTCTACAAACTACTTTATATTCTGATAAAGCTTTGATATCATGCTTTCAATAGATTGTACCAAGTTATTGAATTCTGGGCTGTTAGTGAGCACTTAAGAGAGGGTGTGTGTGTGTGTGTGTGTGTGTGTGTTTGTTTGTGTGTGTGTGTGTGATTAGCCTTTCTTATGTGGGTAGGAATAAATTACTTGTCCCATACCCAATTCATATCATACAATGATTACCCTCCTTACTTCGCATTTTTGGAGAAACCCTACATATGAACCATGAGTAAAATTATTCTGCAGGGATCCTGGGTAGGGGACTCAAGCCAGGTAATATGAGAAAAAGAAACCCCCTCTTATTAGAGGCAGACAAGCTCTCCCAGGACTGGACCCGGTATAGACCTAATGACTGTCCAGAATTGAGTAGCAGTGGGGGTGAGTACCCCCAGTCCCTTGGGCCTAGTGATGATTCATTAAATGCTAGTCTCCTGTGTTCTATTCCCACGTCTTACTAAGAAATGAAAACTAATCTCATTATTTAATTTCTGCTAAGATGTTAGTGGCTGGTTGTGACTTAATATGTCAACGTATCAGGTATTGATATTCAAATTATATTTTAATAGCAACCTTCAATCCTGAACTAAAAAAAAAAGAGACAAATGGCAGGAATTTTAGATATCCATGCATAACAATTCTGAGAGCAAATTGGCCCTTTTAACCCCTTCTAGTCATGCTATGCAGGGATCAATCTAATTTCTCTCTATCTGCCACTACTTGGCAAATCACTTTTGTTTCCTGGGCATTATAGAGGAAGAAATGATGCATGGTTTAAAAAACATATTGTGTGGCTAAAATGACAACATGTTGTTTTTCTCTGAGAGCTGTTTCCAGTCAACCAGCTTCAAGAACCGCAGTCTAGAATCTGAGTCTTAACAGCTTGATTGAACAAGCACGGTAATGGAAGGTAGGAGGGAGGGAGGGTAAGGTTAAGCATTTATATAGCACCTACTATATGCTCTACAAATATCTTCTCACCTGATCCTCACAACTACCCTAGGAAATAGGTACTGTTATAATCTCCATTTTACAGTTAAGGAAACTGGGGCAAATAGATATCAAAAGACCTGGGGTCATACAGCTAAGAAGTATTTGAAGCCAGATTTGAACTCAGGTTTTCCAGACTCCAGACACAGTGCTCTATCCACTGTGCTGCCTAGATGCCAAGGGCACCTAAGTAGGTGACCCATAAGATTGTTCAAACCATCTTTGTGGGAAGTCCAGTAATTAGCTTACTTTTTATGGCAGAACTATATCCCCTTGGTCTAGTTAAATGCCACAGATTGTACTGATTGGTTGTGTGCACTAGGTCAGTCTGAAAAGTTGTATAAGTCAAATCTATGCCCTAGAAAGCTAGAGATGTTAACATCTAGCCGTCTTATGGTGCTAATAAATTTCTTTTCCTTTCAGTTTTGCTACTTACTTTATCTGACTTTCATTTTTGTAAACCTACTGCTGGGTAATATTTTCCCTGGGCTCTCTAGGAACTAAGACTGAGAAATTCTCTGACAGACTCAGTTTTCTTATTTGTAAAGTGAAGGGCTTAGATGAGATAATGCCGAACATCTCTAGCTTAAACTTTTTTTTTTTTAGTGAATCTGTTACTTTACATAAAGCCAAACCCTTGAATTTAGTTATAAAGTGGAAGTTATCAGGAAGAAGTTCTGGCATCCAATTACCCATGGAAATATATTCATCATTTAATTTTTAATAAAAGAATGACCAGGTATGTCAATTGATGTAAACTTTTTATAATAATAATTTACTATAGTTTATTTTAGCTTTTATAGAAGTTTTTAAATATAAATTATTACAAGTAGATCTTATAATTTTTCTTTGAAATAAAAATTTTCATTTTATCACCCATTTTCTTTACCTTATGAATAACAAAATAATATGCACTGTATACCACTTGGTCCTTCAAGGTATTTTGAAATTCCATAAACATCACAGGTGGCAATGGGCCCTCTCTTGTGGTAATCAGATTTATTTCTACTTCTTTGACCCTCTTTCTGGTTCCATGGGTGACTTATGAGCTAAGTAGACCAATTATTGTAATTGGAATCCCAAGAAAGCTCTGACTTCCCCATAAATCTTGTCCATTGAGTTTAATCCCTTCAGGTTAAGGATTTGATTGCTGATAAAAATACAAATCAACCTGAGATGAGCTATTCTTTAAACTCTTCTTAATTCTTTAAGTTTAATATGATTGAAGGGCATTCCATATAGTAACTCAGAGTATAGGTTTTGGAGTCATAAGGGAGCCTGGGTTCAAATTCTGGCCCTCTTACATACTAGGTGGTCCTGGGTGAGCTATATATTCCTCCCCAGGCCTCAGTTTCTTTGCAATATAAAGTGTGGCTGCATGACTCCTTAAGTCCCTTCCACTTCTAGCAGATTATGACTTGGAAAGTTACCCTAGTTGATAAATTGGGAGGAGGAGGAGGAGAGGGGGAGGTAAACAGGGACAGGAGAAGGTAAGCACTAAGAAGCTTGATACCTCACAATGGCTATAGGCCAATGACAAACTGAAGAGGTCAGTGCTTTGTCCAAGACTAGATCTATCTAATTAACGAAGCAGTCAATCAATCATTTACTACAAGTCTTTTACTACAAGTGAACAAACACTGTGCTAAACAGAGAGGATAAAAAGACAAAAATGAAACTGTCCCTGACTTGTGGAGTCTAACAGTCTATCTGGAGAGACAGCATATGCAAGCACAGACACAAATGATATACAAAGGGGGTGGGTAGGTGGCGCAGTGATTAGAGCACCAGCCCTGGAGTCAGGAAGACCTGAGTTCAAATCTGACCTCAGACACCACTTACTAGCCCTGTGACCTTGGGCAAGTCACTTAACCCCAATTGCCCTTCCTTTCCCCTTCCAAAAAGGCAAAAAATAAAAACAAAAAAAAAAAAACCAAATGATATACAAAGCAGATGCCCTTGGATGGAATGGCACTTATTAACAACCCCCCCCCAAAAAAATCCTTCATAGACATGTCCTGTACTACAAGGAAGTTTGCTTTTCCTGGGACCATTCCCAGATATGTTCATCCCTTTGACTGAGGTCTGTTTGGGAGCAAAAATTCAGGCTGTAGCTCAGAATCATTCTGTTGCTTTTGCATGTGTTCTTGTCCTGTGATTCAATCTTGTTGTTATTAATTTCAATTAGGGGGAAAAGGCTTTGCATAAGAATGTTTCAGTGACAGTCGTTTCAGAATGTCGGGCTTGATACTTTTCAAGGATACTTGCTAATGGGGTTTAAGGTCTTTTCATCTGTACTAGGTTTTTATTCAGTCTCCTCATGTCTGTAAGTACCTGTAGCTGTCCTGCCCCATCTAATTCATTTTCTGTCCTGCATTCAATAGCTTCTGAAATCCCCACAAGAACAAATAAACCTCTGAACTTCCATAGACATGGAACCTGCCAAGGTCCACCCTCCCACTCGAGTAAAGGCAGTCTCAGAACAAGGCTGAAGCAACATCAAAAAGCGTTTGTGCTTCCTGTAATCCATTTGCCAAAGACAATTTAAGCGACATGTTGTCTGACTTCCTGTTTCAGCTTTGCCCTGGATTTTTCTACCTCGGGCAACCAAGGAAGGAGGTCAAGGGAGCTCCTCAAGGTGATGGATTCATTGGTGAACAGGTGTAGGCTGTCTGGCTCCTAGGCTTCTGCACTCATCACTAGGGGATCTGCCTTCCTTCCTAGCCTTTAAGTTTTACTCAGTGGAGCAAGCTGCTCCATTCTGTAGGAAGGTGAATATCACTAAAGTCTGGGGGGAGGAGGATGGTTTGGTGCAGCATGAGGAAACACAGTAGAAAAATTCAGATGCAAAAGCATTTTTAAGGACTTGTATGTTTGCTTTTTTATTGTTTTGTATAGATGCTGAATAAAATATGGATATACAGTCAACTCTAAAATGATTTCTAAAATGTGTCAGGGTCTTTTATGCAAATCTATAGTGTCAGATCATTAAAATTCTTGTGAATGGAAGATCACAGGATCATAGATTCAGATTTGGGAAGGAACTTAAAGGTCTTTTATTCTATCTTCTTCATTTTACAGATGAAGAGACTGAGTTCCAGACAGGTTAGTGATTTGCCCAAGGTCACACAGATAGCAATTGTCAGAGTCAGGATTTGAACCCAGGTCCTTTGACCCCACCACCACACCACCAAATCTAACACCTTTTCTTCTATATCATGATGCCCTCAGGGTAGACATCATGGAAACCCATCAATGTGAAAGTATGAAACAAAAAATAAGGTACTGCCAAAAGGAAACAGCATTTTTATGAAAGAAAGAGTTTCACAGAAATTGAAATAGAAGAGACCTCTGAAATTATGTGATCCAACCCCTCTCAATTTACAAACAAGGAAATTAAGGCATAGAAAAGTTAAATGGCTTGTTCAAAATCACACAGATCTTGAACATCAGAGGTAAGATTTAAACCCAACTCACTTAACTTTAAATCCAGTACCATACTTTAAAATTGCAAAATTTGATTATGATTTTATCTTTTAGAATAATAACAAATAAACTCTAGAAGATGGAATGTGTATACATTTCTACGTGGCCTTTAGTATCCCAAAATGATTTCTATAGAAAGATTGGTAGGTAGGTAGGCAAATGGAGAGATAGATAGATAGATAGATAGATAGATAGATAGATAGATAGAGACAGACAGATGGAGGGACGGATGGACAGACAGACAGACAGAGAGTGAGAGAGAGAGAGAGAGATAGGTAGATAGATAGATAGATAGATAGATAGATAGATAGATAGATAGATAGATAGATGGATGGATGGATGGATGGGTGGATGACAGATGGATAAACAGACAGAACATTTATTAAGTACTTTCTATGTGCCAGGCACTATGATATAATTAGAAAGCTGTTGTAAATAAATCTAAAGAATCAGACCATTATAACTACTGTGTACTGACTTCTGTTCCAGATATTGTTGGAAAGGTTCCTGTCCTGATTTGGCTTCCAACAGAGGCCTGAAACTGGAGTAGACTAAGGCAATAGCATCTATTTATTCCTGATGCTATTGGAAACAAGGAACAAACATAATTTCAATGGCTTGGGACAGGGAAGAATATGAGAAAGTGTAAAGATGTTAGTGCTAGAAATCAAAACTTAGCTCCCTTTGATCTTAAGATACAAGACAAGATGGAAGGGTTCTTTATTGAAAGGTAAGAGTCCTACATAAGGCATAAAGGGCAGGGTGGTAGTGAGTTGACCTCAGAGTCAAAAAGATCGGGCCTTAAGTGCTACCTGTTACAATATTGGGCAGGTGATGCTGGGTAAGTCCTTAACTTCTCCATGTCCCAGGCAACTCCATAAAACTAAGTATTTAACAATGTAACATAGTTGCTTCATGGCACGTATGTTGTTTTCAGTCACGTCTGATTCTTCCTGACCCCAGTTGGGGTTTTCTTGGCAAAGATACTGGAGTGGTTTGCTATTTCCTTCTCCAACTCATTTTGTAGACAAGGAAACCAAAGCAATCAGGATTAAGTGACTTGCTCAGGGTCACACAGCTAGTAAGTGCCCTTAGGCCAAATCTGAACTCAGGAAGATGAGTCTTCCTGACTCCAGACCCAGTGCTCTATTGTCTCCATCACCTACCTGCCCCATGACATATAGCGAGTACTTAATAATGTAATAATGTGTGTGATGAGTATTAACTGTTCTACATTGGGAAAAATGCTTCCTCGTAGGTATTTCCCCATTCCAATGAAACCTCAGGTCCAGTTTTTAAAGAGCCATTTTTATTAACTAATTTTTATAAGCTAGGCAAATTATAATTTAATTCTTATGATTCATCACAAAATTATTCACTTGGGCTTAACAAGGTGAGGTCTGCTGGGATGGAAGATTCTTTACTGTTAATTCTGAAAAAATTCCAATAGTTTATTTTGGCCCATCTCTAAACCTGCCTCAATTTAGAGTGGAACATGTAGAGTTATTGTATGAGTGTGGATGAGACTGGCTTCATGAATTTGGGAACTGGTGGCCACCTTTGTGCTATTAATCAATCAATCAACAAATATTTATTAAGCACCTACCAAATTCCAGACCAAATTCTGTGCCAAGTGAAAATAGAGAAGTGCAGCTGTTCCTGTCTTCAAGGAGCATATATTCTTTTTTATCTGATATTTGGCTTTTCTTAATCTTTTTTTTCTGATTACATGTAAAGACAAATTTTGACATTTTTTTTTGTAAATTTTGAGTTCCAAATTTTCTCATTGCCTCTCTCCCTTCCCTCCTTGCTAAGATGGTAAGCAATTTGATATAGGTTTTATATATGTAGTCATGTAAAATGTATTTCCATGTTAGTCATGTTGTGAAAAAAGAAACAATAGAAAAAAACATGAAAAATAAAGTGAAAATAGTATGTTTAGATCTGCATTCAGACTCTTATCATTTTTCCCCCTCTAGATGTGGATAGCGTTTTCCATCATGAGTCTTCTGCAATTGTCATAGATCATTATATTAATGAGACGAACTGAGTCATTCACAATTGATCATCACAAAATGTTGCTCTTACTGTGTATGATGTTCTCTTGGTTCTGCTCATTTTGTTTGCATCAGTTCGTGTAAGTCCAGGTTCTTCTGAAATCTGCCTGCTTGTTATTTTTTATAGCACAATAGTATTCCTTTACATTCATATACCACAACTTGTTCAGTCATCCTTCAGTCTTCCCTCAATTCCCAATTTTTTGCCACCACGAAAAAAGCTGCTATGAGTATTTTGCACAAGTAAGTCCTTCCCCTCTTTTATGATCTTTGGAATATAGGCCTAGTATTACTGGTATTACTGGATCCAAGGGTATGCACGATTTGATTGCCCTTTGGACATAGTTCTAAATACCTCTGCAGAATGGTTGGATTAGTTCACAACTCCACCAATAAGGTATTAGTGAAGTAGCATATATTTTTACGTTTATTTATTTTCAGTAGCATATATTTTAATGGAAAAGTTAATATATACAATAAGTAAAGGAGTGACACTTTCAATTGGTTATGCTGAATCTGGAAGTGAACTTGATAGATCTAATACCACTTTAAGATTTATACACACATACATAGACACACACACACACACAGAATCTCTAGGGTATTCCTAGAACCCAGAACAAAAAATATTGCTCAGGCACTAAGTTATCATTGAGAGAGGGGTAAGGATAACATATTAGTGAAGTAGCATATATTTTTACATTTTATTTATTTATTTTTAGTAGCATATATTTTAATGGAAAAGTTAATATATACATGTAGACTATAAGCTCTGAATAGCCTTATCTCTCTCTCCATGACAAGTTAGCGCCTGAGCAATATTTCTTGTTCTGGGTTCTAGGAATACCCTAGAGGTTCAGTATGTGTGTGTGTGTTTGTGTGTGTCTGTGTATGTGTGTATAAATCTTAAAGTTGTATTCGACCTACCAAGTTCACTTCCAGATTCAAAATAACCAATGGAGAGTGTCACTCCCTTACTTATAGGATTAGATATCTTAGCCTATTGCTGGGCTGGGTCCTATTTATGCCTCAGGGTGGTGCTGGTGGATTTGGTTGGTTGGCTGCAAACTCCAACATAGACTCAGGCTCCCAGGCCTTTGGTGGCTCTCCATTCTGAACTTTCAAAGCTCATATGGTGAAAACTGTCTCCAATACTCATTCAACTATATCTCAGAAAGAACAAATGCAAAGAGATCTGTCTTCATGGGCCATATGTCAGCCATGAATGGGGAGAACTCTCCCACTCAGCAGCTGATATCATGTCTCTCTCACTCAACTACAACCAGGCAGGAAAGAAAAAAATGCCTTTCCTGGTTAGTGCCTTTTGAATGCATGCCTGGTTCCAACACAGAAGTAAATCAAAAAGATTCTCTTTTTTGTGTAGTAAACCTACCAGAAACAATATTCGTGCATATTCACATTCACGTGAGGATTGCACTGATGCCTGTAAGGAGTGGGCTTTCATTGGCCAGTCTTAGGAACCTATATTACATGCCTAAGTAGAAACATAATATAAGCAAAATGAATACAAGGTAATTGGTATGGCAGATCACCTGTAATGGAAGAAATAAGGAAAAGCTTCATACAGAAGGAAATATCCAAGCTGTGTTTGGGAGGTAATCCAAGGTTCCAAGAGAAAGAGGTGGAGTGGGAAATGCTTTTTTTTCTAGGCATATGGGAAAGCCAGTACAAAAGACACTGAGATGGGAGGACAAGCATCATATATAGAATAGCAAATAGGCTAGTATGACCAAAATGTAGAGTACATAGAGTAAAATAAGGTGTTTGGAGGAAGATCAAAAAGATGGGAAAGGGCCAGATTATAAAAAGCTTAAAATAACCAACAGAGGAGCTTATATTTGATGCTAGGATTTTAGGAATATCTCAAATTTGAGGAATACTGAAAGATGTGCACTACCTTCAAAGTTGATCCTCACTGGCAACCACAAGTATGAAAGCCCAATTTTTATCCTCCAGGAGGGAATTCCAATCAATTTTTTTTTAGTTAAAGTATTATTACTTCAGCTTGCCATTGTTCAGTCATTTTTTTAAGTCATGTCCAACTCTTCATGACTTGTTTTGGGTGTTTTCTTGGCAAAGATGCTGGAGTAGTTTGCCATTTCCTTCCTTCTCCAGCTCATTTTACAAATGAGGAAAGTGTGGCAGACAGGGGTAAGTGACCTGTCTTGGGTCAACCAATTAGTAAGAATCTGAGGCTAGATTTGAAGTCAGATTTTCCCTGACTCCAGGCCCAGTGTTGCATTCACTGAGCCACCTAGCTGCTACAGTACCTTTAGCAGACATGATTTAATGAGGTGATCCTTTAGCACTGATTTGCTAATCTGATAAATCTGTCAGCATAAAGCTTAGTCACTCTCAGCCTTAGTTTCCCCATCTGTAAAATGATCTGGGTGAAATATGTGATATTTAAGTACTTCCTCTTTCAGCTCCAAATTTTTTTATTCTTTTCTAAAAAGTAGATAAAGGTGACAATGAAGTTACCTCTGGAGTCTGCTCCCTCTCATGGCTTGACTCCTATTTAAATTTGATTCCATTTTATGGGACCAAAGAGATGGGGAAAGCAATCCAAACACTGTATTATTTCATAGACTGCAGGCTGCATAAGGGCTTGATAAGACAGGTGGCTTAATATGATAAAAATGATATCTATTTCCCACTTTCTGTGTAAACTATTAGACACCAGAAACACCGGGGACATTTCTTCCTCTCATAATTACTTACGAAGAAATGTAATAGCCTCAAGCATAATTAACAGCATTTTAATTCATTCTCATATTTTAAGATGGTTCATCTTCTTGCTGCTGCAAGAAAGAGCCAAGATTTGAATTGTGTTAGGATTAAAAAAAAAAAAGGCAAGGGGGAGGGGTTGCCCCAAAGATGTTGAGCCCTCACTATAATTTCAGGTCAAAATTTAGCTGTGGCGGTCTGTAATGGTAATGTCGAGGAAAAGTGCAACACAAAAACACATTCAGCTGTGTTTCTCCAGAGTTCCTCTCCTTTCAGTGGGGGGGGGGGCAAACTTTACCCTATATCATCCTCATCGCTGGTAAGAGTTTGAAAGGGATAGAAAACAAAGCCACCCAAACAAACTGTACTCTGGCACTTTTTTATGTAGCTAATTTTTAGATAACAAGATGGCTTGTTTGGATTCCCACCTGGAGTTTCACTGGGCTAACTACATACATGGCTTCTTTACCTTTCTGCAATAATGCTACTTACTCCCCATCTCTCCATCCATTGTCATAATTTTTTTAAAATATAAAGCTCTTCCTTTTAATGAAGCTCATGAGTGTTGTATGTAAAAGATGCTGCTTTTTATTTCTCAAAGCAAAAGCTGGTTATCTCTCCCCTCTGTTAAATACTTACAGCTCTCATGATATCTTTCCTCTGAGTTTAAAAAAATTTTAAACCCGTTAATCATTGGCTGTACAGAGGCAAATAGCCTGTCTTCTAATTTCATACTTCAAGATAATAAGCTATTTCAAACTATTAGAAGCAGTAAAGTGTGAAACTGAAATTTGTTGAAATTTAGGGCATTCTGGTTTCCTATATATTATTTCTGGTTCTAAAATATTCATAGCCACTTAAAGATGATTTATAGGTGTATATATAGGACAGTATCCTGATAAATATATTCACATGTTCTTATTTCTCAAAATATAGACCTGATTTACAAGAATCAGAGACCAGAAATGACATATATTTGTGTGTGTATTCACATATATGCACATTTAGATATTTAAACAAATATAAAAGCACATATAATATAGATGAATATAAACAGAATGCTTTACAAAGAGAGACACCCATGTCAGAAATCAGTAAACTGTCAGGAATCTATGAATATAAATAGTTTTTAGCAAAAGCATATTATCAAGGCATTCTTAACTATATTTGGCATTTTGGGAGCAAGAAAAATGCTGGGGTTTCATTAAATTGCAGCACAGAGAAAATGGAGAATTTGGTTCCCCATTCAGAGGTCTCCTTGAAATGAGGTACTGTATAGAAAAGCTGAAAGGGTATTCTGGCTACTGTGCCTTTGTGCAAAATAAAACAAAAAAGAAATATCTCTTTTTAAAAATGCTAAGAAATAAACGAAAAGGGTCATAAATAATTAAGGAAATGTTTAAATGTCATATACAAAATTATTTATGATGAAAGTAAAGTTCATAAAATATTCATTTGTTTTCTTACTCATGTAAGACGGCAAGATCAAATAAAGTGAAAAATTATATTTACGTGATCTATTTCAAACATCCAAAATATAGGCAGCCTTTCCCCCTCACTTTTGCATTTCTCATATGGATACAGGAAGGTTACAGATAATCCTTAGCTATTTACATCCAATTTAATTTGTTCTGATTTGAATGATACATTTACACTGATGTAATATAGCTACTGATCATTCCCACCTTGCCCCAATGACCACAGCCTGACATTAAAGAACATGTCTATTATTTCAAAGACATAAATTATCTTTTGACTAAATATTTGGGCAATGAGTATCTTCCTATGTACTGTATTCACAATGGTTCATCTGTGATGTATTCAGAAAAGAGGAATATATTTCTGGGAAATTCAACATTTGGAATTCCTATGGTTCATTATTTAGTTCACTATGGTTAGTTAACTCATCTTCCTGAATTCAAATCTGACCTTAGACACTTACTAGCTGTGTGACCCTGGGCAAATATCACTTAACTCAATTTGCCTCAGTTTCCTTATCTGTAAAATAAGCTGGAGAAGGAAATGGCAAACCACTCTTGTATGTTTGCCAAGAAATGGCAAATTTGACTTGACCCCAAATGAGGTCAAGAAGAGTCAGATGCAACTGAAAACGACTAAACAGCAATAAATGGTTAGTTATACTTTTTTATAAAGTTAATGGTCCTCCCCCCCTTTTTTAAATAGGAACCATTGATTCTTGGTGCCCTAAGAGGCTATAGCACTTGCTGTATTACCATGTGATTGAATAGACTTTAAGACACTCAAGAGTGTTATCCTTGTTTGTTTTCTGTTCCCGAAGAAGGCACTGAAAACAATTTTCAAATGAGGTATGTACTAGTTCTGTAGTTCCTCATACTGAAAAGTACTTCAATGCAAGCTAGCTTGTGAGAAGTCTTAGGGGGGAAATGGCTAAAGGGAGAGCCAAGAATGTAGGATTGGCTAAAGCTCCTACCCCCACTCGTCCCTTCTTCCAACTGTGATAAAAAGGTACATTAATTTTTTTATTGTGTTCCCTGTCTCTATCCTTTCTTTATTGCTCTGGGCTGAACCTTGAACAAAACAAGGAAGCCAATGCTAAAAATGCACGATGGGAAAAATATTCTATATCTGGTCTCCCACAGTGCTGATAAAGTTGGCCCAAAACAAAACCACCAGTTTCCAGCGTGGTGAGCCTGCTGCTATACAGGCATTTGTTGGCTTGCCAGGGCTCAACTCAAATGGTGGATTCTATCTAAGAGATATTCCCCCCACACCTGCCCCCGAACTCAAGTCTTAAATTTAATTTATGAACTTAATGCTTTCCCAGAGCCCTTCTAAATGTGTTAGCCAAGTCCTTGGAATCTAGAATGAGTAAAGCAGATGAGTTATATTGGAAGGCGGGTAGGGTCAAAGGATTTATTTGTGGATAAGAAAGTACTTTGGTATGAAATAGACCAATTTCCAGCTTGTCAATTGCAATGTATAGTTTAATTATAAAGTTCCATGAAAATGACTCAAGGATGGCGATTGCCATCATGGCCTCTTCTCTGTGGAGTACAAGTCTAGCAGGAAGGAGATGTGACTAGAAGCTACTGCCAGAATACTGTATGGCATGTCAGCAGCTCTTTGACCCCAACTCAAGGACTTCGCCATCAGTTATTCCCCCCATCCTGAAGACCTCATGACTTCAGAGAAATAAAAATATTTTCTCCCAACAAAAGATTGGCATATCTGAGTTGTAGATGGAGATGTTAGTTAATCTTCAGAAGGGCCAAACACTTAGTAAAAAGACCTAAGACTCTTCTTTGGATTCTGACTCCATGGGTACCGTTATACTTTTAAATACACATTTGGGCTCCTGTACAATATTTATTGATAAAATTGGTCGTTTTGTTTGGAGGATGAATTAGCCATTATTGGAATTTTTCCACACTCTTCCTTAGAGGCTGATTTGAGATGATTCAGAAAGAACATTTGTTCCCTTTTTCAACGTGTCCTACTTTTTCTTTGTATTTCCTTATTTGCCTCCTTTCCCCTCTAGTGAAGCCAAAACTAACTCTAGACACCTCCTGAGAGGGACAGAACAAGGGAACATAGATACCAAGCAGCCCATATTCTTTCAGCAGACTTCCAGTCCCCTTCTTAGGTTAGACAGCAAAGGGCAAGCAACACACTTATCTAAGTATACAACCAGGATTGCCTGACAAAGCAGGAAGTGAAGCCTCCTCACCCAGATATCCAACAAGTAACTATGGGACAGGGCAGAAGCTCTTCCTCAGAAAGAAGTTCAAAGCCAGGGAGCTGGATAAGCAAACCAAAACAGGAGCAGAGAAGGTGGGTGGGAGCTGGTATAGAGGTGCCTCAGCTCTGACACTGATCCTCACTGAGTGGTTACATAATGGTGAATATCACTTAACCTCGCTGAGACTCAGTTTCCCCATCTGTAAAATGGAGATAATAATAATTCTCCCTTACCAGATTATTGTAAGAAAAATGCTTTTGTGAACTTTATAACACTAAGAAATGTGAGTTATTATTATGGAAGAGCAAACTGTTGATGTAACAGTTAACATCACCAGAGGTTCTGCAGAAGATGAGGACAATAATAATATTCACTAGTATTTACATAATACTTTAAGGTTTGCAAAGTGCTTTTGCAAAGTGTATCATTCGATCCTCACAATCACCCTATGAAATGTCATATTATTATTCCCATTTTGCAGTTGAGAAAACTGAGACTAAGGACGACTAAGTGGCTTGTCCAGTAACTGTAGTGAGTGTCTGAGTTGGCATTCCACCTCATCTTTCTGACTCACAACACCAGCACTCTGTCTACTAGGCCACCTACCTGCCTAAATGGTAGCTGTAATTCATGTTTTCCTACCTGATTCCCATCTCTTTCATCCTTAACTCCTGACTCTGCTTAATGTAGCTCATCTTCTAGCTGGAAACTGGGAATCACTAAGTTGGTTTTATGTAAATAGCGCTTGCAAACATAAAGTGATGACTGTCACTCTATAAACTCCCTGCCTGTGACCTCCACATCTTTCATGACTGTCTACTCAATCTTCCTTCCTGAATTTAACTTCTTTGCTTTAAAAATAGTTTTTTCTTGACATCAAATCATTTTTTCCCAGATTCTTTGGGATCTCTTGGGCCATTCCTCAGAAACTCTCTCTTTCCCTTTCTAAAGAACTGATGGGTAGAGCTAATTCAGAGAAAAGTCAGGTGAAGGTAAGCTCCTTTAGTGAGTCAGAAAGAGATTTAGCAACACAGCTCCTCAAGTTGGGTTTTTCTCTTCCATTCTTCTTCCTTCTACTCCCAGGAACTGGTTGCATTCTGACTGCTTTTCCCCAGCAAATATCCTGAGGTTTTCCTAGGAACCAAATGGCTAGAAATAATGTCTTTTTAAATCAGTTAGAAATGTGTTAAGAAGTTCTTCTCAACTCAGTGAATCACTCCTGATGTTTACAGAACAGCTGAGGACAGAAGGGCCTGCTAAGGGATGCTTTCTTAATAACAACTAGCCTCTTCCCTGATACTATTTCTTTCTCTTAGTAACTGCTGATTTTAACTGTCAATTGTACCTAATGTGTATGGCTTCTTGTCTTCCTCAAGCTTGAAGATGCCCATACCCTTTTTGGTCACATTGATACTCATCAGCAAGAATGCTTACCTCATACTTTCATTATAAGCACTTTTTTTTTGCTTTTTGGAGGAGGGAAGGAAAGGCAATTGGAGTTAAGTGAGTTGCCCAAGATCACACAACTAGTAAACGTGTCAAGTGTCTGAGGCGGGATTTGAACTCAGATCTTCCTGACTCCAGGACTGGTGCTCTCTTCACTTTGCCACCTAGTCGCCTCTACTAGAAGTACTTTTTGTGTTGGGGATGTGAGAAACCACAGTGATTAATCTTCTGGCCAATCCAAAGGATTAGTGAAAGTTCCAGGAGTGGGGAACCTGTGGCCTTGAGGCTGCATATGACCCTCTAGGTCCTTGAGTGTGGCCTTTTGACTGAAGTCCAAGTTTTACAGAACAAATCCTTTTATTAAGGGGATTTGTTCTGTGAAGTATTAATAGCAACTGTGTCTAACAATGAACACTGCAAACTGGCTTAGTAGTTTCCTACCTTTCTGTCATGAGGAAAGTGTTCATTATATGCTTTCTTGGACTATCACTAGTTTTTCAGTTACTCAGAATTTGGCTTCTTTTTAGTGATCCGCCTTTTAGCTTCTTCTTTGCCCAGTTCTTGAACAATGAAGTGGCCCTTCTCCTTGCCAATGTCAAATTTGTGCCCTTGATCCCATACATTCTCAACATTTCCTGGAGCTTGCCCATGTCATCTCTCTCTCACTCGTTTTCAAGCTTTCATCATTCACTGTCTCTTTCCCTGCTGCCTACAAGCAAGCCGAGGTCTCACTTTATCCTTAAAAAACCCTTCCCTTGATTCTACTGTATCCTCAAGCTATTTTGCCAGATCTCACCTACCTTCACAACTAAATATATACACACACACAAAGAATTTATACTCTTAGTCTCCATTTTCTTAATTCCCAGTAACATGATTGACTTTTTAGGTACATTGAAGATCAAGGATTGGGATGTTTTTAATCAATCAGCAAGCATATATTACACACATACTATGTTCTAGGTAATGTAGTAAGAAGTAGTGATACAAAGAAAAAGCAAAAAGATTCCCCGCCTTCAAAGAGTTTACATTCTAATGGGGGAGACAACAAGTAAATGAATTTCATACATGTGATCCTAGTATTTTTTCTGGTGCTTAAGTCAGCCTATCAAAGAGAAATTTTCTTTTCTTAATCTTTCTGATATGTATGTCATTTGAAGCTGTGAATAGTTGTAAAAGTTACTGAAATGTGAGAGCAAAATTCCTTAAATGGTTCCCTTTATCCCTTCCCATGCCTCTGACCCATAGCCCTCAACAATTCTGTCATTCCTATAATGCCACCAGGTAGCATTAAAAAAGGGGGCTTAATACTTTGGTGCATGTGGGAACTCTCTCCAGTGATTCTTATCACAACTAATCCATACCTCAGATCCTATGCGGGTCTCAGCCGTATTTGCCTATGTATTTTCCACAAGACATCTACCTCGTGTGTTGGGAGCCTTCCTTTAGTTCTCTTGATATCACTTAGATACCGAGGGAGTGGTACAAGGACCAAGGGAAGCTTTTGCCCCAAGATTTTCCCTGAAACAAAGAATAATATTGAACTACTGTCAAAATATGTCAGTTCATCAATGTGGGGATCTTAAAAGAGGATCTAAAAGAGATTTATTTATTTTTGTCAGAAGGGTAGAACTTAAGACTTCAGTCAATAATTTGCTACTTGGATTATTGAATTTCCATTAAAAAAGAAGAAAATCAATGTAATGCACACCTTTAATTAAAGCTTAGCTCTGGCAAGCATTCTTCTCTGAAGAAACAGTAAATAACCAAAAAGAAGAAGGTTGTTTTGATAGACAAACATATCTATTTTTTAGATGTCCTTTAATAATAATATGTTGCCCTTCACACAAAAATAAAATACTACTTTTTCACTATTGACAGGAAATGAGGTCTTAGATCTTCCAGTCATGGGAATGTCTTTATTCGTTTATCTTTCCACATTCTCTCTTCTTCTTGGACACCTCCCTGGAGGGAAACTGGGGTAGGCAAAGGGTGTATGAGAGGAGGGTCAAGAACCTGTCAATAATATCAGAGGGGTAAGGGAAGGCCAATAGACCCCTGAACCTACGATCAAAAGTGACAAAGATAAACCAGTGTCTTCAGAAGAAAAATATTTACCCCTTAACCCAGCAAAGTCCATTTGCAAATCAGGAAATATGCTCTAAGAGAGACTTAGGCTAAACATTGGTCCAAGTACCAAAGATACATAGAAAAAGATCAAAATTCATAGATTTCTGAGTTTTATCACCTATAATTTGATACCTTCTTCAAGTGCTGCCTATAATCATTCTCTTTATGAGTTACCACTCCACTCAGCTTAATGAGAAACAGCTATTCATAAGGGATCTAATGGACATCTGAATCCTCATTGTGACCAAGAAAAAAGCACATTCACTTTACGAGACATAGGATATAAGTCCCATCAGGGTAAGGAATGTTCTATTTCTTTAAAAAGTTTTCCATCTTTATCTCTAGATCTTTTACACTTAGTCTAGTGTCTGCCATACAGTAGGTGCTTACTATGTGCTCTTTGAAATGATACAATCGGATTTTAAGGGTCCATCATGGCTCCATGTAATATAATGAGGCAAACTAACTGGCCCACATACCCATCAAATCCACGACTTTCATCTTTTTACTATAATGAAATAACCAGCTGAGCTAAGCAGGCACCAACATGCCCAGATGATTTAGTACATTTGTTTTTAAAGATCAACCCACTAGGACTTTTTAAACTAGCTTTCACTCAAACATTGGTGACAGCTAATTTAACATTTATGATTGTTTGCAGAGTTAATCAGCCAACCACACACGGCTCAGAATTTCTTTTCCATCTTTATTGCTCTGTAGAATGGCATGTCAGAAATTGTAATATATGATGTAACAAGTGAAAAGGGCAGAAAACAGCACAGGGGGTTGGAATGAGTGCTAGATGTTGAATCAGACGACCTGGGTCCAAATTCAAGCTGTATCAGCTGTTGTCTGTGGGACTCTGGGAAAATCACCTAATGTCTCTGAGCCTCATTCTTCCTCATCTGTAAAGTGAAGGGGTTGAACTAAATAATTTCCAAAGTCCCTTCCAGGGCTAAATCTCATAATCTGATGTAGGAAGAATGGGGGGAACAACACACATATAATATATATACACACATGTATGTATGCATATGTACACACATATAAATACGTGTAAGTATACATATATACACATGCATATATATGTATGTACAAATACATATACATGTACCTAATTTAAAGTAAAAGAGAAATCAGAGAAGAAGGAAACTGAGAAGTACAACCAACCAGGAATGATAGATCTAAATTGATTGACTGAACTGTACCTCTAAGTTATTAAAGATTTTGTGCTGTCAGGTAAGGAAACTTCATTTGTATAGGATCCTAGCTCAAGACCTGGAAAAGACCTCAGTCTGGTCTAACCCCCTCGTTTTAAGGATGAGGAAAGTAAGGCCAAGGAAGTCAAGTGACTTTCTTGGTCAGGGTCACAGAGATATTAAGCAGGTTTTCAACAGAGGCCCTCTGACTTTAAAACCAAGATTCTTTCCACTGGAGCATAGATGCCCCTATTTTTTCACTGACTGTTAGAGAAGTCATACAGTTACTGAATATATCTAGTATATTCTATGGAATGGGGCAGTGGATAGAGTATTGAAACTAGAATCAGGGAAACCTGATTTCAAATCCAACCTCAGATGCTTACCAACTGTGTGATCCTGGGAAAGTCACTTAACCACTCTCAGCTCCTGTTTCCTCATCTGTAAAATAAGGATAATAATAGCTTCTACCTACTAGGGTTACTGGGAAAAAATAAGAAAATAATAGTAAAGTGTATTGCAAACCTTACAGTATAATATAAATGCTGGTTGTTATTATTTTATTATCATCAGCATAATCTTTATTATTCATTCATTCTCATCTATCTTCATTCATCCTCTTTTAATTCATTC
>NW_027186296.1:43545416-43553135 GCF_028583685.1 Petaurus breviceps papuanus
GCCTTCTCTAATTATAAGTTCTTTGAGGTACAGTATAAGGGAAAGAACACTGGATTTAAAGTCAGGAACCATGATGTACAGATTCAAATCCTGATTATAAGAATCCTTAACTGTGTGATGAAGTCATTTAGGTATCAGTTTTCTTATGTGCAAAATCAGGATAGGATTATTGTACTTCCAATTTCACAGTGCTGTTGTAAGGAAAGCAATACGTAAAAAAAAAAAAAGATATGAGCTAGTTACTGTTTTTTATCTTTCCATTACTGGTGATGGCCTTGCTTTTCGGCCTCATCTTACTCTCCTACTGCTACAAAGAGTAGCCATCTTCCTGGTAGTGGGATTAATGTCATTTTGTATGAGACCGGTAGAGTACTCAATGTATAATAACCTATGGTCCAAATGAGTTAAACTTTTATAATATTTATTTGTGTGCTTAGATATACAAATATGTGTGTATATACAAATATAGGCATATACATGCAACATATGTGTATATGCATACATATCGTATATGTGTGCATACACATGTACATATATGTTGTTGAATCCTTTTCCAAATGTGTCTGACCATTCACGACCCCATTTTGGGTCTTCTTGGCAAAAATACTGGAGTGGTTTTCCATTTCCTTCTCCAGCTCATTCTACAGATGAGGAAACTGAGGCAAACAGGGTTAAGTGACTTGCCCAGGGTCACACACCTAGTAAGTTTCTGAGGCTGGATTTGAACTCAGGAAGATGAATGTTCCTGATTCCAGGCACAGTACTATATTCATTGTACCACATAGCTACCTATGTATATGTACATGCATATATACATGCATACACACATATACACCTTTATGTCTATGTCTATTTGTATGAATATACACACATATATGTGCATCTATATATATATCGATAGGTGTCTGTCTTTGAAATCAAATACTTCAGAAAGAATAAAATAGACCATAGTTTCTCAATCCAACTTCCTTTCCTCTAGGAACTGAGTCGAACAAAGTCCTTTATCTAAGCCTGGAATTGTCAAATCAAGAACTTGACTCTCTTTTCAAACCCTTAAATTTTAGTTATGAAAACTCTTGAGAATATGAGAACCACTCCCTGGGTCTAAAGGAATTAAAGTTAGAAACAAAAGAGGTATGACCCCTTTTAAAAACCCAAGTGTTTCCAAGAGAGAAGAGAGAACCAACTCAATAAGCCTCTGGGGATAAAGCATCTTATACTTCTGATATAGCTAAAGCAACTTTTCTTCCAGAGCAGTAATAATAATAGCTCCTATTTGTATAGTAGTTTTTAAAACACAGTCCTCATGACAACTTCATAAGGTCAGTAGGGCCAATCTCATTATTCTTATTTTACAGTGAAGATTTGCCTAAGGTTTTATAGGACCTGAAATCAACACATCTGACTCTAGGTCCACTAGGCTTTGTATTCCACCATCTTAGACTCTCCAGCTGAAGCTCCTTCCACAGGGCCTAGAGGACCAGAGGTTGACCCAGTGCCACTTCCCACATGGACCCCTCACCCTCCATTCTTCAATTACCCTTGATATCAGCACCAATCCATGTCCTGCCTAACCTTGACTAATTCCTGGTCCAGCCACCTGCCACCACTGCCTGACTTTGACTGCCACCTGCTCCAGCCACCTGCCCCAACTGTGCCCCAGACCGGCAGGCCAGGGCCCTGGCTGCATTCCTGAGAGGAAACTCTGTTACTTTCTGAGAGACCAGTGGAGACTTTGAATTTTGAACATAAGGTATAACGGGGGAAAATATGGTAGGAGCAAAATGCCAATCATTTTAACCTACCCTATTCTTTCATTCTTGTTTCATTGATTCATTGAAATCCATTTGGATATTGCTTCAATTTATTACAGCTGTTTCCAGCAAGTTTTATGCTAATTGACAACATTTAAATATAGATAAAAATTCAGGCTAGAGATAATCATAAATTATCTTTTTTAAAAATGACAGCACATTTTGAACCTTTGGATCCTAAATCATCTAGGCTAGTTTAAGGCTTTTACTTCATACATATTGAATCTCCTAGGTTTTGTATTTTGATCATGAGACTTCATAGATTCATTGTATCTTAAAAGACACACACACACACACACACACACACAAATTCATTGTTATGACTAAGGAACAGAATTACCATATCATAAATTTCCAAGTAATCTGTCTTTCCTAGGGCACCTACAGTTGTCACCATCTGCTCAAATCAATTGATTTACTCCTCTTCCCACCTTTTCCCCCACCCCTAATCCCCAACCAACCTCGCTTAATGGATGAGAATAGTCAGCTGTTTAAGGCATTTGGTATTTATCATCATTGATAATTTGAATTAACCTAAGAAAATAGAGCAAAGCAGAATTTTCCTGAAGCAATCTGATCGGAACTAGGTTTATCTTTTTTTCTCCTTCCCTCCCCCACCATGAGAATTGTTCATAATGCCCAATTTAAAACCTTATCTTGCATCTATCACTACTGAGCTACTAGTGTGGAACTCCATTTCACTCCTGTGCTAAATGCTACTACTACTAGGGCCCTCTTACTTTGCAATGTGTTGTGTGTGTGTGGTAGTAGAGGCAAAGTCTTGTGCCTCTCCATGTCTCCTGAAGGTACAATCTGATGACTCCCTGGCATGGTGAATGGAACAGATGGGTAGTCCTTGATGGACTCGTCCTCTGAAAGCAGAATGTAGAAAAATTTGCTCTTCTCTGAGCAGAGGTTACTTCACAACTCCTACGCAAAGTATGAGAGTAAAATCTCAAGAGCCTATGGTTTAAACTTTTATTTTTCTCCACTGGCTGTTTTTTCTACCTCCCCCTGAAAGCTATCTACATATTTCTTCCTAAGCCAACATAGTTTGTATGTATAAATATTTCCACTGTTTAGGATCCATCTTTCTTAATTAAATTAATAAATGGTCAAAGTATTTTCTCCTAGTAATTCAGCACCTAAACCTCTAAATGAAGGTAAGGGAAACCTACAATTTTATTTGTAAGAGAGATCATTTTTACCAGGAAAATAAGAGAAGTCATTTTAAGAAAACTCTTTTTTTTATTTTAAAAACTTTTTGTGGAAGTAAAAGCATGGGATTCTGGAAAGAATTCTGGGCCCAGGAATCCACAGAACACCAGCCTCAGTTTTGCCACTAACTAGCTCAGAGATAGCTAAGTTATGTAATGAAAAGAATGCCATACCCTATCAGGAAGGCCTAAATTTAATCCATTTCGGGCTCAGGTACTTACTAAGCTGTGTGACCTTGGGAAAATTACTTAACCTCTCTCATCTTTTTTTTTTTTAATCTGCAAAATATCCATAACAGTAAAACCTACCCTAACAGAGTTGTTATGAAGGACAAATAAGATAACATATGTAAAATGGTTTGCAGATCTCAAAGAGCTGTATCAAAATCACATTACCCCTCTATTTCTTGGGTTTATTTATCAAACAGGAATATTGTATTCAACAGTTTCCAAATTACCTCCTAAATAGAAATTATATTCATCCATCAATATATGCATAATACATATATTGTATTATATATACATATATGTGTATATGCATACACATAATACATCTATATACATACATATCCGATAGAATGAAAACTTCCTAAGGAAAGTGGTTTTGTTATTGCTGTTCAGTCACTTTTCATGGACCAACTCTTCATGGCCCCATTTGGGGTTTTCTTGGCAAAGATACTGGAGTGATTTACCATTTCCTTCTCTAGCTCATATCACAGATGAGGAAATTGAAGCAAACAAGGTTTAGTGACTTGCCCAGGTTCACACAGCTAGATGTGTCTGAGGCTGGATTTGAACTCATGAAGACGAATTTCTGACTTTTTTTCCCAGTATCTCCAGTGCCTCCCTCCAGGCACTTAATTCCTGTTTGTTGATTGATTGGTCAATATATTTTCATATTTATATAGATCTGTGATTTTGTCCATATAGGTAATCAAGCCCTCCAGTAGTGTAAATCACAATAAATGCTAATATTTTACATGTGAAAATGCCTATTTATATAATTGCTAATGTGGTAGGAAAATTTCTATTGAATACAGTATTTTTAGAAGCTTTCTAGAGGTAGACTAATTCTAGGATATTTTCTTAAAATTGTAGATCATTTCCATCCTTATTGATTTCTTGATTTAACATTCAGCTGAAAATATATCTTGATGGAGCACCCAAAAAATGAAGCCCTCATCCATTGTTTTTGTACAAAGGAGACAATGAGACATCACCTCTTTCAGGCCTAATTTGAGAATTTTCCTGTAGCTAAGCCTGTGTTACCAGTTAGGTTTAAGAAAAAAAATCTGAAATATTCAGATAAATGTGACAAAAATATGTATAGCGTTCTCACCCTCCAACTGTGAGCTTGAATTAGCCACGTTTTGACCTAACTTTGACCCCTCATTTTACAACTGGACCTATAGCTGTCTTCATTCCCATTGGCTTTCTTCAGAATGATATGGCAGGGGTGGCTAGGTGGCACAGTGAATAGAGCACAGGCCCTGGAGTCAGGAGGACCTGGGTTCGGATCCAGCCTCTGACACTTAACACACACACGCACACACACACAAACACAAACTAGTCATGTGACCTCGGGCAAGTCACAACCCCAATTGCCCTCCAAAAAAAAAAAAAAGAAGAACAATATGGCATAACTGATTTTACCTAAAGCTTTAAGGTTTGCAAAATACTTTATTTTACACTATCTAATTTGAGCCTCACAACAACCCTTTGAAATAGGTACTACAAATCTTATTATCTCCCTTTTACAAGTGAGAAAACCAAGGCTCCGAGTAGTACAAAGTAGTCTTGATACTTCAGTTGGGTGATCTGTCCATGGTCCCTCAGGTAGCAACCATTTGAGGTGAGATTCAAACCCAGGTCTTCAGATTCTAGATCTAATTCTCTATCCCCTGCTTTATATTAATGACAGAACTATGCAAAATACCTCCCCTTGAACAAATAAATCCCTCCTTCACCCTCTGGATTATACCACACCCAAAACTGTGCAAAATAATAAAAATAAAATAAAAAAACAAATAAAACCTCTTCAATCAGGCAGTCCATGGGAAAATGAGTTCTAGTGCTTCTAGTCCCTCCTTTTCTATGACCTGGATGGTTTTAGAAGGTGGAAACATGAATTTATTAAGCACATACTCTACTATGTACCAGGCACTGTGCTATCTTATTTGATCTTTACAACAACTCTGGGAGGTAGGTGCTATTATTGTCCCCCTCATTTTATAGTTGAGGAAACTGAGGCAAACAAAGGTTTTACTGATTTGCCTGGACTCAGACAGATAGTAAATAAGAGGCTAGATTTAACTTAAATCTCCCTGACTCCAGGCCCAGTACTCTATGGATTTTGTCACCCAGCTGCTTCTAACCAAGTCACTTAACCTTTTTGTTCAAAGCCTTCCATAACCTAGCATAACCACCTCCAGTACCTTCCCAGGCTTCTTAGATGTTATACCCCCTCCTTCAGTGCAATGACACCAGCTTCTTTGCTGTTCATTGAGCAAGATATTCTATCTCTCAGTCCCAGCCATTTTCTCTGGCTATCTCCATGCCCACAGTGCCCACCTTCCTCTTTTCTGCCTCCTGGCTTCACCAGCTTTCTTGAAGTCCCATCTAAAGTGATTTGTTTTATAGGAAGTCTTTCCTGTCCCCTCTTAATTCTAATTCCTTTTTTCTGTTCATTTTGTGGTTGTTCAGTCATGTTCTACTCTTAGTGACCCCATTTTGGGTTTTCTTGGTAGAGATATTGGAGTGGTTTGCCATTTCCTTCTCAAGCTCATTTTGTAGATGAGGAAACTAAGGCAAACAGGCTTAAGTGACTTGCCCAGGGTCACCCAGCTAGAAAGCTGATTTTAATTCATGAAGATGAGAGGTTTTGACTGTAGGACCAGCACTCTATCTAATGGGCCACGTCTTTGTTAACTGCTTCCAAAATAGCTTGTTTGTTCCTATTTATTCATTTATGATCTCTGCCATTAGTAAACTCCTTGAGGGCAGGAATTGTTTTTTTGCCTCTTTTTTTGTATCCCTAGTGCTTAGCACAGTACTTGGCACACAGTAGACACATAATAAATTTAAGATTGGGGATACTGACTCATACTTCACTTCCTTTTCTGTAGAATATAGAGGATTGGCCTCTAAAATTGGTCTAGTTCAAGTATGCTGATTCTAAGTTCTGTGCTCTCTCTTTTCCAAGGTTACGTATCAGTGACAGAAAGCAAAGTTTTCTAGGGGAAAGAATGAGGGAGGAAGAACTCTGGACTATTGGAAAATATCATTGGTTTTCTTAGAATAGCAACCCACATTTAAGTCCACTTATTCAGCTGACCTGAGATAGCTAAACAATGGAATATAACTAGAAATGACCCTGTTAGGATGCCTCATAGCAGCTCCAGGAAAAATGTCTTTCAAGGGGTGATTTATTAAGGGCACTTGAAATTGTCAAGCAAACCTGAAAATGTTATATAATTGATGGTATTAAGATCTCTGGGTTATGCATAAATGGAAAATGTCTTGTCAACACATGTTTTGGTCTATGTCACTTAATAACCCAAAGTTCTTTGCTTCAGCTTTAGAAGCACTTGCATAAAATCATATAGCCTCTTATTTTTCAGAGGGAGATATTAGCTAAAAGATTATAGCAAAACCAATAAAGATTTATATTTTAGAGCTTTTTATTATCAAAATGAAGACTTTCAGATTTACACTCAAGCTATTGTTGTCCAGTTTCAGTATTTAATAATGGATTGAAAAAGCAAACACACCCAAAATATTATAGTATATACCAGTACCCAAATTTGTCAGATGACGTGAGTTGCTGTCCCATAGTGACCTTTAAGACCACTTAGGAAGCCAGTCGGTCACTGGTTTCTATCACAGTCAGAAGAACATAAGATGTTTCCTGCCTGAGGCAGCTTTTGCTTCAGTTTTAAGGTTCTCTTGTCTCTGACGCATATCAGTTTCCTCTCTTTTCTTTCTTTTTTTTTTTTTGACCCACTGTTCTACAATTCACAGCTACTCTTTGGAAGAGTGAAGCCAGGCCTTCTGTGGATAAGAGGCAGTTTATACAAAATCCCTGATAGATTCTGTTGTTTCTCTGGGGTCCCTAAGTTGTCATCAATCTATTCTCAGTTGGGGACACTTTGAGGAAATTCCTTTTCATCTCAAAGACTGATCTTCATTATGTGATATCTTTATTTTACCATTTGATTGAATTTTTCATGTTAATGAATTAATTTTTTTCTTGCAACAGAAATGAATGCAAGTGGAATTCTGTTTGAATATCAGCCATCAGACTAGAGAAGCTAACACTATGGAAGAGCGATTCCAAAAATGTCAACCTTTGTTCTCAGGGGAAAAAAATAAAAAGTTTGCTCCAATATTTTTCCAGAAAAAAAACGTCAAGAGCTAGAGGAAATAATTCACTTGTCATGCTTGTTTGAAAAGATAATTCTGTAAATATTCTATCTTTGATAGTATTAATGGCATTAGATAACTTGGAGAAAAAGGCTGTGTCTACCCACATAAACATCTTTAATTTCGTAGACAGACAGACAGATAGAAAGATAGATACATAGATACACAGACAAAGAGATAGATACATAGATAGACAGACAGACAGACAGACAGACAGACAGATAGATAGATAGATAGATAGATAGATAGATAGATAGATAGATAGA
>NW_027186296.1:43553145-43561850 GCF_028583685.1 Petaurus breviceps papuanus
AGATAGATAGATAGATAGATAGATAGATAGATAGATAGATAGATAGATAGATAGATAGTTCAATAGATTTGTTCAAATGAAAATCTTTCCTAGCAGGAAATAAAAGATAAAAGAAAAATGTTTATTAACAGAAAAAGCTTTTAAAAGATAAAACTAAAATAATAGGTGGTAGGCAAAATAATAGGTCAGTAAAAACAATCCACTGTAGTCAAACAGAACATCAGTGTACACCAGCAGTAATTCTGTTTTTCAACCAATAAGTGGATTCATCACTAGATTGGTGTGAGCATTTTCCCAAGTGATGCAAATCATATGTGATTCTCGTCTATGCCCTTCCCTAAATTTAGGGGGCAGGAGGTGGGGTAGGGTTACCTATTGTGCTTGCAGTCCTTGCTTTCATTTGCAATTTTGTATGAATATCTGAGGGCAGGATGCATAGACTGTTCACCAAGTATCTCTCAGTATTGCTGTATGACCAGCTCAACTTCTTTTTTGTTAATACATCTCTTTGATAGCTGGTGGTCCTTTATACTTGATGTCTATAAAGTGTGGCAGCTCACACATTTATTTATTTATTTACCTGTCCATTGACTTTTGAGTGATATTCATTTCCAATTCTTTGGAGACTGTAAAATTTCATGGCTCAGCGACTTAAAACAACTACTTACATTTATATATCTCTTCAAAGTGTTTTTCAACAAACCTATAAGTGAGCTAGTGCAAGCATTAATATCCCTACCTGACAGAAAAGGAAACTGAGACTTAGATGACTTGAGTTGCCCATGATCATAAGAAAACTAAATTTAAACCTGGAAGGAAGAAATGTCACCAGCATGTGGTAAACTTAAGTCAAATGGATATACGAATATTACTTATGTAAGTTATAATTATTGATAGATTTTAAAATGTATGAATATAATTACTAAACAATTAATTGACAAGCATTTATTAAGTGTTACTATGTTCCAGACACTATGCTAGGCACCAGGAATCAAAAGACAAAAATAAAACAGTACCTGACCTCAACAAGCTTTCCTTCTATCAGGGAATATAACTAGTACCTATATAAGTATATATGTCCTCTCAGGTCTCCTTTTAGAAGCTATGACTGCCTAGTCTGATTGAACATAAAGAAAAATTGCTTTTGGACACTTTAATAGCCTGCCATTTTACCTGAATTTTTTTAAACAAAGAATTCCCATGAAGTAGCTATGATGGTACACCTAGTTTCTATTTCAAAATACTGCACCCCTGACCCCCCAGCCCCAGTTGAATTGCTTTTATGTTGAAGTTTTCTCAATTTGGCTCAAAGGGAGGCAAAATAATCATCTCCAACCTTTTTTATCTTACCCTTTTGCAAGGGAGATTTTATTTCCTGTCAGAAGGGGAAGCAGGAGGTTGGGACCAAAAGCTTGGCCACTCAGAGAGATGTGGTACTCATATTATATCTATCTGCTCCCTTACATATTGTTTGTCTAGGGGATATAGTTTTCAGGTTCAAGCTAAACTTCTAATTGCTGTTCATTAATGGGGATAGAAAGACTTAAGCTTTATATTGAAGATTTGACTCCCTTCCCACCAAGGAGCATTTCCATAATGAACAGAGAGAGACACAGAGAGACAGAGAGAGACAGAGACAGAGACAAAGAGACAGAGAGAGAAGAATAAGAAACTTCTCCAAACCCAAAAGAAAGATAAAACCATGTATACTGCTAAATTCAAAACCAAATTCCCAAAGAGATGTAGAATTAGACTAGTTCAAGGTTTATTTACAGAAAAGCATGAATAAACCTTATTGAAATTATCATCAGGCCTTTCACAATCTTAATATACATAAATGTTTTCTGAAATCAAAAATGGAATGGTTGGATGCTCTCCAAGTATAGCTTTTGATGCATATACACAAAATTCAGTGTCAAGATGGGCATGATAATTTGACATTAACTTTTTTAAAGCATAGAACAATTTTAATCAAGAGGGAAAAGGTCCAAGCAAAATGTTAACTCAACTAATTTAATAGATGAAGCAGAAAAAATATATTCCTGGTCTAAAGTAATGTTAGGTTTTTCAATAGATCTGAAAGCTTTTCCAGTCCTTCCCCTTATGAATTGATAGCTCGAAGTACCACAAAAATTATATGGGCAAAAATACTTGTATCTTGGGCTACTTCAATGAATCTTATGATTTTTTTTTTTTTGCTTTTTTGGAGAGGGGAAGGTAGGGCAATTGGGGGTAAGTGACTTGCCCAAGGTCACACGGCTAGTTTTTGTGTTAAGTGTCTGAGGCTGGATTTGAACTCAAGTTCTCCTTACTCCAGGGTCAGTGCTTGATTCACTGCACCACCTAGCCGCCCCAATCTTATTATTTCTTGACGGTCACCTCATCCCTAGAGCATTGCAAAAGCCTGCTGATTGGTCTCCCTGCCTCAAGCTCTCCCTTTTCCAGTCTATCCTCACACTCAGCTGTCAATTTGATCTTCCTAAAGGTCCTGTGAGGTCTCTCCTCCTATTCAATAAATTCAGTGACTCCCTATCACCTCCAGGATAAATTATAAAGTCTTCATTTGGTTTTCAGAGTCCTTCATAATCTAGCACTTAACCACCTTTCCGGTCTTCTCACAACTTAACTCTCCTCCACATATTGTATTATCCAGTGACACTGGCCTCTTTGCTGTTCATCCAACAAGATATTTCACCTTCTGATTTTATCTTCCATGCCTAGAATCCTCTCCCTCTTCCCCTCTACCTCCTGATTTTCCTGACTTTCTTCAAGTCTCAACTGGAATCCTACTTTCTGTAAGAAGACTTTCTTAATCCCTCTAAATTCCACTGCTTTCCCTCTGAGATAATCTCCATTTTATACCATATATAAGTTTGTAAATAGTTGTTTTCATGTTGTCTTCCCCTTCACATTGTAACTTCTTGAGACCAGGGACTATTTTTAATCTTTCCTTTGTATCTCTAGTACTTAACTTAGTGCTTGGCACATAGTAGGACTTAAGAAATACTTGTTGACTGACTAACTGCTCATTAAGACATGAGATAATGAAGAAGAAAACCATTGTCTTAGAAGAGGAATTCTCTGCCCCCACCAATGTAGAAAAATTGAGTGGGGGTGGTGTTTGACCTTCTTAAAATTTGTTGTTATCATTGGAAAGAGTGATTAAATAGTGAAAAGTGATGATACTATTTAATGAACATTCCTCAAGGATTCAGGCAATGCTCCAACATAGAACCATTTTTTTCCTAGATGGCTCTAACCTGTGTGGGGATATTTTAAAATAGCAAGTCATTCTAATATTCCCTGCCCCACTATCATGACATGTCCTTTTTATACCTTCTTTGCTGCCTCTAGTTTGATGTGGGTGGTTAATAAAGATTAGTTAAAAGAAGAATGTGAAGTTTATACTTCAAATTTAAAGGCACACTTTCTTCTCTCAAGGAAATGGTCTAATTGAGAGAAATAGAGAAACAGTGAATTAGTAGTTAAGCACACCTCCTGCTAACTGTGGAATATTTGTCTGTCAGCTTTGGAGGGAGTGGATGTAAGGACATTAGGGAGTGCTCAGAAAGCAAAGAGATAGGCAAGAGTGGTCTGGGAAGCAGAGAAAGCATGGGTCAAAGGCTGACAGATGGTCTTTATGCTGGGCAGGCTGCTGGCAGATGGCTCTGACAGTTTGGACAAGGATGCAACTCTTGGCTGCTGAGACAGAGCTTTGGAAAGATGTTTGAAGAAGGTTGCTGAAGACTTCCTCGGCTCATTTGGCCATGGCAGACATTGAAGTCATGCTTGAAGTCATACGAGATGTATGTCGGAGCATGTGAAAAGCTGCTCCAACAAGGAGAGGGGTCAGTAGAGGAGAAGAGTGATTTCTCTGTCCTCCTCCTCCTTTCACACTCTATCACTTTCTCTAACCATTGTCATTCCATAGCTTTTTCCTATGCTGAAATAGTATAAAAGGAGGTGGTGTTATCTTTTAAGAGACTATGTAGCATAGTGGGGAGAGAGAGAAAACTTTGGAGTCAAAAAGGCCTACATTAAGTCCTGACTCTGACCCATCTACCAGCCCTGTGACCATGCTTAGGTCACTTGACCTCTTAACGTACCTGGATGACTAAGCCTATAGGCTGTAAATGCATCAGTAGAGCATGAATCCACACTGGGAATTCTCTGTGCCAAAGAAATCACAGATTCAGCCCTAAATCATCATTATCACCACAACCACCACCACTACCTACCATCATTACCACAACCACCACTGTCTCCAACACCATCGCCACCACCACCACCATCACCATCACCATCACTATCACCATTTCCCTCACCATCTCCATCACCATCACCACCATCTCCATCACCATCACCATATACATCACCATCACCATCACCATCACCATCACCCTCACCATCTCCATCACGACCTCCATTACCATCACCGTCATCTAGGAGGCAGAGCTGTACTGTGGAAAAGGGTAGTGACCCTGGAGTCAGGGGACCTGGGTTCAAATATCTTCTCTGATACTTAATGTCTTATCTCACCTTGGGAAAGTCATTTAGTTCTTTGGGGTTCAGTTTGCTCATCTGTAAAATGAGGGGGCCTTATTTTACTAAATGGCCTTTCAACTTTAAATCTCTAGATATAACCATCTGTAGCTTTGACTTCCTTGAAAATATAAATACAAAAAAACTGTCTCTTCATTGTTAACAGATGGTGCCTAAATATTTCAGGTGGCACCATTTCTCTTTTCTTGTGTGCCAATGTTATCTTCCTGTCTTCTATCATTTTCTCTGTCATACAAGTCCTTACCCTTGTGCCAAACACTTTGGTTTTGAGGCAATGGAGCAAAAGTCTCTCTAGTACAAGATGGTGGTAGGATAATGGAAGGGGTACCATATAAGGTGGTGGGAGATCTAGGTACCAATGCCCCTCCCACCAGATTCCCTTGCTGGTTTGGTTCCTTTCAGAGAATCACTTCCCTTCTCTTAAGATGTTTCCTCCCTTCTCTTAAGATGTTTCCTCTTCTTCAAATGAGGGAGTTGGACTAGATAAGTTTTGAGATTCCTTACAGTTTTAACATCCTGTATGCCATACTTGAATGAGGTCAAATAGATGCTTCTAGGAAATCCCTTTTAGTTTTAAGAGCCATGCTCTCATTGTCTATCTCCTGATGAGAATACTTACCCAACTATGTACAGACTTCTTTGTTTTCCTTGTATTAGAGGAATAGAGAAAATAAGGATTCTTTCAAGGGCCTTTCTGATTAGAAAAATAGCTTATCCATCTCAGGTACTTTGCTCAAATCTGAAATTGTTTTCTCTGGGCAGGAACAGCCATCAGCAAAATTGTGATGACTGTACTTGGTAGTTACTCCTGAGTAGGCAAAGGTGGTAGACCCCTTTAGGTGTTTTCAGTCATGTCTGACTCTTCATGACCCAATTTGGTTTTTCTTGGCAAAGATACTGGAACAGTTAGCTATGTCTGTTACCAACTCATTTTACAAATGAGGAAGGCAAACAGGGTTAAGTGACTTGCCCTGGGTCACACAGCTAGTAAGAGTCTGAGGCCAGATTTTAACTCAGGAAGGTGAGTCTTATAACTCCAGGCCCAGAACTCAAGCCAGTGTGCCATCTAGCTGCCCAAATAGCCCCCTATTTGGTACAATTTGAAGGCTATCAGGAAACCCTTCATGGCAAAATATTTCCTCAGTTGCACAGTCTCTTCCCAAAATTTCACCATTAAAAATTCATTTCTTGGGGCGGTTAGGTGGTGCAGTGAATAGAGCACCAGCCATGAATTCAGGAGGACTTGAGTTCAAATATGACCTCAGACAGTTAACACTTACTAGCTGTGTGACCTTGGGCAAATCACTTAATCCCAATTGCCCTGCCTTCCCCCCTCCAAAAAGTAAAAAGAAAAAAAATAATTTCTTTGGGTGAATAAAATGTCCCCTTTTGAAAAGAAAATATCCCTTGGGGAATCAAAATATAACTTATTAACATCTTGACACTAATTGGACCATTATATTCTTTCCATCTTCTTGAGTTCATTGAAACTTAAATTTCTATAGACAGTATCTCAGCCACTCCCAGTGATTACTTCTCTTCACCCCCACCTCTGACCACCAATACATGCAACTAGAGTACTCCTGGATCCCTACTGCCATCTAGATCATCCCTCTGCCATTAACACTCAAAAAAACTCTCGTTCCAGGAGATTTGCTCCTTCCATCATTTCGCACCTCCATTATTTTACTAAAATTATTTTCTCAGATGTCACCAAGGCTCCATTTAGTGCTAACCCTGGTGGCCTTTTCCCGTTCTCATCCTCTTTGGACTCTGAAGCTTTTAATATTGTCAGCTCTCCTCTCCTCCTGGACATTCTCTCCTCCTTTGGTTTCTTAACTCTGATCTCTTCTAGCTCCTTCTACCAGTCTGAGTAGTCCTTTTCAGGCTCCTTTATTCATTCATTGTCCATCTCCTGCCCTCAAGAATAAATGAGAATGTTCCCTATCACTGTCTTGAGCTCTCTTCTCCATTCTCTCTCCCTCTTTCCCTCCCCCCATTCTCTTTCTGTCCCCCATCCCCTCCTTTCCTCCCTCCTTCTTCTCTCTGCCTTGATGATCCTATGAGTTCCCATGGGCTTAATTGTCATTTCTACATAGAAGTCTCCAAAATCGATATATCCTAATCTCTCACCCAAAACTGATTCCACATCACCAACTGCCTGATGGACATCTTCACTGAGATGTCTCATCGGCACCTTATATACAACATGTTCAAAGTGAAATTCACCATTTTCCCCCCATCCCTAAACCTGCCTCTCCTCTGAATTTCCCTTTCTCTTTTGAGAGCACTACATAATCTCAGTAATCATACTTGACTTCTCTCTCCCTCATACCCCATAGCCAATCAATTTAGAAGGCTTATCAATCTTCTCTATAGCATCCCTCACACCACTACTGTTCTACTCATATAGTTTCTGCAATGATCATTTGGATCCCCCTTTCCTCTTGCTTGGGCTATTATAACAGCTTTCTATAGGTCTCCTTGCTTACAGCCTCTCTTCTCTTCAATAAGATACCCTCCAATCTAATTTCCCTTCCCAACAGATACATAAAAAATTGTCTTAAGAGATAAGTTTGATCCTGGAATCTCCTTGTTCCAAAATCTTCAGTTGTTATCTCTCTATTACTTCTGGGGTAAATAATAGCAATAACATTTGACAATAATGATGATAATATCTGACAGTTTATAGTCCTTTAAAATATAAATTGTTCATCCTGATGTTTAAGGCCCTCCACAATCTGGCTTCAACCTGCATTTCTAGCCCTATTTCATATTCTTAATTACTCACGCACTCTGGATTCCAGACACTGAACTTGACCTTCCTTCTCCTGCCTCCACATATTCAGAGAAGCCAATCCATATGCCTGAAAAGTACTCTCTCAATTCTGTCTCTGATTCCTTATCCTCCTTCAAGGTTCAATTTGGCTACCACTATATACTTCCTCCTTCACAATTATGCACACCACCCCACCCCACCCCTAACCCCCAACATTCATTCTGTCCTCAAACTTCCTTTTATTTACATATTTTTGTACATGTAGTGGGGAGGAAAGTGGCACAGTGGATAGAATGCTGGATCTGGAGTCAGGAAGCCTGACCATCTGAGTTCAAATCCAGCCTCGGATACTTCCTAGCTCTGTGACCCTGGGCCAGTCACTTAACCCTTTTGTCTCAGTTTCCTCATCTGTAAAATGAGTAGGAGAAGGAAATGACAAATCACTCCAGCATCTTTGCCAAGAAAACCTCAAATAACGGTCTTGAAGAGTCAGACACAGCAGAAAAATTGCTGACCAACAAATACATGTACTGCCCTTCTTTCAGTGAAATATAAATTCTTTGCTTCACTTTTGTCTTTGTAGCCCTAGTAGCCAGTACAGTTTCTTAAATAATAGCAAGCATTCCTATAGTGCTATAAGGTTTGCAAAGCACTTTATTGCAAATATTTTCTCCCTTGATCCTCACAACAACTCTAGTATTATTCTCATCTCACATTTGGGGAAACTGAGGCAAAAGGAGATTGAGTGACTTACCCACTGTCACACAGCTAGTACTTGTCCCAGACTGGATTTGATCTCAGTGCCTCCAGACCCAATGCTCCACCCACTGCATCACCAGCTACTTTTTATGGAGTATTGAGTAACTGTTGACTTACTCAAGTCCTCCAATGGATCTGTTATCTCATCATTTAGAATGGAGGCAGTGAAGTCTAGTGAGTAGAGAGCTGTCTCTGGAACCAAAGGGACTGGGTCTATATTCTAGCTATGACATTCACTACCTGAATAACCACAATGTTGTTCAGTTGTTTTAGTCATGTCCGATACTTCATGACCCCATTTGGGGTTTTCTTGAAAGAGATGCTGGAGTATTTTGCCATTTCCTTCTTCAGCTCATTTTACAGATGAGGAAGCTGAGGCAAACAGGGTTAAGTGATTTTCCCAGGGTCACACAGTTAGTAAGTGTCTGAGGTCAGATTTGAACTCATGTCTTCTTGACTGTAGGCCCAGCACTGTATCCACTGTACTGCCTGGCTGCCCATGAGTCTCAGTTTTATCATCTGTAACATAACACAATTCGATCTGATTACCTTCTAGCTCTCAATTTAGAGTTTCTCTCTCTCTCTCTCTCTCTCTCTCTCTCTC
>NW_027186296.1:43561950-43580051 GCF_028583685.1 Petaurus breviceps papuanus
CTCTCTCTCTCTTGCTCTCTCTCTCTTTCTTTCTCTCTCTGTGTTTTTTTTTGCTTTTTGGAGGGAAAGTGGGGTTAAGTAACTTGCCCATGGTTACATGGCTAGTTTTTTTGTGTGAGTGTTAAGTGTCTGAGGCTGGAACCAAACTCGGGTCCTCTTGACTCCGGGCCAGTGCTTTACTCACTGAGCCACCTAACTGCCCCTCTATATCTCTTACTGAATATACTAAGTATAGACATAAAATATATGTGTTAAGCTTGCTGCCTAAAGAAATAATGGGTAGCTGTGGTGCTGGGGGCATATATAGAGTTTCAGGAAACAAATGAGAGCATTGGGATATTGGATGGCCTTGATAGCCAAAGACTACAGAAAAAGTCAATGAAAGTCATGGTGGTAAAAAAAAAAAAGCTGAAAATTCACTTAATTTCACAATTTTGTCTGGGATTCCAACTGGCCCATGGCCTACCCTCTCTGGCCCAGTCCCTTTCTCAGACCTACCTTCTGATATCAGTTCTCTATACTGTTTCCCTTCATATCTTCACATCTTAACCCCACCAAATTAAGGCTTGTCATTATCATGCTTCCTTTTCCTTTCCTCAAAATGAAATGGCAGAAGCATGGGTATTTAGAGATGTCCAAATGGGGATTCTAATTATGCTACCCTTCTTGATTTAGATGAAAGCTCTAACCACTGCACTACCCAGCTACCATGGCTAGCCTGCCATCTGTTGTTTTCCATAGGCCAGCAAGCTCTCTCTTTGGGCTGCTATTCTTCAATAGTTAATACTAATGTTCACAGGTCACCTCTGGGGTTTCAGGCTATCCAGAAATCTGTCCCCCTCTGTTGTCTTCTGTAATAAACACATATGTGATTAACCCTCTTTATTCCATATGCAATAATTAGGAGCCCTGACACTATAGGAGAAGCCCAGAAGAGTAAGCAGACTCCTCAGGTGGAACCCTAACTCTTACCCTCTCATGTAACATGTGCATTTGAACAGTAGCATTCTGCAGACACAGGGCAGTGTGAGTCAAAAGACATGTGTTCAAATCCCACTTATTACCTGAGACATTGGAATGCCACTTACTCTTCCAGGGGCTCACTTTCCTCAGAGGTGGGAATAAATGGTTTGCAAAAGTCCTTTTAGCTCTAATATTTTAGAAAATTCAGGATACCGTGTTTTGGACAGTGCTCCAAACTTAGCTGACTAATGCAGTGAGAGATTTAGGTGAAGTACAATGAAAAGGTCACAAAATTACTAGGCTGGTAAGGGAGAGACTTTGGGATTGTCAGAACTCTGGGGTATTCCTGCAATGATACTGTGTGAGTGGTTGCTGAGTTCATCAAGGGGTAGTGCAGCCTTCTCTTGTATTTTCCTAAAGTCTGTCCTAGCATGTAATCTATTCAGGTTACTGCAGAAATCGAGGGGGATATGTCTTATTCTTAGTCTCCTATCAAAAATTTCTTTCCTACTCTATCACTATCAGCCTACATAGACACATTAGTTTGGCAGAGATGATTCCTCAGGTTTCGTTGATGCTAACTGGTGTCAACAGTATGACTTCCGCCCACTGGCAAAAGTCTCTTTGTCCAGAAAGGACCTATGCTAAACTTTCATCCCCAAGAAACCAGCGGCATGGGTGCCTGACTAGGTTGTTTTGTCTACTGTCAGACCAGGGGGGAATTCATTCAATCTTGGATTGCAAGGATTTTTCTTTGTTTACATCTCCATCTCTGCTACTGCCCATGTGACTAACTGTGGATGAATTTGTGTGTTATATTAGGGAGCTCTTCCTCCTCCCTGTGAATAGACTCTGACCCTTAGATACTTTTCTTTCCAAACAAGCCCAAAGGGAAGGGAAGAGTAGGGGTGGAAAGAAGAGGAGATAAACATTTATATAGCACTTACTATATTCAGGCACTGTGCTAAGAGCTTTGCAAATATTTTCTCATTTGATCTTCATAAGAACCCTATGAGGTAGGTGCTAGTCTTGCCCCTTTTTCAGATGAGGAAACTGAGGCATATAGATATTAGGTGCCTTGCCCTGGTTCGTATAGTTATGGACTGTTTCAGGCTGCATTTGACCTCAGGTCTTCCTGACTCCAGGTTCTTACTCTAGCCACTGAGTTACCTGCCTCCCTCTAGAGTTAGAAATTGTGATTATTCACCTGAATTCAGAACCAGACCACCATTTGCTTCCTAGCATCTCAATCATAGGGCAAGATGAACAATTCTACTTTGGTCTTTCTCCTTTGCTTATCTCTCTCCCTTTTCACTCAGCGCACCCTGAAGAGAATATTAAATTTGTACACAAAATAAATGCTAAAATATTCATGAATGCATTACAAGGTTTTTTTTTCCTTAAGCCCCCTTTGTCTGAAAATAGAACAGAAGAGACAAATAGACTAATACTGGTGACAAAAACAGGGAGGAAAAAAAATACAATAAGCAATTAAATTTGATTGATCACCTTGCATTAGGTGGTCTAAATACTAGTCTTAAAACACTCTACTTGAACGTCAGAAGAGCGAAGAGTATCAATTACTGGAAGAACATGCCTTTTAATGAATTTTTTTTCCTCTTGTCTACATGACCATCCGTCCTGTCACAATATTGTTCTGCAACACTTTCTAAGTTGATAACATCTGTCCCATTATTTCAAGAAGAAACAAAGCCTTTAGGGAGCGCCGTGATTTCAGTTGGAATGGTTCTGATTTCTTCTAGTGTCTTCCAAGGGGTAAGGGAGTTTCAGAAGGGCATTTGGAGACTGGAAGTACGGTAGTGACCAATTCTTGGCATTATCTGCTACTTTCCATTTTCCACACTGAACGGAGGCATTCTTCTCGGGTGAGGCAGTTCGACACAGTGGAAAGTTAGGTTTATGTCCATCCTCTGATGCTCACTACCTCTGGGGCCTTAGGCAAGTCACTGGGTTTCCTTATCTGTAAAAAGAGATGATAGGACTAGGTGGCTTCTCATCCAGCTTTACATATATGAGCCTATGATTTATACCAGAGAGTCCTCCCCACCCTTAACTGGTGTCCACTCTCAATTTTTTCTTGTCCAGTTGTTTATCTTTCAAGAATTGACTCAATTCTTACCTCAGGCAGCTGGGTGGTATAGTGGATAGAGCACTGGACCTCAAGTCAGGAAGACCTGAGTTCAAATCTGCCCTTAGACACTTACTAGCTGTGTAAGCATGGGCAAGTTACTTAACCTTTATTTGCCTCAGTTTCCTCAGCTGTAAAATATGGATAGTAACAGCACCAACCTTATAGAGTTGGTATGAAAATCAAATGAGAATATTTATAAAGTGTTAGCATAGTGTTGGAAACATAATTGGAGCTCAATTAATGTTTCTTCTAATCCCTTCCCTCCTCCCCATTTATTCCTTGAAACCTTCTGTGACCACTCCAATTCAGTATTCCTTCCAATCTCTGAATTTCTACAGTATTCACTATTCATTTGGCAATTTAATCATGTGTTGGTCCTTGTATTCATCTGTAAAATGATCCAGAGAAAGAAATGGCAAGTCACTCCAGTATCTTTACCAAGAAAACCCTAAATAGGGTCACAAAGAGGCAGTCACGACTGAAATGACTGAACAACAAAATTGGTCCAATTCCATTGTTGTCTGGAACCAATACTTTGATTTGACAGCTAGGTAGTGCAATGGATCAGATTCTGAGCTTGGAGTCAGGAAAACCTGAGTTCAAATCCTGCCTTGGATACTAGCTATGTGATGCTGGGCAAATCATATAATCTTTCCCAGCCTCAGTTTCCTCATCTATGAAATGAGAAGATGGTTGGACTTTGTGCCTTATAAGGCCTCTTCCAGCTCTAAATCTACAATCCTATGAGCTTATATTGCTCTTTATCTTTGGATAATTAGAGAGTTTATTAAGTGTTTACTACATACCAGGCACTTTGCTAAACATTGGGATATATGCCTTTTGTCCTCCATCTAGAATCTATGCTCCTTGAGGGCAGGAGCAACATTTCATGCTTCTGCATCTCCCCTAGCAACTAGAAGAGTGTTGGACATGTTATAAGTACCAAATTTATTGCTTTGACTAGATAGTATGAAGTCTTTGTTGTCCTTGGAAACTGATAAGGCAGTTGGAAGATGCTCATGCTAATGCTATGGGCCAGCTCACAGGAAGACAAGCCTCCAGCCTAGTCATCAGGGTCCAAAAATGATGAGAACGTTGTGAACAAGATAAGGAACACACATAGCTATTGCCTTGGCTGAGGGCCGGTTCCCTGAATGTTAACATGGTTGGCCTTTGTACTGGTTCCCAGGTGGTTTCTGGTATGGAGCTTTGGTTACAGACTCTAATTAGTTCCTATCTTTAAAATATATGAGTTTGTGAATTTGAACTATGCACATAGCTCCACTATGGGACTTGTGCCTGTATAAGGATAATTAATAATTGCAAAAACGGCAAAAAATGATGAAGTAGTCAAAGCGTGTTTTCAAGCCTTCCTTTCCAGTGCTCTCTACTTTCTTTTGATGCTCTAATATCACCCCAGGTTCCCAGAGCCTTCACCCTACCTCTGCTCCCCCAGGACTGTCCACTTTGGTGTCCCACCTTGGGGCCATAGCAGATAGGAAGCTCCTTGCTTCAAGTGTCAGAGGCTGGAAGAAACTAGCTGTTCATTTTTGTTTGAATTTGCTTCCTAATGTGACTCATGGGACTTTCCAAACTAATTGGGAATGGTAAATGACTGTATGCAAGTCACAAATGGAACTTGGCATCAGTGCTGCAAATCCTAAGTGAGCTTTCCTCACTGGTACCCATTCTTTCCTTGGATAAATTCTGTGCCCCACCTTCCCATTTCCCACAGGCACATTTAAAAAAATCATCTCTGGTCAGGTACTTTATTGTTTAAAAGGAGAGAATAATAACATTCTACTCAGGGTTGATACTTAAACTTTTCCCACCTGAGAATCAATGCTGCCAAATTAAAAAGAGAATGAATTCCCTCTCCAGCTTTTAATAATGGGTCCAGTGCCCCAGGACACCAACCTACTTATCTGGTGCCTCTGACGTGTTCCCTTCTCCTCTTCCCTCAGTGTTCTTCAGCATTTAGGCCATTAGAGATAGTTGAGAACCAGAAGGTCATAAGATTCATCTCTGTGTCTAAAGGTAAGTGAATTATGTACTCGGAGACTGAGTCTTACCTCCTAGAGAGTTCTAAAAACTTGTGTTGATTTAGAGATGAAAGTAAGGAAGAGTAGTAAAGGAAATGAATGATTCTCTTATCCTTTTCTACCTCTCTCTTTTTAGTTCTAAACAGCAGAGGGTTCAACTTACAATCAAATTCAACAAATATTTAATGAGCACCTACTGTTTGCAGGGCACTGTTCTAGGTATTGGAGAAGATGAAAGCTAACATAGTCTTTAAAGATTGCAAAGAGTTTTGCATATTTTAGTCCATTTGATCTTCACAACAACCCTATTTGGGAGGTTCTTTTATCATCCCCATTTTACAGATGAGGAAACTGAGTCTAAAAGAGGTTAAGTGACTTGACCAGAGTCACACAGCTAGTAAATGTATGAGGGAGGATCTGAGCTTGGATCTTTTTCTTAAATTAAATTTTATTTTCTAGAGGCAGCTGGTAGCACAGTAGATAGAACCATGGGCCTAGATTCTGGAAGACCTGAGTTCAAATTCTGCCTCACATAATTTTTAGCCATGTGACCCTGACCAAGTAACTTAATCTCTGTTTGCTTCACTTTTCTCAACTGTGAAATGGGGGTAATAATAATACCTACCTCAGAGGGTTCTTGTGAGGATAAAATGAAATAATATTTATAAAAAGCACTTAGCACTATGCCTAGTACAAACTAGGTGTTATACAATTACTAATTCCCTTACCTTATTTTTTTCAATCAAGAAAAATACACCCTCTCTTCCTTCCATGTCCTCTCTTCCCCCTGCTCACTTGAGAAAGAAAGATAGTCAAGCAAAGCAAAAACAGTGTTCAAAAAAATATCTTGTTGTACTCTGAATCCAAGGTCTCTTTATGAAGAGAATAATAGTATGTTTCATCAGGAGTCCTCTAGAATCATGGCTGGTCATTCCAATAATCATGATTCCTAAGTCTTTCAAAGTTGTTTGTCTTTACGGTATCATTGTATAAACTATTTCCCTGGTTCTTCTTACCTTACTCTGAATAAGTTCATAATGCCAGGTTTCTCTGAAACCATCTCCTTCACCATTTATTATAACACAGTAATGTTACATCATATTTATATACCATAACCTCTTCAGTGGTATGGGTACCACTCAGTTTTCAGTTGTTAACACAACAAAAAGAGCTGTTATGAGTATTTTTATATGTCATTAGAATTTGTTTTTCTTAGGACTACATTCTCCCTCTTGTTATCCCTCTCCCTTTTTCTCCTGTTTTACTGATGATTAAAATATATTTCTGTACCCAACTATGTTTATATAGCATCCTTTGAACAGACCAGTATGGATATGAATAAGGTTCAAGTATTAATAGCTCCCCCTTACACTTTACTACTTCTTTGTGTAGACTACTTTTTGAGTACCCTGATTATTTGAGATAATTTTCTCCATCCTTCCTTTTTCTTTCCCACCCCATGCTGTTCTAGAATATTCCTCTTCTCATCCCTTTCCATTCTTTTAGGATCATCAAAACAGAATCACTTCTAGATCTTCTGTTCAATTAGAGTCCTTCTGTGATCCTTGATGATGAGAGGGTTCTGAGGGGGCATATTATTATCTCCCTACATTCGAATTTTAACAGTTTATTCTTATTTAGTCCCTAATGATTACTTCCTTATGTTTAGCTTTGGGTGTGTGCTTCTCTTGATTCGTATGTTTGCACTTCAAAGTTTCTGTGGAGCTCTGGTCTTTTAATTAGAAATGCTTAGACATTCTCTATTTCATAAAAGATATATTTTTCCCTTGTAGCATTATACTCAATTTTTCAGAATAAGTCATTCTTGATTGTAAACTTATAACCTTTGCCTTCTGGAACACTCTATTCCAAGCTCTTTAATCTTTTGTAGTCATAGCTGCTAAATCTTGCTAATCCTGACTGTGGCTCATTGGTGCTTGAATTTGTATTTTCTAAAGTTGTTTCTTTGACCAGAAAGATTTAGACTGGATATAATATAGCTAGTAGCTTTTAAAAATTATTATTACTATAATTATTATTATTAATCTCTTCTAAGAGGTGACTGATATATGCTTTCTGTTTCCATTTTACTGACTAGTTCTAAGAGATGAAGGCATTTTCTTTTACAGTTTCTTGAAACGTAATTTCTAGGCTCCTTTATTTTATGTTGACATTCATGTAGTTCAATGATTTCTTGATTTGTTTCCCAGGTCAGTTGTTTTGCTATGGGATTCCTTATTTTTTTCTTCTATTTTTCAGTCTTTTGACTTTATTTTACCATTTCTTGTTGTTTTGTGGAGTCATTAATTTCTATTTTGCCCAATCTCATTTTCAAGGAGTTTTTTTTTTCATTCTTGTTTCATCTCTTGTAATAATTCTAGTTGAACTTGTACCCTAGCTGTGTTTTCCTTTGAAGCTTTGCTTGTAGATGTTTTCAGGTAATTCTCCTTTTCAGGGTTTACATCCACAGTGTTCCTGTCCCCATAATAGTTTCTTAAGGTTACATTTGGGCCTGGGGATTTCTCAAACAGGACTTGGTCTATTGCATTTTCTAAATCTGTTTGAAGGCATTCTGAGGAACAGAGTTCAGCTGTACTCACTCCTGCTACTCTACCATCTTGGTTATACCTTCAAAACTAATCTTTCTGACTCTAGGTTCTGTACTCTATCCACAAGAACAAGATAAGAGATGGCTCCTATTTTCATGAGGCTTACAGCCTACTTGAAGGTTGACATAAACATGGATAGATTTTATACATCATATTGCATGGCATAATAGAGGGCTGAAGAACAAAGCTACATGTAGTCGAAGGGGAAAGTCATTGCCCACAAGTCAGTCAAATCAAACCACCAGAATAATATAAAAGAAATCTAATTGGTTCTTATTTTTAATAAATGTCTTGGGGAAAGTAAGGAGGGTTAAAAAGAGTGGGAATTCTCAGAATAGTCAGGCCCTTCAGGGTCAGATGTGTTGATCTTATGCGCAATCTCCTAGTTGGAAGAAGGGAACTCCAATATGGAATCTCTTTGTCTCTGCATTGACCTGGACAAAATACTTAACTTCTCAGTGCTCCAGGTGCTCTAAGACTCCAAGTGGTAAAGAAGACATTGACTCACATTGGTAGATGGAGTTTTCTCATGAGGTCTTTTCCTATAGCAGTATAATCACAGAGTGAGACAGTCTATGAACAATCAATAAACATGTATTAAGTGCCTAATATGTAGCAGGCAGTATGCTAAATACTGAGGATATAATGGAAGGTAAAAGAGAGTCACTACTCTCAGGAAACTAATAGCCTAATGAAAGAGATGACATGCAAATCACTATAAAAAAGGACAGAATAAATTGAGAGGGAGGATCAACAGAGAGAAGGCACTAAGATTAAGAGGGGTTGGGAAGGACTCCCTGTAGAAGTTAGGATTTTAGCTAGGACTTGAAGGAAGCCAGGAGCCAGAGATAAAGAAGGAGAACATTCTAAGAATATGGAAAAGACATTGAAAATGCCTAGAATCAGGAGACGGAGTGTCTTGTTCAAGGATCAGCAAGGAGTCCAGTGTCACTGGATGGGAAAGTATGTGATCAGGAAGGTGTGAGGTAGAAGAAGACTGAAAGACAGGCAGGAAAGGTTATGAAGGGCTTGGAAGACCAAAAGAGAACTTTATATTCGATCCTGGAGGTGATAGATAGCCACTGGAGTTTATTGAGTAAGGAAGTGACATGATCCTGTGCTTTAGGAAAATCACTTTGGCAGCTGAGTGGAGACTAGACTGCAGTGGAGAAAACCTCGTGGCAGGAAGACCAACCAGCAGTCTATTGCAGTAGCCCAGGTTTGAGCCTGATGAGGACCTGCCCCAGAGTGGTGGGAGTGTCAGAGAAGGGGGTGTATGTGAAAAAAAATTAAAGGTAAACCCAATAGGCATCATGAACAGACTGAATAGGGAAGGCAGGGTGAAAAAAAGAGGAGTCAGTGATGACATCTATGTTGTGAACCTGAGTGACTGGGAGAATCATGTTGCTCTGGACAATGATAAGAAATATCATAAGGAAATAGAGTTTGTGGGGGTGGAATAAATTTAGTTTGTGATGCATTGAATTTAAGATGTCTATGGGACATACAGTTTGAGATGTCCAATGGCAAGCAGAGATATGAAACAGGAAGTTAGCAGAGAGTTTAGGATTAGCTGAACATTATCAGTATAGCAATGGTAATTGAATTCATGGTAGCTGATGGGACCACAAATGAAATACTATAGAGGGAGAAAATGGCCCAGGACAGAATTCTAGGCCTTCTCCTTCTCCTACTAAAGGCAAAATGCTATACTAGGATCTGGGAGCACAAAGATAATTGTCCTGAGATGAAAGAGTTTATAGTCTACTTGGGGGAGGGCCTCCAACATGTAAACAAGGCATTAAGATTTGAGGAGAGAGAGAGCACTCAAGACTAGGGGAAGCAGGAAAGGCTTCTACAAGGAAGAAGTACTTGCATGAACAGTCTTAAAGATAGAGGTTCGGAGAGCCATAGATGAAAAAGCACTATTGCTTATCTTGGGAATGAGATATATCTCTGGAAGGGAGTCTGTTAATGGAAGGTTTTAACCACATGCCTATTGCTTTGTGAGTTCTCAGTTTGGACTTTTAAAATCCTGTCAACCAAACAAGAGGCATGGCCCCCCTGCATCAAGCCAGTGGCTAAGTACTCAGACAGTTAATGAAAATGTTTCCAACCGTAAATGAATGTATTGCTTCTGAAAGCTCTGGCTTTTGCAAAGTAGCCAAGGAGGTGCCAAGAAATGCAGCTAGCTACACCGCTATTGTTAGTGTGAACCTCAGTTCTCAGGTACTGCAGGGCTGGTAGCACTGTTATAATATTTAGTGTGATATTGCCATCTATTATCACCACCTTACCCCTTCCCCTCAGTCTCAGCTGTAAGAAATGGAAAAGGTGCTATATGGTTCATATTACTGGGCTATATCTGAAGGTTTGGGAGAAGACAAGAGAGATGCATTTTCTTTTATAATCGTGTTTTAGTTTATATCTTTTTACAAAATGTGTGTATAAGTGGAGGGGGAGGAGGGGTATTTTATGAATTGTGGGGCACTATGGTCCTGTAGTTAATGATAAAAAGTTATGTATAATTAGTCCTCCATAGATGACAATGTGTTTTTGGTCCCATTTTGTTGGTTGCAGTATACAAGTTCAATGCTTTAGAGTTTTGTTTAAGAGTTTCATTTTTTTTAACTGCAAAATAACTGAGCCCCTAGGGTAACCTACTAACAGGTTGCTATAGTGCCTAAAATATGAAAGAATACTATCTGTTCTGGAGAGTTGATTTTCCTGAGATGGAGACAATAAACTTGGCCTTTCTTATAGAAATTGAAAAACTTAAAGCCATTAAGCTTGAGTATAAAACAGAAATATATATATATGTATATATATATTCAGATATCTGGGTACAGTAATCTTTAGATGTTATTAATCACTTTTAAAGTCTATTGGTGGTACTTGGACCTTAATAAAACATTTCTAATTCACCGTGAATACTTTTCTTGGAGTAAGATTCTGCCTAAGATGATTCTGGACTTCATACCAGCTTATCATCAAAAGCACTTTTGGCAATCGGTCTGCCATCTTTTGCCTACACAAAACTTTTTTTCCCACTTTAGCCATAGGCAGACTAATACCATAATAGGCTGGCAGCCTTACTCAAAGAGGTAGTGTTTTGCTTCACTTTTTCCCCTCCTAATCATCTAAGAATATGTATTATTCCATCTCACTCTCTTGCACTGACTTTCTACACCTGTCTAAAATATATGGAGATTGTGACCTTGGGAGCCTGAATTCCTAATGAGCTTTTCCCACTCAGAAGAATAGACAGCATATTGTAATGGAAAGTGTGATAAATTTGAAGTCACAGGACCTGGGTTTAAATCCCAACTTGGCTACCTATGTAGCCCTTCTCAGCCTCAATTTCCCCATCCGTAAAATTAGAATGTTAGAAAAATACTTCTTAGGTTTCTTTCCGGTTTAGATCTGTGGTCCTATAAAGAAAGTAATTTTTTTCACTCTCATCAAGAACAGCTTTTTTTAATTATTCAAAAAAGTTGATGGGCAGTCAATCCATATGCCAACATTCTCATCTTTACAAAACCTTTATGAAAATGATCTCCCCATGTATTTGTGATATCTTTAATGAAAACACACAAAAAAAGGATCAGGCTTTCACTAACAATTCTGTAAAACAATTGATAAAAGAGGTAAAAAATAGAGAATCCTGCTGTGTTTATTATTTATAAAATCCCAAACACTTAATTTGGTAGAGCCAAACAGTCTTAAAAGATCTTATCTAGTGAGGAGTCTCTCATATATATGTTACAATCATACAGAATTCCTTAATACAAGCATAGTCATAGCCTTGCAAATGACCATCTGATAATTATCATCAGTTGAAGCATCAAGCAGAGAGATGTATGGTTACCAAAGGTGTTCAGCACTGTTATGGAAAATGTTCTGTAAAAAATCCAAACATAAGAAGAATCCCCTACAGCTCAGGTTTGTAGGTGATATCATGCCGATGGCATCTAACTCTGGAATATTATATGGCCTCCTCAATGTGATTCATGTTTACTCCAAAGAGATCAGGTTTATCATTTATACAGGAGGAACTAAATGCACAAAAAGTGCCCATTTCCCAGACTATGGCATTTAGACTATGACCAGGCCATTAAATTAGTATATCAATATTTTTATCTAGGCCAGGCACCATAGATGGACAATAAGATGGGCCTGAAATAAGATGAGATTCAGGCTAAGACTGCACTTGGGACATTGTTCATTAATAACAACAACAACAATAAAAACAATCATAATCTTCTCCTTGGTGTTAAAAAAATTCTCTTTTTAAAAAAAGATCACAGATGTTTTCTGGAGAAGTTATATGGTTATAATAACTGTTTATTAAGCACCTATTATGTGCCAAGGACTTGTCTAAGCACTGGGGATATAAAGAAAGAGGAAAGACCATTCTAGTCCTAACATGTGAACAACTATGTACAAAAAAGATATAGACAGAATAAATATGAATTAAGAAACAGAGAAGACACTAAAATTAAGAGAAGTTGGAAAAGGCTTCCAGTATAAAGTGAGACTTCAGGAGAGCCAGGAAGACAGGAGGTCTCCTAATCACAAATTACAAACTTACTTCCCCAACCTATGGGAGACATAATCTGCCCCCATCTTTGCAGCACCTCAGTCTCTAGGGAAGGGAAGAGGATTAGATTCAGAGTTTAGCTTGGTTCCCATAGAGCACAATCCCCAGTTCCAAGACCAACCTCTCCTGGGGCTTGAGTGTAAAGTTCCCCAGCTTCTCAGGGCTTCCATGCTGGATTGGTTGTCTGTACCACCCCGCTAGCAATCCTTGCTCCAGGATTTTGGTGACTCTAACTCCAGGGAAACAAATACTCCCCGGTTCATTTGTTGACACCAGGGTAAAAGAGGGATAGTAGAGGGAAGAAGCCCTTCCTCTCTTACCATTTCAGTTCACAGTATCCATGTTGTGAGTGAACTGAGATTTTTACTCTCTGCAGGCGCATAAGAAAGAGTAGCAGAAAGAGTGGCTGAAAGAAGGGGGCCACTGTTTTAGTCTCAGTAGTTGTAGAGTTTGTTAATATTTGTTTTTTCATGTTTATTTTTAACATTTATTTTTATTTTGAATTCCAAATTCTTTTCCTCCTTCCCTTCAGCCCTTCCCCCACCAATTGAGAAGGCAAACAGTATGATATCTGTTAAGCATATAAAGTCATACAAAACATATTTATATATTAGCCCTTAGTTGGAAAAAGAAAGGAAGGAAGTAAAAAAAAGAAAAAGAAAAGTAGAAAGGACAGAAAGAAAGAGAAAGAAAGGAAAAAAGAAAAAATGAAGGAAGACGGAAAGTGAAAAATATGCTTCAATCTTCACTCAGAGTTTATTAGTTTTCTCTCTGAATGTGAATAATATTTTTCATCTCAAGTCTCAGAATTATTATAGATTATTGTATTGATCAGATATTTAATCATCATTACAACATTTTTATTACTGTGTACAGTATACTCCTATTTCTGCTCATTTCACTTTGCATCAATTCATATAAGTCTTCCCAGGTTTTTCTGAAACTATCCCCTTTGTCATTTCTTATAGTACAATAATATTTTACCACAATTTGTAAATACCAAAACTTGTTCAGCTAATTGCCAAATTGATAGGCATCTCCTCAGTTCCCAATTCTTTGCCATCACAAAAAGAGCTGCTACAATTATTTTTGCACATTAGGTTCCTTTTCTTTGGTCTCTTGACATGTACATATTTTATATTTACTTATATAGCTATATGTTATTTTCCCCAAAGAATACAAGCTCAGGGACTCTTATTTTTTTAGGTCAGAGACTCTTATTTTTTCCCCTCTATATCCCCAGTACCTAGCTAGCATAGTGTCTTAGGCTTGTTGAATGTCTACACCATATTTCTTATAATGGTCTATGTGAAAGAAGTGGTATAAGAAATGTCATTGAGGATACATATGATCAGAAATGGACCTGGGCTATCAAAAGGACAGACAAATACGCTGATCTGGTACTGTTAGTGGTGTTGCTACTCTTACTAGTTTAAAAGATGTAGGTGAATGATCAAAGGAGGTTACAACTACCCACATCTAGGGGACAAAAAAGGCCTCCATATTAGGTAGACTGTGCATGCACAAACACGCCAGGGTTATACTTTGGATGCCAAATTAGTTGCTGATGTCTCCTGAAATTACTTTGTACAGGACTAGGGGAATAAATATCAGAACAGTGATTGCACTGAATGACTTTCCGGTATGGAAATCTCCTTTTTTCAATGTAGGCAGAAAACTTCTCTGCAAAGTATAGTGTAAGAGAATTATCTAGAACACTGAGATTAAATATCAGCTAACCGGGGTCACACTTGAACCCAGCTTTTCCTGTCTCTGAGGCAAGCTCTGGATTCATTAGGACATTCTGGCTCTCATTTTGATGATCTTTAGTCGTTTCGGCTGTGTCTGACTCTTTGTGACCCCATTTGGAGTTTCCTTGGCAGAGATACTGGAGAGGTTTGCCATTTCCTTCTCCAGCTTATTTTACAGATGAGGAAACTTAGGCAGACATGGTTAAGTGACTCGCCCAGGGTCACACAGCTAGTAAATGTCTGAGGCCAGATTTGAATTCAGGAAGATGAGTTATCCTGACTCCAGGCCCGGCTCTCATTTACTTAGTACCTATTCTATATTTGTTTATGTGGCAATACATTATTTTCCCCCAAAGGATACAAACTCAGACACTCTTATTTTTATGAGGTCAGAGACTCTTATTTTTCTCTCTATATTCCTAATTCCTAGCATAGTGTTTTATGTCTAACCCATGATTGTTAAATGTTTGCACCATATTTCTCATAATGGCCTATGTGAAAGAAGTGGTAGAAGAAATGTTGCTGAGGGTATGTATGATGAGAAATGGACACAGACGGACATGCTGAACTGGTGTTTCCAAGAGGAGGAAGGCGCCCAGCCCATTGCGTTAGATGCTTCATTGAGGATCTGTGCAATAGGTCAAACAAAGAATCAAGAATGAGAAAGCACAGATGAGTAGCAATCTGTACCCAAGGAGAGAATACCCACATTGATGACATCAGGGCTTCGCTAAGATACCAAAGCAAAGAAAAGAAGGACCTTCCCTACTGCCCCTTTCTCCCACCTCCCATCAATGCTGCTTTAGAAAACAGTCCTCAGCAAACATTTCTCTCAGCAGCACCACAGGTCCCCTGAAGCGTTTCCAGAGTTAGCAATTACAAATCTAAACTTATACCAGAACATAATTATTTAAAACATTTAAACAGAAACAACAGGGTTTTTGAAAAGAGATGAAAGTGGTTTCCTCACAGCTTGATAATGGATATGGGGAGCTTGTTGGAAGAGCTGGAAATTTAAAACTAAAAGACACTGTGTGGTCTCTGGGTGGGACTCCAGGTCTGGAGGGATCCTGCTTTATCATTCTTTTGATGCTAAACAACCACTCTGGGGCTTCATTTGACTGTTGTCACCTTTTTGGCTCCCTCTCTTCAGCCCAAATATTGGTTGCTGTTACCACAGCTGAACAGTCCAAAGGCTCTTAGGTACCGCCCTCCCCCCACTCCTCCCTGCCACAGAGGTCAAGAAATCCAGAAAGCAAGACAGTCTATGCAAGTACCAACCACCATTCCAGAGGACTCCATTTCAGTATGTTGCCCACTTACTGAAAAAGAGGTCATGGATTCAGAATGCAGATTAAAACATCCCCCCCGCCAAGATCTGGTCAACACAGGGCTTTGTTTTGTTTGACTCTATGTGTTTGTAAATAAGAATTTTGCTTTTCTCTCTTTCTCAGTGGGGCTGGGGGAAAGGGGGAGGAGGGAGAGGGAGGGAAAGGAGAGAAAAAAGGAAGGAGAGGGCTTTTTGTTTATTAAAAATAAAATTAATTTTAAAGGTAAAACTAAAAAAGTAACACATAAAGGTTAAAGTGGGGGAGGGGTAGTAGGGAAATGTCTGTACTGCTGAGAACAATATTAAAATAGCATTTTAAGTTGCAGGTATTTTAGAAATATTATCTCATTTAATCCTCACATCAACCTTGGAAAGTGGGTACTATTATTTCCATTTGATAGTGAGGAAACTGAGATAATATAAGCTAATTGACTCGCCCAGGATCATAAAGCTAGGAAGTGTCTGAGGTTAGATTTGAACTCAGATCATTCTCCTCTAGGTCCAGGGCTCTATCCACATTTCCACCTACTTGTCTCTTAAGAGAACAGTCAAAAGGCAATGGCAAATGTAATTTCTCTACTTGCCACTTTTATTGTAACAATGCCTTTCCTTGGCAGCATCAATGCCAACATAGGTGGAAACCCATGGAAAACAACCAATACCCAAAACACTAACATTCAGCACTGGGAAATGGCAGTGGAGGTACAATAATGGTCTAAAAAGGCAGCTCTTTGGAGGCTTAACCTTCAGCATAAATAAAAACATAAACATAGGTCGCTCATCGGTTTATTGCTGAAGATGGTGATAAATGAGACACCTGTTTCTCCCAAAGTGCCTAAAGCAATAGGAACTCAATAGAAATCACAATAGTTAGCATTTATATTGTTGTGTTTGTTCATTTCCGAGAAGGACCATGGCATCAGGGAAATGATGACATGACTTGCAGTTGACTTTGATTTGAGTAAGTCAGGAGGACTGGGCAAGGTCACCAGTCTCATTTTCTCCTCCAGAGCCATCTGGATCCAGTGACCAAATAGTCATCAGGATAATTGGAGATGGCCCAGGATGCAATGGGAGACCCTGGCCCTTTTAGGCTAAGTCCTTTTAAGGTCCTCGCTTAGAAGGAGGTAAGGCCCATTCAGTGAATAGGCCTCTTTTTAAGAAGTGAGTTGAGGGATGGCCTCTTTAATTAGAAAAAAAAAGAAAAAAAAAGCAGCCTGGGAGGAGAAGACCCTCAGGGTTACTATTGCAAAGAGCCACAGTTACCATTGACATTCCCTCAAAGCCAGGAGGGCCCTAAATACAGCCATTAAGTGGAGGTAGAACTCCTTTTAATGTTTGCAAAGCACCTTACATGTATTAGCTCAATTGACACCCACAAAAATCCTGGGATGTGTTTTACAGATTTTTTTTCAGATAAGGAAACTGAGGCATAAAGAGTTTAGATGCCACAGCTAGGGAATGTCAGGAGGAGAATTTGAACTCAGATCTTCCTGATTCCAAGTTTTGCATTCTTTCTACTGTACCACCTTAGTCTAAGATGAATAGTTTATTGATTGTGGGGGCACTGAAAGGTTAAGTGATTAAATGAGTAGCCCCCCGTCACATGCTGTATATATCAGGGATGGGACTTAAACTGGTATCTTTCTGACAGTTCTCTATTCACTATACCATGCTGCTTCTTACTAGTTTCTTATGTAAGTATAAAGCACGGACACATATATTTGACTTAGTCAGATTTCAGAATAAATCACTAGGCTGTCTCATCTTGGGCATATGGCTGAGTTTTAGCTGGAGATTGTATCGTGGTCAATGATTATCATTTTCTGTGTGAAGCCGTTGGGCAGGTGCTTGCTCAGTGGATAGAACACTGAGCCTAGAGTTAGCAACACTGGAGTTCAAATCCAGCCTCAGACACTTCCTAGCCATGTGACCCTGGACAAGTCACGTAACTTCTGATTGCCTGACAAAATGGATCCCCTGGAGAAGGATGCCAAGAGAACCCCAAATGGGGTAATAAAGGATCGGACACCACTGAAAATGAGTGGTCATGAAGCAATCCCTTTTCTTAGAGATGGCTAGGGGGTGCCATAGTGCACAGGGCCCTGGAACTGGAGTCTGGAAGACCTGAGTTCAAATCTATCCTCAGACACTCCCCAGACCCTGAGCAAGCCTTACTTTCCTCAATTTTAAGGTAGGAGCAGTAATAACACCTATCTCTCAGGGTTGTTATGAAGATAAAATGAGATAAATTTGTAAAGAGCCTGGAACATATTAGCTACTTAAATGCTTGTTCCTCTATCCCCACCCCATTCCTATCAGGAAAATAAAAATGTTAAAAAAAATCACTATTTCACAGCAGATGTAATACATTAAATAACCTGATAATGTATAGAAACTATTTGGAACTGTCTTCATTTGTACCTTCATTCAGCAATCTTTTTTTAAGCCCAGACTATATGCTAAGCAGATGGGTGGCACACTCAGGAAGACTCATTTTCCTGAGTTCAAATCTGGCCACGGACACTTCTAGCTGTGTGACCCTGGACAAGTTACTTAACCTTATTGGCCTTAGTTCTTCATCTGTAAAATGAGCTAGAGAAGAAAATGGAAAACCATTCCAGTATCTTTGCCAAGAAACTCCCAAATCTTTG
>NW_027186296.1:43580061-43630230 GCF_028583685.1 Petaurus breviceps papuanus
AAAATGAGCTAGGGAAGGACATGGAAAACCATTCCAGTGTCTTTGCCAAGAAACTCCCACAAAAAGTCAGACATAACTGAAGCAAAGGAACAGAAACAACAACCCAGGCTAAGCACCGTACTGTGTGCTGGGAGTACAGAGAAAGAACACAAAACAGTCCCTGCCCTCAAGGAACAAATTCTATGACAAGGAAACTGCATTTGCACAGATGGGTAAGTGTGTGCAATGTTAAATACAAAGTAATTTCAGGAGGAGGATACAAATACTTAGAGGAAGTCAGGAAAGATCTCATGTAGGAGGAGATGGCCTGTGCAAAGGAAAGATGGGAGATAAAATGCTGTGTATAAGAAACAGCAAGCAGACCATTTAGCTGTGAATATAGAAAGAGTGCAGGGGCAAAATGTGCCATAAACCTAAAAAAGGGGCTTGAAGACAAAATTGGGGGAGGGGGTGCTTTAGATAACAATCTGAAAAATTTGCATTTTATTGTAGAGGTCAGAAGGAGCCATGGAGGTTCCTTGAGCAGGAGAGTGACACTGTCTATTTTGTAGGAAAATCAGGCTGGTAGTTTGTGGAGGATGAATTAGAGAGCCTGTGCCAGTGAGACCAATTAGGAGGCTTCTATAATCGCGCTGGCTACAGAAGATGTGAACTACGGTAATGGCCCTGAGAGAAGAGATAAGGTGAAGTTGCAGGAGTAGGATGAATAATCATGTGTGCAAAGCACTATGCTAGGTGCTAGAGGGAGAAAAATAAAACATGGTTAAGGCAAGTTCACCATCAAGGAGCCAACAACCTTTTAGAATTTACTAGAAAATATGAAATTGTTCATATTGATACAGAAATATAGAATGTTAATTATTCTCATGCCAGGGGACTTCCAGTCCACAGATCTGGAGCTAAAAGGGATCTAAGAGGCCATCTAATTCAGCCCTCTCATTTTACAGATGAGGAAATTGAGGCCCAAAGAAGTTAAGTGACTTGCACGAGGTCACACAGGTAGTAAGCCTCACAGGCGGATTTGAACCCAGGTCCTCTGATCAAAGTCAATGCTCTTTCACCATACAATGTCTAGCAGAAAGATATTTTTGGATATGACAAAATTCCTTCCAACAAAATTGTCACAAGAGCCCCTTGAAAGCAAAATTTCCTTATTAGCTTTCCTGACATGAGTCCTGACTGAAGAAAGAAAGGAGCAAAATGAAGTACGCCAAAGTAGCATCTGAATATATCTAAGTCATCTAAAGGACTCATTTGGACTGGACTGCCCATTATCTTTTTCAGGGTTTCTTTGTAGGACTGCTGCACACTTTTCATTTGTGTTCGGTTCCCTGTAAAAAAATTCAGCTTCTGAAAGGTCATTTAAGATATTTGGCAGGACTGGCCCCCTCTAGGGCATTCCCCCTTCAGCCTTTCACAATCTGGCTTCAGCCTTTGATTGGCTGACATTTTAAACTTGAGGTAAGGCAGGAAGGGCAGGCACATTTGTGTTGGGTGAAACTTGCTTCATTAGTGAAAACTTTTCAGGGAACTGGAAAGTGTCCTGAAAGCCTCCAAGGAAACCTCATTGTTTAGTGAACTTCAGGAAGAAAAGGCCCTGGGAGACCCAGAGGTGGTGGTTTGACTAAATAGACTGCTTGAACAGTCTAGGTGGTTGGCTCACTGCTGTGGCCATGACCTGGAGAAATAACTCTTTGGCCTTTTCCTTCAACACTATAACATGGACACTACTGGTTGGGACTGCCTTTGAAACTAATACAGGGATGAAATTTCTTATTTTTCTATACATAGATCTGTAATGGGTTTTGTTTTTCTTGCTTTGTAAATGAATGAAGAATTCAGAACTTAAAATAAAATAGAATTAAAAAATATTTTGGCTGCTACTGCCAATATAATTTATTTCTTGCTGGCGGAGTTAGCCAATGAACCAATTACATAGGACTTAAGAATTCCATTTAAGTCTTTTCTTGTTGTATGAAATAGCAAACCACTTAACACAATAGGACATAGGAAGGGAAAAAAGGTTGGGGGAGGGTTTAAAGAAGGAAATCTGACCAAAACAAAAAGGTAGCAAAGAAAGCATTTCACAAAGTTATGATGACCTAAAAGGGATAGAATGTAGCCCCATCTACTGGGTGGGACTATTTTTGAATTTTCTGTATATGAGACTCTATTTAAACATGCCATTGCTTCTTCAACTTTGAGTTTCTTTCCTTATTCTCTCTCTGTCTTATTTAATTCTATCTGGTACATAGAAGAGAATTATTCGTGCATATTTGTAGCCTTTAAATGGTAAGTTTTGTGGTCAAAATCCCTTGTCTCAAGATCAGTCCTTCTAGAACACTGGAATTTTCCAACTGTAGTCATACAAAATAACACAACACAACACAATACAGATTTATTAAGCATTTACCATACTCCAGGAACTGTGTTAATCACAGGCAATACAAATAATAAAAAGGACAATCCCTGTCTTCAAGGAGCATACAATCTAACGGGAGAAGATGACATACAAAAGAAAGGTGAAAAGGGAGGAACCTTGACAGTCAATGAATACAATCCCTCCATTTACCAAGTGAATAAATGGAAAATGAGAGAGGTTAAGTGGTTTGACCATCATTCCAACAATATCATTTACACCACTCTTGTAGATGATTCTTGGCAATACCTGCCGTGTACTTCTCCATTGCCCTTTGAGTGACTCCCAGTTTTGATTTACTTTAGACTGTGATACTCCGTGGCTCACAACCAGATAGTGACATTGAAAGAAAGTTCATTGTAAAGAGATCAGTCATTGTTTTAAGAAAGAAGCATGGATTCATTGAAAACACTGTGTAATTTCCCAAAGTCTGTTCAGCCTACTCCTTTTCTCTTGTTCAATTCTGGACCCATCTCATTGCAGATCTGCAAAGTTTGCCCAAGATACACATATTGTGAGTTGTTTGGCCAATTTCACATCATATTCTGAATAATATACATTCTTCATCAAATGTTTTTATTTCTGTTTTATACTTCTTTGTGGTATATAACCTATAATGAGATTACTGGGTCAAATGGTTATGGATAGTTTTGGGGAAAAAGAAGTTCAAATTGTTTTTAGAAAAAAACATATGACAGGCACACTGGTGGTGCAAATTGTGCTATCATTCTGGATTTCAATTTGAAATGATGCAGGAAAAGTGATTAAACTGTCCATATGATTTGACCCAGAAATCCCATTTCATTATAGATCTGTAGTGTTTATCCAAGATACATGTTGTGAGTTGTTTGTTCAATTCCTTGTATTTGTATCCCCAGTGTTTATCACAATGCCTGGCATATAATAAGTGTTTAAGGAATACTTGTTTCGTTCCTTCCTTCTTTTACCCTAGAACTACTTTTTTGTCTTGTAACCAGTACTAAATAGTTTTGATGACTACTGCCTCATAGCTTGAGGTTTGGTATTGCTATGCTTCTTTATTCAAAGTTTTTCATTATTTTCTTTAAGATTCTAGACCATTTTTTCCCTTCCAAATGAATTATATTCACTTGTTAAGTTCTAAAAATGTATCCCATTGATAATTTTATTAGTATAGCACCAAATATGTAAATTGAGTTATGTAATATTATCACTTTTATTACATTGGCACAGCCCAACCATGAACAGTTTGTGGCTTTATATATAAAACCTTAGTTCACATTAAACCTTAGTAAACATTAAACCTTAGTTCACATTAAAGCCCTTCCCATACATTTACTTTTTAGGGTTTTTAGCATAAATGAATGCTTAATTTTATCATTTTTTCTGAAACTATTGCAATAATACTTTTGTTATGGTTTTTATGATTAATTATTCTAATTGGTTTCCTAATATTGAACTATCCTTGTATCCCTGGTATGTATGCAACTTGGTCATAATGAATCATTTTCTGGATATATTTCTGCAGTTTTGTTGTAAGGATTTTGCCTTAGTAATCACTAGTGATATTGATGTATAGCTCCCCTTTTCTGCTTAATTTCTCCCTTGTGTTGTTATAGAGACCATATTTGTCTCATAAAATGTTTGGAAGAGTGCCTTCTGTCCCTATTTTTGAGAATAACGTTGTAGTATAGATATTAATTGCTCATTAAATGTTTGATACAATTCACTTGTAAATCCATCTGTCCTGGGATTTTTCCCCCTTTGGCAATTCTTTTATAACTTGCTCAACTTCTTTTTCGAGTTTGGGTTTTAGGGATCTTCTTTCTTTTTTTTAGTTTGGATGCTTTATACTTATTTGGATATTTATCAATTTCCTTGGAATTCCCTGTTTCATTCTTGTACAATTGAATACAATTGTTTCTGACACCCAAATACTTAAATATATAAACTTGGAGTTGCTTCAATTTACATTCTATATTTCTTCACTTTTATTCTAATTTAATATTGATTTTCAGTTTTTGTTCTGTCTAAAGAGTTGGTGGCATGACTGTGTACACAGATAACTCAATCATCTCTCAAATTCTCAGTTATTCCATGTTTAATCAAATAAAATCAATTTAAGTTTTAGTAAAATTATTTGATGCTTGCCTTATATGCTTCCTCTTAATTCTCTTTTCAAAGAACAGCATCCATTATATGTAGGCACAGCCTTCGCCCTCTCTTGTTTCTTATTCCTGAGCCATTTTTTCCACTATATTTGTTTCTGTCTTCCCTTATGTCAATATTTGCATTAAAGACTCTGAGTATTAATGTATATATTGTTTTAATTTGGAGGGTTTTATCAGTTTCTCTATGGAATTTCTTTACCTCCTTATCCTCTGCAACAGATGCTGGTACATAAACTGCAATTATCTTCAAGCTGGGATTTTTTTTTATTTGTAAATGCTCTTCAAATGCTCATGAGCACTTCAAATTGGGATGATCAAATTTTCCCTGAAATGATGATTCCTGTTGCCGTTTGACGTACAATAAAACCAAGTCCATTAACTCCTTTACTTGTTTCTAATAAGGAGAAATTTTGTATATATTAGGATGGAATAAATCAGCAAATTTTTTGGAACATTTTAAAAAGTTTTTTTGAACACCTTTTTTACTATACAAGATGTGATTCCTGCCCTTGTGGAGTTTGTAATCTATTTGGGAAAAAAAAATACACATTTAAATTTTTTATGAAAAAACAACATGTAAAGACATTAATTGCTACCAGAGTTCAGTTACATTCCAACACCTGAAGAGAAAACATTGAAAAGTGCTATACTTGGTGTCAGAAGACAGGGGTTTAAATCCTAGCTCTGTCTCTTGCTTCCAGTGTGACCTTGTTTCTCTAACTGTCAAATAAGGGGATTGAATTAGATGAGATTTAAGGTTCTTGACAGCTCTAAATATATGATGGGATATTTGGGTAAGAGCAGTCATTTTTCAAGATGATTACAAAGCCCTTCGGTGGGCAAAAAAAAAAAAAAAAAGCTGTTTCAGGAAAGCCCTAATAATCCCACTTGCCAGGAACAGCTAACTAGTTTCCACCTGAATATGCATATCTCAAACAATAGAACATGAAGATATTATGCAGAGAACAATATGCCTCTAACCATTGTTTGTTCCACTTCATTAGAAGCATCACATTAGCACAAGGCGCCATTTGGGTCTGAACTGTATGAATACACTTTTTCTTTCATGCCTATTGTAAATTTCTTTTTCATGAACTATCAAATCTAGAAACAGACTACACCGGTGTAATATTTAAGTTTTGATTTAAAGATTATCTAGAGTTTTTATTTCCTCTATCTTAATACATTAGTTTTATCTTCATAAGTAGAAAATATGAAAAGTGAAGTTTTTTTAAAGTAAAGTTATAGGGGAGGGACAGATAATATCTTCCCTTCCCACCCCTATATGCAACTGGGATGGGATGGCTTTTTTATGTGTTGTGTGTCAAGTTGTCTCTGGGTAGGAAAGGAAGGAAGGAAACAAGAATTCATTAGATGCCCACTATGTGCCAGGGACTGTGCTAAGTGCTTTACAAATATTATCTCATTTGAACCTCATAACAACTTTGAGAGATACATGCTTTTATGATTCCCATTTTACATTTGAGGAAACTGAGGCAAATAAAAATTAAGTGATTTGCCCAGAGTCACATGACTAAATAAGTATCTGGGGTCAGATTTTAATTCAGTTTTTCCTGACTCTGGACCCAGAGCATTACCCACTGTACCAAGCCAACTTGAATAATCCAGCTATGAACATAGTGATGTCTACTTAGAAAACTTAAGGATAATATTTACAGAAGGAGTTAAGGGCATTGAATTAAAGTCAGGAGATCAAAGTTCTATTATCAACTCAGCTATAAACTAAAAATACAATCTTGGAAAAGTCATTTCATTCCTTAGGACCTTTCTTCCTTTACCTGTAAAATGAGAAGTTGGTGTTAAATTTAACACACACTTAAAAAAATTAAAACTCTGCATAATAGAAGCTCAGAGTGTTGTATGCAACATTTACAATAAATATCTTTGATTTTTAGAAAAACTTCTCTATAAGATACATAGGGAATTCATACAACTATATAATAAGAGCTATTCCCCTGTAAAAATGTAGTCAAAAGGTATGTTTTCAAATGAATAAAACACAACTTACTCACAATTATATGAAAGAATTTTCCAGATTCAAATGATCACTTCCTGACCATCTCCAAGGCTTTACTTTCTAGCTCTAGCTCCCTAGAATGTGCCATTTTCCACCATTAGAATATAAATTACTTTAGGGTAGGAAAGATCTTGATTGTTTCCCAGCTGCTTAGAGAGCACTTAAAATATATGCTTTTTACTTACTCATTCATCCAAATCAATAATAATAAGAGTAATTCATTTTCATAAAACTCTGAGGGTCTGCCTCACACCCTTCAGAAGAGCAAAAATAACAAAGGATGGAAAGGGACAGTTCACTGACTAACTAAAATGATAGAGTCCATAAGTTGCATATACCCTTTGATTCAACAATATATTTACCTGGTGTATACACCTAAGGAAGTCAAAGAAAGAAGAAAAAGTTTTAAAAATATTCATGATGGCACTTTTAATTTTATCAAAGGACTGAAGAACAACATGACTGCTCATAGTTGGGGAATAGTTGAACTAACAGTAATAAAGATCTCGTGGAATATTGTACAGTTAAAAATTATGAATTTGAAGAATTCAGAAAAAAATTAAATACATGTGTGAAATTATGCCAGATGAAACCAGCAGGACCAGGAGGACAATTTACGTGATAATCACAATCATATAAAACAAAACCACTTTGAAAAGCTTCAGAATTCTGATCAATGTATGATTTCAGAAGGTTGATGATGAAGCATACTTCTCAACTTTTGGACTAGAGATGAAGAATGAGAGACATTTTTAAATGTGATCATTATTTTGATTTTTTTTTTAGTTTACTATACTTGTCTATTCTGGGGGTGGGGGCGGGAAGATAAGTTAGTTGTGAAAGAGATATCAAAAAAGAATGGAAGAAAAGAACATCAATAATATAAATTTTACACTTTAAAAATAGAAGAAAAACAAAAATAAGTGCAGAAGATAGAAATAAACATAGTAATTTTGTTTCTGCCTTGTTAAATTTAACATGTTTTTTTTTGAAGTTGGAGGTTGAGCCAATGATTTAAAAGTCTCTTCCAGTCTAACATGCTATGATTCTGTGAGTAGTTTCACTAAACTTATGTCTACTCAGTGACAAGATACAAGCAAAGTGACAGACACAAGCTTCTTTCCACTCCAGTCCCAGTTCTACAAGAATGTGGGATATAGATATGCTAGACCAAGAAGAAAGCTGATACTCTTGAGAGAGACTCAAAGTTACCTGGAGGTCACTATTCTGCCCCATTAACTAGGGTAAAGGACTGAAGAGGTCTCCATCTCTGAACCTCAAGGATCCACACCAAAGGAAGAAGTCTAGTAATCCTTCAAGAACAGACTTTTCATTACCTTGGGGACAGAATTTTTCATGGAAGCCTTAGCTATATTTAGGTAAATGGAGCTTATTTGACTGAACTTACAATCTATCATTACAAATTCTTTATTCTAATGGATCTTAGTATTACATTCTTCCTTGGTGGTCAATAGGCAAAGTGTCTTCTAATATTATTGCTTATGATATGTAAATGTCTATGCCATGATCTCTTCCATAAATTAATTTATATTCAATAATAAAAAATAGGTATCTTATTAAATGCATTGCTATCTCATCAAAAATATTATGCCAGTCTTGTTTGTTTATTCTAGAAAGATGATTTATTTGCATGTATTTATTTATTTTTCTATTTATTGCAGTGGTAAGTGGGACAGGAGGAAGATCTGTAAGATGTTTGAATAATGTGGCAGATTGGGAAATTTTCCTAACATTTTTGTCCTGTTTCATTCAATGGTAAGATTCAGCTACAGGTCCGTGACCTCTTTATGACTACAATCAACACCTGTGAGCCCAGGTCCAGCTGCCACCAGCAGGCAATATAAAATGGGGCAGGGAGCAAAAAGCCTCTTGTCTTAGAATTAGCTTTTAGAAAGTCTGAGAGCGTGTCCTCACTGATTCTCTGATCTCTTGGACTTTGAAACCTGCCTACCCACCTAGACCTATGATATCTGATAGTTGCTTTCATCTCATCTGGATTATTGGTTCCTCAGATTTGAAAATCTTCTTGATCATACATATTGTTTTCCTTTAGTTATTCCCTTTTATTTGTGTTTAAAATAAAACAGTTTAATTCAGAGAATAGTACCTGCCATGGGGATAGGGACTAGATCTACAATTTCACTGGCATAGGGATCACCTAGATAAGAAAACTATACAGGCAGGTAGTTTGAACTCTCCACAAATTAGGGTTTTAGAGAACTGCCAAGAGGAGAGGTGTTAAACACAAGGCCTGGAACTTACAGGGTCTTCGACAGTGCCCCAGTACTGCCTGGACCAGATAAAACGTAATTAAGAAATAATTAACAAAATAAATAAAAATATACAATTTGTAGTGATGTTGAGTCATTTTAGTTGTGTCTGACTCTTCAGACCTCATTTAGGGTTTTCTTGGCAAAGATATTACAGTGGTTTGACATTTCCTTCTCCAACTCATTTTACAGAGGACTATACTGAGGCAAACAGGGTTAAGTGACTTGCCAAGGTGTAGCAGCAGGCACCCCAAGCATCCTCAGGGTTTGCTGCCAATACAGGTTCTTGGATCTGCTTTGATAAAGGAAAACAACTCAAAATGGGTTAACAAGCTTACTTTAATCAGTCAAACATGTATCGTTCACCTAGTTCAGGGAAAAAAGGTCAGCACCCCGAACTTCAGAATATACAGACAGAATTATCAAGACAGAAACAGATCAAATAGACAGTCTCCAAACTGTCCAACCATTATATCCATACCAAACAACATCTGGGTTTCAAAGCCGGGGGGCTCTGGACAACGGCTTTCCAGAGTTTCATCTGATCAAATCACAGAACACTTCTCAAAGTGAGCCCCCAAAACAAAGCTACACATCAGGGCTTATATGGCCTTCTCCTGGCTCAGAGAATGTAACAACCTTATTGATTTACTGGCCAATCAAGAAGTATCTACTGAAAAACAAGCCTCCCACCCCAGGCTCCAGGTGCACTTTAGCCTAGGGGCAGGGAAGATCTTCAGATTTACATTCCCATTACACAAGGGTCCCACAGCTAAAGAGTATCTGAGGCCAGACTTGAGCTGAGGTCTTCCTGATTCCAGGCGTGGCACTCTAAACACTGTGCCACCTAGATACAATAAGACAAAGATAATATTAATATATGGTTTTTTAAGTCAATGTGTGGCCCACAGGGATCCTTATATATATATTTTAGTGTCATCCCTACCCTTTTTCTTTTTTTTGGAGGGACAGTTGGGGTTAAGTGACTTCCCCAAGGTCACATGTCTAGTTTTTGTGTTAAGTGTCTGAGGCCGGATTTGAACTCAAGTCCTCCAGACTCCAGGGCTGGTGCTCTATTCACTGTGCCACCTAGCCACCCCCATCCCTACCCTTTTTCTAGTTGAATTTGATGCCAATGGTCTAGATTAAATGAATTTAGGGTCACAAAATCAGTGTGTGTCATAGGCCAGGCTAGAACACAGCTTTTCCTGGACCCATGGCTAGCTCCCTGTCCACTGTGACACACTGCCCATCAGCATCTGAAATAAGTAAGATAAAAAGGGGAAAAAAACTGCCCAACATGATTTTTATTCTATATGCAATCTTTTTGTTGGTATTGCATGGTTATTCTAAATTCAATATGATAGACTTCAGAGATGAGGATTTTATTAAAGTATAGAAACTTGGAAGTATTAATCCTAAGTGCATGTGGTTAAGAGGAGAGGCCAAGAGGATCTGGATTCAGATTCTACCTCTAACACCTACTGATCTGGACCTTGGACAAGTTGATTAACCCTTTTGTTAACTCTCAAAAACTACAATGTGTACTTGCATCAGTAGAGAGACTTTCCTCACCTAGAAGTTCCCCTATATCAGTGAACTTACATGTCTAGTCCCTATCCCTATATATGTAAGATATTGTCATTATCCCACAAACTTGGGGATGTGGACTCAATAGGTGACTTCCTCATGGAGAAAAATAAAAGTTGAAAAGTTTTAAGAGTTTTGACAGTGAAATCATACTTAGAAAAGACTTTGAGGTAAGTGAAATGAATCAGAAGCATATGGATTACATTTCCCTGAGAGTGAGTGCCTTAGGGCTGAAAATGTTGGGCTAAATACATTTTAGGTTTTTCCCAATACAGAATTGAAAAAATACTGTCGCCTGAAGCATTTTTCCAAGCCCAACTTGTACTCAGATTCAGTTCCCTCAGCTTCTTGCCCCCTTTTCCATTTGGAAATGTAAATGAGTCTCCTGCTTCAGTTAAAGGAAAAAAAATGCTTCTGTATAGAACCAGCCCCACTTATAGGCAGAGTAGGTGATAGAAAGACTTTTTGCTATAACTTGAGGGTCATCTGGACTGTCCCCCACCAAATATCTCCTCTATCGTCCTGCTGCTTAGGCTGGTATTTCAGTAGCAGAGACTGGGGTACCCACCAAATGAGCTCAGCTCTGGGTGGAAGTGGACTTCTCCGCAACAGAAGTCATAGGTTTCATGTATCCCAATGGGACCTACATAGTATCATGAGAAATTTAGCCCATTGTTTCTTCTGCCTTCTTTTACTTTCTCATAAACACTGACCTATTTTTAAAAAATTGTGCTCATACATTCTTAAGATAATTGCCAGTGGGGAAAAGAAATACGGGGGGAAAAAAAGAAAGAAAGTTGTCAATGTCAAAGGAGAGGCAACTGTCAAAGAAAAAACAAAAAAACTCTGCAAAAGAAACAGCCATGTTTGACTGCTGGGGACTTTGTTTTTAAGAGCAAAGAAGAAATCCATTTTTTAAAGTGAGGAGCTGTAAGAAAGACATTGTTAGGCTCCTTATCTGTGGGACACTGTAGCAGAGGGAAATAAAAAAAAAAGGCAAAGACAAGATCAGAGAAAGCTCATGACTCAGAGAGTAGAGGTGACTGTCTTAAGGTCCTTCAAGTACTAAGGAAGTGGAGACAGCATGGGAAACCAGGTCCTCTGACATGAAATCTACCAGACCTCAATGGAAGTCAGCACCTCTCCAGTCCTAATCCTGCAATATTTCCATACATGTTCCCTACAAATTATCCAAAGGACCAAGCTGAGTCAGCTGACACAGTGCATCATCACCGTAATCATCATAAATCCATAAGGCAAGAAAAGAGACACTAAGATGAAATTTTTTTTTATTTTAAGTTATAATGTCTGCTTGTAATTATTTGTATTCAAAGTACATTTGTACATATTGGAGAAATTATAGCAAATAATGGAACATCATAAAAAATAATTTGCATGAATTGCATGTTCAGTCCTTCTAGTTTCTAATTTTTTCTAATTCCAGTCCTTCTAATTTCCCAGGGGTAACAATGTTCTGATCCAGTTGACCATCTACCATCTTGTTCTCAATACATACCTGACAACCTCCTTTTTTAGTCATCCTTCATAGTCTTTTTCTACCCTTAAATCATTGGTAGGACTATACAACAGCTTGTTTATCCTCATTCTTCCATTCAATTCCATTCATAACACATTTTAAAAATTCAATAAACCTTTTCTTAAGCAATTACATGTAAAATACTGTTCTAGGTGCTGCCTTTAACTTCAGGCATTTTCATTGACTGTCCCCCCACCCCATACCTGGAAAACTCCCTTCTTATCTCCTACCTTCTGCAAAAAGCCTTTCCAGATCTCCTTTAATTCTACTGCCTTCATTCTTTTAATTATCTCCAGTATATCCTGTCTATATACTGTTTGCATATAATTGTTTGCATGTTGTGTCCCCCATTAGTCTTTGAACTCTTTCATAATGGGTATAGGTTTTTGCCTTTCTTTGTGTCCTTAGGGTGTCTGTTTGTGTATGTGTATGTGTGTGTGTGTGTGTGTGTGTGTGTGCATTGTGCCAGGAACAAAAATATTGTAGTTACAATAAGAAGTACTATCAAGTTGGAGAAGGGGGAACTTTATACATTTCTGATAAGTTGTGAATCCAAAGTATATAAGAAATTAATCCAAATAGTTAAGATAAAAACAATCTTCAAAGTAAAAGGATATGAACAAATAACTTTTAAAAAATAAATGCAAATGTCAAGGACCACATGGAAAAATACTCCAAGCAACCAATAAATTTTTGCTGGGTCTGCAATCAGAAAAGTGTGTATTCAAATACTGCTTCTGACACTAGCTCTGCGGCCCTGGGCAAGTTACTTAGGTCCTTTGAGTCTCATTTTCTCTATAAAATAGATATAATACCATTAAAAAGTATCATATACCCACCTCACAAGGACACTTGTGACACTCAAATGAGATAATCATTATAAAGCTGTTTGAAACTTTGAAATCTTATGTCTATTACAATTATTATTGTTTGTATTTTTACAAATGTAATTTTTTAAAAATTTCATATAATCAAAATGCCTATCTTCTTTAACCCTTATTTGGTTATAAATTCTCTTCCAACCATAAATCTACAAGATCTTCCTTCCATTCTTCTCTATTTTTTTTCTTTTTTCTCTTTGAAAAATTATTTATTTACTTTTAGTTCACAACATTAGGTTCCACAATCCCTTGAAATTCCAAATTTTCTCCCCTGTTAGCATCATTCCTCTATGAGGTTACCTTCCATCTCCTTTGTATATCTTGTGTATACCTAGGTTTTTAAGATATTGTATATACTCCTTTAGAATGTGAGCTCCCTGAAGGTAGGGATTGTTTTTGCCTTTCCTTCTGTCCTCAGAGATTCACTTGATACTTGGCAAATACTCTTTAATAAATGCTTACTGGATGACTGACTTTTTTGCTGTCTATTAATAGAATCATATCATCTTTATTAATATGACTTATTATATTGTAGTTTTTCTAATGTGGAACTATATTTGCTCTCCTAATACGAATTCCATCTGCCCTTTCTGCCTTCTACTTTGATTTATTAATTCTTTATGTCCTTTCACAAAATTATTATTGTAAAAGTGCCATTCAGTACTGAAAAAAACCCAGATTTATTTAATGTTCCTATACAATAATTACAAAAACCCTTTTAATATATTGCCTTACCCTGTTTGCTAATATTTTATTTAATATTCTGTACCAATATTTATTAATGCTATTGTCCTGCATTTTTGTTCCTTTGCTTTATCTCTTCCTGCTGTGAGGATCAGGCCTACATTTATTTCATATAAGGAGTTTGGTAAGGTTCTTTTAACAGTTTGTGTACCATAGGGATTATTAGTTCTTTAAATGTTTGATAAAATTTACTTGTAACTAGATCTGTGATCATGTTTTATTTCCCTTAAGGAGTTCATTTATATGTGGTTTGCTTAGTTTCTCTGTTTTAGAGTGGATTGTGCATATCCTCTACTTTATTAATCTGGGTATTTCCCATTTTTAAAAATATTCATCCATTTCTCTTAAGCTTTTTTTATTGACATAGAATTGGGTATAGTAGTTTCTGGATATTTTGTTTTCTCTCCATTGTCTATAAACTCTTCCCATTTCTTTTTTAAAAAACGCTTGGTTTTTTCACATTGCAGTTCCTCTCAACCTCTTCTACCATCAATTAGATAATTGTTTACTTATTGAATTGGTCTTTTAAAAAATCAACTCAATTTGTTCATCAGTTTAATACTTTCTCTTTTTAAAATTTTATCTTTTTTAACTTTCAGGATTTCTATGTAAGTACTTCTTTTGAGATTATTGATTTGTTTATTTTCTAACCTTTCAGTTCATTGCTTTTCTCTTCCTCTTTTTCACTAAGCAAGTGTTCAGAGACAAAAAAATTTTTTATGGGTTGCTTTACCTGAATCCCACACATTTTTGTATATTGTCTTATTTTTAAAATTTTGTTTCATATAAAATAATTTTTTATGGTTTATTCTTAGATCCATTCATTCTTTGGTATTATATGAAGTAAAATCCATTTAAAATTTAATCCTTATTCATGTTTTCTTCATTGATTTTATTTTTATTATTATCCAAAAAAAGTGTTTAATATTTCTACCCTACTACATTGATTTATTAGTTCTTTATACTCTAACATATGACCACATTTTAAAGTGCCATACAGCATTAGAAAAATAGACATATTGCTTAATGTTCCTATTCAATAGTTACCAAAAATATAGTAACTTGTGTGTGTGTATACTTTCTAAGTTTGTCGATAATTGTGTTTTTTCTTTATGTGCAAATAAATTTGAAACTGATATTCATTAATCATTTAAGGTGCATTTGAGCATAAAGTAGTTTTCTTCTTTGATTCTTTTAGCTTTATCGGTTTTTATTGTTGTCCTGGCTGAGACCATGATTGCCACCCCTTCTTTGCAGGATTTTTCTAAGGTATATTAAGTTGTATTCTGACCTTTTATTTTAATTCTATAGGAATCTTCATAGTTTTATATTCAGAAAAGTAGTGGGCTTTGCTTTCTGATACATCCTGTCACCCTTTGCTGTTTTATTGTCACGTTCATCCCATTTTGATTCACAAATAATATTTCATATTTTTCCTGCCATAAACTTTTATTTATATATCCTTATACCTCCTCTCTTCTTTTGAAAGAAAAAAAATAATTAAAGGAATCTTAGGTATCAGAAACTATATTGTTTGGAGCAATGTAATCCTAGTCTTTTTCTGTCCTTCTTGTCTCCCAACCCAGACTTAAATTATGCATCCTCTGCTTTAAATTATTTTCCCTTTTGTAATCAGTCCTTCATAGCTTTTTTTTTCACTTGAGGCAATTCATTCCTCAATTCTTCAATCCTTATGTTTCAACTAATCTTCACCTGTGGCTCCCCTATTCAGTCCAATTTGTTTCAATACACATGAGGTATTTTGCTAGGCACTGGGGATGCCAAGAAAATTATTTAAAATAAGAAAACTAAATTCTTCCCTCCTATTTCCCATTATTTTTCTAGGATATTTCTCTTATTTATTTTTGGTTTGGTTTTGTTACTTGAACACCTAAGTTCATAGTTTTTCTCACTTTGTTCCATTACTGTCCTTTAGAGATCATAGGATCATAAAATTAAAGTTGGAAGAGACCTTACAGGTCATCTGGTCCAATGGTGCCAAACTTACATAGAAATGGGAGCCACTAATCCATACACAAGAAATCTTCTGTGCTGCATATTGACATAGTTTTTAAAATGTAATATTATCTATGTTTTATTATATTTTATTTACTTTCTTAAGCATTTCCCAATTAACTTTTAATTTGATCTGGGCTATACTCAAGAGTGTTGTGGACCATATGTTTCACATCTTTGATCTAATCAAATCGCTACTGTTCAGATAGGAGAAAACTGAGGCCCAGAGAAATAAAGAGGAATCCAAATTCACACAGCCAGTAAATTAAAGAGTCAGGTTTTGAACCCATGTATGGACAGAATTACGAGTACAAGGAGAGAAGTTGGTCTCAGCAAGAAGGGCAACCTCTTCCTGAGAAGTTATCTCATTTGTAAGGCTTACAGTGTTAAGTCCTGTATCTTTTTTCTTAAAATTCCTGCATGTTCTCACCATTAAGATGAGATGCTTATGGAACAATAAATCTCTTTTCCTTTCATAATATTAGCACAAGATCATAATTTATTCATTCCAAGATATACAAATTTCTTTACCTTAAGTTTATCATTCTGTTGTGTTTACCTTCTTTCAAAGATTTCCTGTCTTTGGTTTCTTCAACAGGAATGCTTAGAAATCATCAATTCTGTTCAAAATTTTATTTTGTCCTGTAGAATAATGCTTAGTTTTTTAGGATGTTATTCTTGGATGCAAATCTTTTTTATGTCTTTTAGCATCACATTCTAATCTTTTCTTTACTTCCTTATAGTTGATGCATAATCCCTATAATTCTGACTGGGGCTGCTTGGCATCTATTTTTCTTCCTAAACTCCTGAAATATTTTTGTTTGATTTGAGATTTCTGAATCTTGATAGTTATATTACTTAGTATATTTTAAATGGTCTGCTGAATACCTATGAATTATATCTATCTATACTTTGCCGTAAGGTCCTAAGATTTTTGCAAAATGCTTATTTTATGATTTATTGAAATGTGTTATTTAGCTTTTTATTTCCTTTATCGTCTACTTCTGGAAGCCCAGTAATTCTTAGATGATCTGTGTGTAACCTCTTGGATTTTTTTGCCTTTTAGAGGGCAATTGGGGTTAAGTAACTTGCCCAAGGTTACATGGCTAGTTTTTCTGTGTGGGTGTTCAGTGTCTGAGGCCAGAACCGAACTTGGGTCCTCCTGACTCTGGGGCCAGTGCTTTTATTCACTGCACCATCTAGCTGCCCCTCAATTTTTTTATAATATAAAGTACATATGTTCCAGTTTTATAGGGTTATTTTTAAAATTGCTATATTCCTACTGCTCTCTTTAAATATTTGAGTTGATTGCTGCAATCTTCTCTTTTGGAGGAGGTGGGATGGTGCTGGCTGCTAAATTCTCCAAATTTTTATTGTATGCTTTTCATTCTGTTCTTCATTTCTTCCTTCATTTCTTTTTTTCATGCCTTCCAAAGTTCTTGTGACTCTTCTATACTCTGTTCTGGGGTTCAAGCTGTAGGTACTGTTGAATTTTTTCTATTTCTAGAATTATATCCTACATTCTTCTTATCTCATGATGTTTTTTTCTACCATCATAATTGGTAGTTATGATTATGAGAGATAAGGACTGTACCTGAGATTTCAATGGCATTAAGAACTCTTAGTTCAGGAAGCTCCTTATTTCAATGTAGGTCAGCACCTTCTCTGGAAGTGGTTATCACAGAGAGTTTTCTAGGGCACTGAGAGCCTGAGTGATTTGCCCCAAGCCAAATAATTAATATATGTCAAAGGAGTAGGACACAGCCTCAAGTCTTATCTCTGAGGTCAACTTTCTCTCTGCTTGGTACACTGATCTTAAGATCAAGGAAAGGTCAAGGCAAATTTCTATGAGACATTTAAACATTGAGATGACTTTCATCTCATGGGGTCAGGAAATACTTCATGGAATAAGTGACATTTCATTTAGAACTTAAAAGAAGGTAACCATATCAATAGCTAGAAATAAGTAAGTGCATCCTACATCTATTCTAGGCATGAAGGATAGTGTGAACAGCATCATAGGTATAGGAGAGAACAAGATAAAAATTGAAGGAGGGTTGATGATTTTTTTGATGCATGGATCATGTGGAGAAGAAGAATATGAGATAGGGTTGGAAAGGTAGGTTGAAAAGTATGGAGAAATTTGAATGCTAGAATGAAGTATTTACTTTTTTATTGAGTGACCATGAAGGGTCACTGATAATTTTTGAATGATGTGATCAGAATGGTGTCTTAGGAAGATTCTTTGGTCTGCAATGATGTGAAGGATTTGACTTTCCACTGAACTTTTGGGTTATTTATAATTTTAATTTTCTAAGGTCCTAATATTTCATATTCATTACTGAGAACATACTAGTATTAAAAAGAGAGTTTTGTAGTCACAAGCTATTGGGGATTTTTGAAAGTACTATAAGTTGTTCCTATCTCATCTCTTAGTACTAAATTCTGGCTATAGCTCATTGTCCTAATGAAGCACCAATTTAAGATGTAAATATTTGTAGAAGACATGCCCATACAAGTTGGGTAAGACCGTTTTTCTATTTTCCATCAATTCTGATACATTCCTATAAACATTTGTTAAATCATCTATTACATACAAGGCACTGTGCTAGGTGTTTGTGAAACACACATAGAAACAAAATGAAAAAAAAGTCCCTGGCCTTTAGATGCTTACATTGAAGGAAGTTAAGATTTCTAAGAGGTAGGAGTGAACTGGGAGTGCATTCACTTGTCCATAGAAAATGTAGTGTTAAGTTTGGCAAGTAGTAAGCAGATCCGTTTTTGTTAGAATGTTAGATTTTTTAATTACAGTAGGGTGGAATAAGCCAGGAAAGGTAGGCTGGAACCAGAATGTAAAGGGTCTTATACCTCAAACACCAATTTGAAGAGTTTGTATGTTATCCTAGTAAGTAGAGGAGGCAATATGGTACATTGAGAGGAAAGGCTGACTTTGGCATCTGAGAACATAGAGTTGAATTTTAGCTCTGCCTTGTGCTGCCTTTGTAGATTAAGACAAACCACTTCATCTCTTTGTACCTCATTTTCCTCTTTTATAAAATGAAAATGTTATACTAGATGACATTTGAGGTTCTTTCTCCTCCAAATATATGACCTGAGTGTTCTTGATTGGGAGGGGCATATGGTTGAATAGGCTTTATGAAGATTATTTTGGAAGCTATTGGTGAGGAAGGACTACAGAAGAGAAGAGACTGGAATATGGGGGGGGGAGCATAGTCCAATTAGGCAGAAGTTGCAATATTTTAGGGAAGAGGTGAAGAGAACCTGAACTAGGGGGATGGCCTCTAAGTAGAGATGAGATAGATGGGAGATATGCTGTGAAAGTAAAAGTGACAAGACAGCGATTATTTGGAGAGAGGGGATCAAGAACAGTAAAGACTCCTGTACAAAGTGTAATTTCCTTGGACAAGCTGTGAATTCTCCTTGTCCTGATGTCTCATTGTCCCACTGACCTGGACTTCCTTTTCACTGATTCAAGCTCACAGTTTTCAAGTTGCAGCAGGAGTGAAAATAGCCAATCTGACACCTCAAAAATGAGAAAGTTCACATACTTGAAGTGTATAGACACAGACATTGGACTGAAAGGAGGAAGAGCTCTTGGACCTTGTTGTGAAGGATTTTTCTAAGGTCCAAATATTCCATATTCACAATTATATAACATTTCTGAGAATATACTAATATCAAGGAGGTTTTTGCCTAGCTTTTGCATTTGCAAAAGTATCTGCATAGCTTCTACAAGAAACCACCTAGATACTAGTATAAAATAGTCATAAAGACGGAGAGATGAAAACTCTAAAGGGATTTGGAAGCTCAGCTAGAGAAGTTCAGAGATGAGGAGATAGCAAGCCTCTGCTGGACCTAGAAAGATACTTTTAGACTATTCTAGGGTTTAGCTGATTCCCTTCTCAAGCTAACAACTCTGGGGGCTTGTCAACAAGTAACCAATAGATCACTGGGTTGGTTGAATCTCACATAATACAGACAAAAGTTTCCATCAATCTATTGCAGAGAGGGTATTTAAGGAGGACTTGTAAACACATGGATTTTCAGGGAAATTTATAGCCTAGTATAAGAGTGTAAATCTATCAAAAACAACTTCTATAATTTGGAATATAATTCTTAACAATAACCCTAAAGAGACAGACATTCAAGCATTCATGCAAATAAGATGAAATTAGATTACAAATCAGTACCTTTCCTAAGGCTCCATCATGATAGCTTATTTGATTCAAGGTCATACAAGCTGACAGCTTCAAACTAAGGAAAGAGAAGCAGAGTTGTAGCCTCTAGCAAGGAACCAAAGAAAAAAGGCAAGAGCTGAATTCAGCCCATCAAAGAAAATAAGAGGGCTGCAAATAGGGAAAAAGAGTCAGGGGAGGGGGTGAGATAAACGAGCACACTACAAGGACTATTGCTCTTATTGATCAGAAAGCAATGAGAGTAACTTCAAACAAGAGTGAATCTTCCCATTACCACCACCCTAGTGGAAAACCACTCAGAGCTTCTGTAGTCTCTCCTCAATTCCCCCTAAGGGTTTGAGAGAAAATCACGCCAGCATTTGAAACCCCGACAAATTTTATGGCCATCGAGACTGTTGCACTTTCTTGAAAGACAGATCAATTTTGAACCTAAAAGGTTCAATCCTATTAGCAACAGAAAACTGACCTCAATCCTATCACATGTCCTATTAATACTCCTTTGTAATGACCAATTATTCTTAGCTGGTGCTGTATATGTATGTATGTGTATTGTGATGGGGAGAAATAGTAAAAATTAAGAAACACAAATCATTATGCTCATCTTCCAAATAGTTATAAATAATTATATATCAGTTGATAATCATACTAACTGAAGCCTTTTTAAAAATCTGCTTTAGATATTACCATTTTCGGCATTTCTTAGAATTTGTCAGTCTATATCTGCATGTATCCTGAGGACAATAAAAATTGATATGGGTCCTAACCTCTCCTACTTTACAACCTATCAGAGCTAACACTAATATAATGGTTATTCAGGCTGTCAAATAGCATTTTGTCCTCTATTACAAAATAATGTTGCTTACCTACAGGCATAGGGCTAATGCTTGGTATGATGTTTCTATGGTGAAGATGATTCTGTGCAGAAACTTCCACACTTCGTCATCTGTCCCTTTTGTGACCTGAAGCACACATTAGATGGACACCTGACCAGGTTTAGTGCTGCACAGAAGAACAAACTTAGTCAATATGAATTTTTAACTCATAAACCTTAGTTCATTCAGATCATAGATTTAGAGTTGAAAAGTGCCTTAGAGGATATCTTGTTTATTACCACCATTTTACAGATAAGGAAACTGAGGTCCAGACAGCACAAGTGACCTGTTCCTGTTCAAGGTCACATAGGTGGTAAGTGACAGAGACAGGATGTGAAGCTAGGTTCTCTGATTTAAAATTCAGCAATCTTAATATTGCACTACAGTTCAACTGAGCTCATAGACTAAAACTGAACCAAAGTAGATTGATACTTTTATATCAGAGGTGGGAGACCAGTAATAAACCAGATCAGATGTTTAACAAAATAATAAAAATACAATGCAACATAAACAATGTTAATTTGTGTTTTGTAAATCAATATGTGTCTGCAGGGATCATTTTCATTTTGAGTTAGACACTTTTGCTTTATACAATGATAAAATTTTAAAATAATCACTATTCATATATGTATTTTTGATTGATTGAACTAAAAAGGCAATTTAGTGATAAATATCTTATTAAGATCCTCCAACCACTATGCCACAGTTTTCTATACACTTACAACTGACTGGATAGAAAAATCATTTCCGAGTCAGGAGGACTTGTGTTCAGGTCTGACTTTTGACATATAATGGTTCTGTGGTCTTGGGAAAATGACTTCATCATCTACCAATGCTCCAAACAGCTCTCCAATATTATGATTGCAAATAAGTTTGGAATTAATCAGTAGATGTAGTTTCCATGCTGGAAGATCCTTACACCAATTAAACCACAGGTCTGGACTTACCTACAATAACAAAAAAAAATTTCTTAAAATAAACTGCTTGGAATGAAAAGTAGGGAGCTATGAATGGTGGTTGCTTTTACTTGTCTTCTAAGTTTCAAATACTGGGTTCTACCCAACTCTTTGCTCTTACCAAGCCTTCAGCACCCCTACAGGCATGTGACAATCTTCTGCTCCGTAAAAAATTTAAAAAGGAAACCAAAAAACATCCTCCTCCAAATTTAAAAGGAAGGGAAATTATTCTTGGTTACACTGAAGGATCTGTAATCTCACTCTAACCTCTTCTTTTTAAAAATTAATTAATTAATTTTCAAATGCTTTATTAACTTCTGTTTTACATCATTGATTTCCGCTAGATTTTGAGTTACAATTTTTCCCCTACCCACCACCCCAAAATAATGGTCCGACAGGATATCCCCTCCTCCAATCTGCTCTCTCTCATATCTTCTCCTATACCCCCTTCAACTTTTCCAGTAGGGCATGGTAGATCTCCATGCCCCAATGCCTGTACATCTTATTTCCCAATTACATGTAAGATAGAATTAATAATTGTATTTATATATTTTTAAACATTTGATTTTAAAACTTTGAATTCCAGATTCATTCCCTTCCTCCTTTGCCACCCACCCTTACTGGGAAGATAAGCAATTCAGATTGTACATGTGTAGCTATGCAAAAAATTACCATAGTAGATATATTGTAAAAGACTGACTATATTTCCCTCCCTCCTATACCACCTCCCATTTGTTCTATTCTCTTCTTTGATCCTGTCCCTTTTCAAAAGTGGGTGCTTCCAACTTCCCCCCAGCCTGCCCTTCCTTCCATATACCCCCTCTTATCCCCTTCACCTCTACTCTCCTGTAGGGTGAGACACCCTATTTAGTGTGTATGTCATTCCCTCCCTGAGCCAAATTCAATGAGAATAAGGTTTTGCCTTTTTGCTTTCTTGTTCTTCCCCTCCATTGTAATCTTTTTCCCTTGCCTTCTCTATATGAGATAGTTAACTCCTTCTGTCTCTCCCCATCTCCTCTCATTATATTCCTTTCTCACCTCTTAGTTTCACCTTTTAAGTATCATCCCTTCCTATTAAATTAGTCCTGTGCTCTCTATCTATGTATACCTGTAAACATATATAAACACATTCACATATGTATTCATATGCCCATATACCTCCTATATAGACATAATGTGTGTGTGTGTGTGTGTGTGTATATATTTCTATTCCCTCCAACTATTTTCATACTGAAAAAAGTTTCATAAGTTATAATTGTTTTTACATGTAGGAATGTTAATAGTTCAACTTTGATAAGTTCCTTATGATTTCTTTTCCCTGTTTACCTTCTCATGCTTCTCTTGCTTCTTGTATCTGAATGTCAAATTTTCATTCAACTCTGGTTTTTTCAGCAAGAATACTTGAAAGTCCTCTATTCCACTGAATGACCATATTTTCCCCTGAAACATGATACTCAGTGTTGCTGGGTATGTGATTCTTGGTTTTAATCCCAGCTCCTTTGCCCTCTGGAATATCATATTCCAAGCCCTTCGATCCCTCAGTGTAGAAGCTGTCAGATCCTGTGTTATCCTGATTGCATTTCCACAATATTCAAATTGTTTCTTCCTGGCTGCTTGTAATATTTTCTCCTTAACTTGGGAACTTGAGAACCTGGCTATACTATTCTTAGGAGTTTTCTTTTTGCGATCTTTTTCAGGAGGTGATTGGTAGACTCTTTCAACCTCTTTTTTGCCCTCTGGTTCTAAAACATCAGGGCAGTTTTCCTTGAGAATTTCTTGGAGTATGATTTCTAGATTCTTTCTTTGATCAAGTCTTTCAGGTAGTCCAATAATTTTTAAATTATCTCTCCTGGATCTATTTTCCAGGTCAGTGGTTTTTCCCATGAGATATTTCATATTGCCTTCTGTTCTTTCATTTGTTTGGATCTGTTTAACAGCATCTTGATTTCTCATAAAGTTACTAGCTAAGGGGCGGCTAGGTAGCACAGCAAGTAAGAGCACCGGCTCCAATGTCAGGATGACCTGGGGATCAAATCCCAGGCTCAGACACTTAGCACCCACCCAGAAACACCTGGCCATGTAACCTTGAGCAAGTTACTTAACTGCAATTGCTTAGGGGTGGCCGGATGGCTCAGCAAGTAAGAGTACCGGCTCCAGTGTTGGGATGACCTGGGGATCAAATCTGGGCTCAGATACTTTGCACCACACCCAGAAATAACTGGCCGTGTAACCCTGAGCAAGTCACTTAAACCCAATTGCTTGAAAAATAAAATAAATAAATAAAGTTACTAGCTTCCATTTGCTCCAATCTAATTCTGAAGGAATGATTCTCCTCAGTGAGCTTTTGAGATTCTTTTTCCATCTGGCAAATTTGGCTTTTTAAGGCATTCTTCTCCTCATTGCCTTTTTGAGCCTCTTTTGTCATTTGAGTTAGTCTGTTTTTTAAGGTGTGATTTTCCTCAGTCAGACTGTTGACTCTCATTTCATAATTTTCTTGCATTGTTCTCATTTCTCTTCCCAATTTTCCCTCCACTTCTCTTATTTGCTTCTTAAGGTCCTCTATGGCCTGTAACCAGCTTGTATTTTCCTTTGAAGCTTTTGGTGTAGGAGTTCTGACTTCACTGTCTTTCTCCTGTTCCATTGTTTGATCCTTTTTGTCGCCAAAATAGGAGTGTAAATTTGGGGTACTCTGTTTATTTTGCTTCCTTTGCCTCCTCATTACCTCACTCAGTCACTTGACCCCTGGGCTTTTTTTCACAGTAGGACTCTGCCACCAGACAGGGGAGCTTCGTCCCAAACATTGGGGTTTTCTCAGCTGCCAAAGGTATTAGTTGGGTGCCCTCTCTGAAGCCTCCACATGCTCTAGCAAGCTGGTCGCACACCCTAGCACCTCCACCCTAGACCGCAATCCAGATCCAAGCAGGTTAAAGCAAGAGTGATCACACCTCAGACTGGTCACTTGGTCCCCCTACACTCTGCAGGACAGGAGCTGAAGCTGCCATGTGGGGTGTTTGCAGGGCTGTGGCTCCTCAGCAGCTTCTTGCCCCAGAGGAAGAGGCTGACGTACTCCCAACTACTGGATCCCAAAGTCCACACTGCACTGACCTCTCACTTTGTCCTTTGCATCTATGTGTTGATAATTCTGAAAACCACTACAACTGCTGGTGATCTGAAGTTCCTCCAGCTGGTGGTTGGTCAGGTCCATCTGGGGCTAAAACCTAGGGCGTGGGGCTTGGCTCCCAGAGCACTGCTGTGGCCAATTCCTGCCGGCCTGCCGGGTTGTCCTCAGTGGGAGGTTAGCTTCTCTGTGTCATTTTGTGGGTTCTGTAGCTCCAAAGTTTGTTCAGATTCCTCTTTTACATGAATTGGGGGAGGTGGAAGCCAGAGCCCCGAGGAAGTACTGTTTCTACTCCACCATCTTGAATCTTCCCCCCCCCACCCACTTTAACCTCTTCACTGTGGGTAAGACTTCTTCTACCACACATCACAACTCATTCATAGCTTCTTGTCATATGGCATTCCTTTCCATGCCCTTCCATAATTTGTAGGTAAAGAATATGCCCTTTACCTAAGCAGTTAGGTGGTGCAGTGAATTGAACTCTGAATCTGGAGACAGGAAGACCTGAGTTCAAATTTAGCCTCAGTTATAGCTTAGCTATGTGACTTTGGGCAAATAACTTCACCTCTGTCTGACTCATCTACAAAATGGAGATAATAATAGCATCTACTTCTCAGGTCTGTTGCAAGGATAGAATCAAGATGAAAATTTGTCAATCTCTTTGTAAACCTTAAATCAAGCCATTAGTCAATAAACACTTATCAGACACTTATTTTGTGCCAGACACTACACTAAGTGCTTAAAGCATTATAAATACAGGTTTTATGATTATTTTTTCATATTATTATTCTCCAATGAATACTATAGCAAGCTGTGCCTGCTATCCAAGAACCAGCATAGTGAAGTACAGATAGCCTTAGCATCCATTAAGTAATGAATTCTAGGCCATGGTGATACATAAAACCAACCAATCAATAAGTATTTACTAAATGCCTACTATGTGTCAGACTCTGTGGCAGGCAGTAAGGATACAAATTTTAAAAAATAATGATTCTTGCCCTCAAGGAAGTTACATTCTTTTGAGGAAACTAGAATGAACACATTTAAGTATGATATGAAATGAATAAACTAATTTCAAGAGTGGCAGGGGAAGGGGTGGGAAGAGCATGAGTAGCTGGGGAGACCAGGAAAGATCTCATGTAGGAGGTAATGCTTTGAGCTGAGTTTTGAAGGCAACCAAGAATTCTATGAGAAGCATTAGCAGGAAATGAGTTTGACTACTTTGCCCAGTTCACTGTTTTCTCATGCAAAGACATAGACAAGGGAGATAGAATATGTGTGTGAAACACAGCAAGGTGATAGGAGACTAACTGAAGAGTGAGTCTAAGGGTATCGTATATAAAAATCCTGGAAAGATAGGTTGGAGTCAGGTTGAGGAGGGCTTTAAATACCAGGGGAGCTTGTTTTTGACCCTAGAGTACGAGGGTGCCACTGGAGTTAATTAATAGCATGATGTGGTCAGGCCTAAATCAAAAAACATGGTGCATTGAATACCCCACAAGAGCAAATTATCACAAAAGAGAGTTGGCTCTTGTAGAGTTTCATGGTAACTATGGTGGGACTGAAGAAAGTTGTTACTTCCTTTCCAATGAAACCAACTCCCAAACCAATCCACTACCCAAAGTTTCAGACTTGTTGCTGCCCTACTTTGCTCCCAAGCTAAGCTTTTATAGTGGTACCTGATGCTGGAAGACTACAATAAATTGTCAGTGTTATCTTCAGGTGTTGACGGAGATTTATGAATGGGGAGTGGGGGAAGAATCATGATCGTTTTCACTATCATAACTGCCTAGAGAAGATTCATAAAATCTCTGACACTTTCTTCATCTTTTATTGCCAGGCATCTGCTGTCAGGGGAAGGTCGTCAGTTTCCCACCCAGCATTGGAGCAAAGTGATAAATGTGTCAGGGAGATCAGGCTGGGTGCAATCTCCTGTCTTGTAAACAGTTTTCATTGATACATATATTACAGTCGGGCTTCCTCTTTAAGCTTCCATAAAAGTGCTTGAAAAATGGAACTGTCACTGGCAAACTTCTCCCCTATTGTGTAGATTTAAGTGTATGGACTTGTTTAGAAAAATAAAGATGTCTGAGTAGCTGGGAGTGCTGGGTCTTGTCTGGCAACAGAAAGGCCTTAGGGGCAGGGTGTTATATTAGAATAGACTGTGCATCTAGTCCAATCATAGTTTTATATTTCCCTAGATGACTTTGGGTTCTTCCCTCTTTACTCTCTCTACACCCTGCTACTTCTTAAACCACCTTGCAAGAAACTTATCAAACCTCAGAAGACATTGAAATATTGAATGCATTTTTAAAAAGATTTTTCTAGGTCAGTTTGGGTTTTTTCAATGTTTAATGTACAAAAGGACCCCATTTTCCCATAGACAATGTAGTCTGAAGAATGTGGAATTTGGATCATGTTGAGAAGGAAGTGTACTACGGACTGAGGAAGACTTTTGCAAAATTAGACTATTGAGGGGGTATGCAAAAAAAAGAGGCATATCTATTTTGGCAGAATGAAAAATAAATAAGTTCACATAGCATCAATACAGTAACACTTAGGCCTTTCTATGATATCAGATGAGAAATTAAAGGCAGATAAGTAAAAGAAACTCAAAATGATTGCTTTTAGAATTTGATCTTCCACATTTAATCAAATGGAATATAAAGAATAAAGAATTCCTCAAATAGTTGGCCACATTGTAAAAGACACACTCAAAAGTTAACCAGAGAATCTAGAGTCTAACAGGAAGTTTCAAGAGTTGTCTCTATAAATGGGATGGCCATTTCAATCCATGTTTCTCCCAGAAGGTCCTGAGTCTTCACATGAGACTAATCAAATTCTCTTTAAGTTTATTTTTTTAATTTTAAAAGGCAGGGAGTGGGCAAGAAAGGGAGGAGAGTAGGAGGAAAAAGTGAGGAAAAGTGGTGGTCATGCCTTAAATCCTTAGAATTATAGTTTTAAAGCCAGAAGGGAACTTAGACAATATCTACTATAACTACCTTCATCTTCTAGATGAGGTAACTGAGGTGCAGAGGGGTTAAATGACCTACGATCACTTAGCAAGGTCATGAGAGACCCATAATGACAGGTGTGTTGACTCCTAGTCTAATGTTCATTTATTATGTCTGCAAACTACATATTTCACTCAATCCCCTCCTTCATTACTTATATCCAGTTATTGGGTCCAGACAGTCATTCTCATTTTCATTTTTTCATCCGCACTGATAATCACACTAATTTATACCCTCAAAACCTCACATATGTATTCCTGCAGCAACCTTTTTTAATTTGCTCCTTGGCTCCTTGAAAGTCTAGACTTTTTCCTTTCCAATTTATGAAGCCAGACTCATCTTCTTTCAACATTGTATTCATCACATTACCCACCCAGAATCCTTCATCATCTTATGATGTACCATCAAGCAAAAACAATCTTTTATTGGCAGTATACACACACATACATATACATATATGTATAGGTATTTGTCTTTCTGAACCTTAAATTTATCACCTCTCAGAGAGAGGTAGATAACATTTATTTCATTGTTTTTTCCTCTGGAATTATAGATAGTCATAGATTTGTAGTTTTTACAGCTTTCAATTTAACTTGTCCTTACCGTGTTGTTTCATTGTATAAAATACAATATATAAGTATATATTATATTTATTTATATATAATATATTTCTATCATTTATTTTATTTTTGTTCTATTCTACTATTATAAGTATAAAATGTTTATATAATAAATTTCTAAATATAAATAATATTTATATTATATATAAATGCATATTATATATTATTTGTATCTTATATGTAAGTATATATTTATAAAGTATAAAATATTCTTCATCATTTTATAAAAGTCTTCAAATTGTCAGTTTTTAAAAATATCCGAGTATGAATTTTTCTCATTCTGCTTATTCCACAATGCATCAGTGCATGCAGTCTTTCCATACCTTTTGAAATCATTTATTTCCTCATTTCTTACCAGAACAATAGTACTCTATCACACTTATATACCAGAGTTTATTCAATCATTCTTCAGTTGATAGGCATCCCTTTAGTTTCCAGATTGCTAGAATTTGTTTTGTTTTGTTTGTTTTTGCTACCTAAAAATAACTTCTATAAATGTTTGTACATATAGGACTTTTTCCTACTTCTTTGATCTTTGGGGGTATAGGCCTAGCAGTGGGAGAGATGAGTTAAAAGACATTCACTATTTACTTTTTGTGTATAATTCCAAATTGTTTTCCAAAATGGTTGTACTCATTCACAGGTCTTCCAATAGTACATTAATGTGCCTACATTTCCATAGTCCCTCCAATATTTATTTTTTTTTATTTTTGTCAGCTTTGCCAATTTGATGTACTAGACTAGATATGAAGTGGAATGCTTCATTTTTTATATATTCAATTGGTAATGTTTTGAACATGTTTTCATATGGTTATAAAATGCCTTTGTTTCTTCCCTTGAGAACTGCCTGTTCATATCCTTAAACTACTTATCAATTAGGGAATGGCTCTTTTTCTTATAAATTTTAATCAGCCCCTTATAAGTCTTGGAAATTAGATGTTTATCATAAGAACTCTCTGCAAAAACTCTTCCTTAGTTAGTTATTTCCCTTTTAATCTTAGGTTTATTATGTTTTCTTGTGCAAGAACTTTTAAAAGTTTAGAAATCAAAATGATCGATTTTATCTTATGATCTTCTCAGTCCCTTGTTTGACCATGAACTTTTTTTCTACCTATAGCTCTGACAAGCCATTTCCCCTCATGTTTTATTAATTTGTTTATAATATGAACTTTTATGTTTTTTTATATCTAGTTGGAGCTTATAAAGGTAGAAACCTTGAGATATTGGTCTAAATCTAATTTCTTCCATATTGCTGTCCAATTTTCCCAGCAATTTTTGTCAAACAGTGAGTCCTTATCCCAGTAGCTAGGTCATTGTGTTTATCAAATACTAGGGTACTAGATTCCTTTACTTCTGTATGTTGTATACCTTCTATATACCTCCTCTTTCCCATGAAATGATTTCTGTATTATTTTAACAAGTCACAAATTGTTTTGAGAATTACTGCTTTGTAGTATAGTTTGAGACCTGGTACTACTAGGCCCCTACATTCCAACTTCTTTTCATTATTCCCCATGAAACTTTTTCTGTTTCTATATGAATTTTCTATTATTTTTTCTACTTCTGTAAAATAATCTGTTGGCAACATGATCACTATGAATACATAAATTAATTTAGGTTCTATTATCATTTTATTATATTGGCAAATCCTAACAACAAATAATTATTATTTTCCCAATTATATAGATCTGTATTTCTTTAAACATTAGTGGTCTGTAGTTATATTTATATAGTTCTTATGTGTATTTTGGTAGGTAGACTCCCAAATATTTTATACATTCTTTAGGTGTTTAAAATGGATTTCCTCTTTTAATCACTTCCTACTAGGTTTTATTGGTGTTCTATAGAAATGTTGATGATTTGTATAGATTCATTTTATATTCCATAAATTTGCTGAGGTTATTGTTTCAATTAACTTTTTTGTTGACTCTTTAGAATTCTTAAAGCATACTATCATATAATCTGTATAAAAGTAAAAGTTTTACTTCTTCTTTACCCAAAGTTATTCACTCGTTTTTTTTTATTTTCTTGTCTTATTTCTAACACTTTGTCAAATAGTGCTTCTAGCACTGTCATATAGAAATGGTAAGTAATAAACATCTCTGCTTCACGACTGAGTCAATTCAAAGGGTTCTAGTATATCTTGGTTGCAAATAACAGTGAGCTGTGATTTTAGATATGTACTATTCATCATTTTGAGGAAAAGACCACTTATTCCTTTGTTTTCTTATGTTTTAACAGAAATGGATGTTGTATTTTGTCAAAAGCTTTTTCTGTATCTATTGATGTAATCATAAGATTTTTTGCTAATTTTGTTAACTAAGTTTATAGTTTTCCTAATTTTAAACCAATTCGGGTATAAATCTAGCTTGGTCATTATGTATAATCTTTGCAACATGTTATTTTAGGTTCTTTGTTCATATTGTATTTTAAAATTTTATATCAATGCTGATTAGGAACATTGGTCAATAGTTTTATTTTTCTATTTTAACATTACCTAATTTATGTATCAAACTGTTATCTGTGACATGGAAGGAATTTGGTAGTATCTCTTCTTTTGCTCTCTAGGCAAATAGCTTGTATAACATTTGTTGTGAATTCTGTTTCATTTCTGACACTGGTAATTTGGTTTTCCTTTTCTTTGCAATCAAATTAGCCAATGGTCCATCTATTTTTTCCTTTTCCTCCAAAAAAAATCCTTAGCTCTTGGTTTTGATTATTAATTCAAAGGGTTTTTTGTTATCTATTTTGTTCATCTCTTCTTTAATTTCTAGGATTTTTATTTTGCTGTGGTGCCATAATATTAAGTAGAAACCCAGGTCTTGTAATAGAATGGTGGTAGCAAATCCAGTGGTAAAAACACCACTGGAACAACTAAGTGGTGCAGGGGATAGAGTGCTAGGTGCAGAGTCAAGAAGATCTTTGCTTGAATCTTGGCTAGCCTACCTACTACCTGTAAGACCTTGGACAAGTCACATTGTATCTTAGGCTTCGGTTTCCTATGCAGTAAGACAAAGAGGTTGGACTAGATTGTCTCTGAGTTCTTGATCTTACCAGCTATACAAGTCAAGGACTTAGAAAATACTTGAATCATGATTTACCATATTTCCAACTGGAATTAAATTACATTAAATTGTTGGCATTAGGGAAACAAGGATAATATCTATGTCGATCAGTCAGTAAGCATTTATTATTACTATGGACCAGGCACTGCCTTAGGTACTTGAATATAAAGACAAAAATTATATAGTCTCTGTCCTCAAAGATCCTACATTCTAGCAATTAATCAATAAAAATCTATCAGGTGCTTTCTATGTGCCAGGCTATAAAGCCAAGTATAAACAGCTCTCCAGAGGACCACAGATGTGAATAGCTCTAAAGTTCTGATAACATAGTATAGTGAACTCTCTATTTATTCAGCTGTAAACTAAAGCAAAACATTAATAGAAATCAAAGTACAGCATTCTCAATGATGTAACATAACAACTCTCCACAAAGTGGCCACATAATTTTAAACAAAAGATGTTATTAAGTCTTTAACTCAATTATCCTTAAGAAGCAATCCTCCTTAAGGGATACAAAGTACAAAGGTTTCCCACCCCTAGGTCACATTGCCTTAATCTCGTCAGTCAGAAAGTCTTCTTTTTTCTTGATTGGAGACTAGCTTCCAATCATCCTTAACTCAATCATCCTTAAGGGATGTACAAAGTACAAAGTTCTCCCACCCCTAGTCACAGTAGAACATGATCTTGTTAGCCAACACTAAGTACCCAAGGAAAGGTCTTTTCATCTTGACTTGGGGATCACTCCCAAATTCCATGGTTCCTCTTCCATGTCCACAGCTCTTGTCTGAATTCACAAACCCATCACCTGGACTCCTGGGTAGGCAGGAGTAGCTGCTGGGTAGCTCCCAGTTCCTGGTCCAGCTCCTCATTTCCTGTTTCATAGCTCAGGGTAACCAGTCCAACCTCAAGCCCTTTGCAGGTTCTGTTTCTGGGAAGAGAAAACTTAACAGAGCCACAACAACATTGATACGCATTGCCGGTACCATCATCAATTCACTTTCTGCCTGTGAAATCAATGCAGACCCACAAACAAGGTCTGAGAAATCAGTACGAATAATAAGTATGGTCCCAGGACCTCTGGAAATATCAGTATAACCCTCCTCCAGGACTTCTGTAAACAGACAAAAAGAAAATCCTCTTTTAGGGCTTTTGAACCAGCAGAAGGCTCCAGGCCTTCTGTAACAGCAGCAACATCCTCTATCAGCAGATAGATCTGACAAAGTAACACAAACAACAGACAGAATGTTTCTGTCTGACAAAATAACAAGCACAAATCAGTACAGACAGAACAGACAAACAGAGTGCCAGCCACCACAAGTGTTCTTCTCAGTGCTGCTCAGTCCCAGATTGTGCTCCTCCGTTTATATGGAGGTTCTTCTTCCTGTCCCACCTTTCCTATTGTGTCAGCAAGTTCTTCCTACCTTCAAATCACAAGGGGCTCAAACAAGGTGCTAAATACTTAAGTAACTGAAACAAGGTGGCAAGTACTTCTTTGCTTGCCATTACACAGGCACTGGCTGGGAAAGAAAGGAAAAAAGGCAAAAGATAGTCCCTGACCTCAAGGAGCTTACAACATGTACACATATAGGTAAATACAACATATGCACATGTCACCTTCTCTGGACTCATTCTTCCAACTTGCACTTGTAGTTTTGGAGTTACCAATGTTATACCTTTCATTATTTCTCCCCCTCATCATTCTAGGGATAAATTTGAAAGGCTGAGTTTTTAGTATGGGCAAACATAAGCCCTTTCATACTTGTTGATTGTCAGATAGCAGCCTGATTTGGCTTCTAGAAAGGATATTTACTCAGGTGATACAGGAATAAGAGTTGGTACAAAATATTCCTCCCCCACAAAAAAAAAAAAATGAGTCATACTCTCCCCTTGCACACATAAAGTCCCAGGAGAAATTAGTCTGAAACTTTAAGTATGAAAGTTACATGTGTTGGTGACATGTCACGAAGATGCAAGTAACCTGGTTAATGGAAACTCCTTTTTCCCTTCATAGAGTGCTCACGAATTTCCCCTTTGGTGTAGGTCTTTGCTGAGCTCCAAGAATTTTTGCCTCTATACCATAACTGAGTACTACTCCTTGAAGATGTTTCCTCCTTTAGGTGGCTATTTTTCTGTAGCCATCTGTGTCTATATTCATCCTCAACCTGTTTTTTTCTTCTCCTAGTTGGATGTGTTGTCTGCTACTGGTCTATTTTTTACAATAACGGGGTTGGGGTGGGGGATAGGAGGTGAGTATAGTGTAGTACAGAGTACTACTATAGGTGCAAGGATATCCTTCCTTAAGCCATTTCTGAGCCTGAAGTCCTCCATTAATTGACCTATCAGTGATCTGAACTCACTAATGGACTAACTGCTCTTTTTATATGTAGGCTCAGGGCTATATATAATTCTTTCAGGCAACCACATGATGTTTCTTGTATAACATCATCTGCCTTCATCCAGTGACTTAAAGTCTTAGTGACTTTTTGGTTGTAGTTCCAAATTGTTTTTTAGAATGGTTGAACTAATTCAGAGTTCCACTGGTACATTAGTGTTCCTATATTACTGCCAACAAACATTTGTCAGTTTTTCCTTATCTTTGCCTATCTGTGTGACATAGAACCTTTGAGTTGCTTTAATTGGATTTCTCTAATTATTAGTAATTTGGAACTTTTAAAAATATGACTTTTGATACTTCAGATTTCTTCCTGTGAAATTGTCTGTTCATATCATTTGGCCATTTATCTATTCAGAAATGGCACATAATCTTGTAATTTGAATCAGTTCTACATATATGTATGTGTGTGTATATATGTATATATATATTAGAAATTAGAACTTTATCAGAAAAACTTACTGCAAAGATTTCCCCCCAGTTAACTATTTCCCTTCTAGTTTTAGCTGCATTGTTTTTGTTTATGCAAAAATTATTTTATTTTATATAGCAGCATAAGTTTTCCATAAATGTTATTTATTACCATGACTCTAATCAGACTCAGATTATTACTAAATCCATGCTAAAATAAGGACCTTACTTTTTATTTTCTTTCCTTTTTTATATACTTTACCATACTCCTTTGTTCTCTTCATTTCCCTTTTCCTTTTATGCTGATCAATAAAGTTTGTTATCATTCCTGAATGTGTAAAGACATAAAATCATTCCTTGAATAAGAGTGGGGAGGAGGGATGAAGATAATGCCTGAAAGAAGAAATATCTACTTAAATTTGTTTCTATGACCTCAAAGTCTCTCAGGCATAGAGAAGCTATATGTGGGAGAGCACAAAATGGAGGGTCTCCAAAAAGGACCCATTTTTCAAGGTCTCAGCTATAGTCATTAACTGGATACAAAGTGGAAATTCAGCTAGCTTTTGCCCTATTAGTAATGTGTCATCCCAGTGAAGATGCTATAATAAGTTACTCCATAACAATGCCAGAACACCCCACCCATCTTTCAAGTTGCAAGGAGCTGTCTTAAAATTTTATTTCAGAGTTCCATTAGGTTGCAGCAGGTAGAAGCAAGGCAGCTTATTTTATGGTGGAACTAAAACTGTCTGACCAATGAGAATTTAAAGTAATCTCTTCCATCTTGTCTGTTTTCAACGGTATCTCTCCACAACTCAACAAATTGAACAGGATTTCTAAACTCTAATGTAAGAGTGTTTAGCAGCAACAAACAATAGGAAAGTGCTCAAGTGTTCAGTGAACAAGTACTTGGTCATGGCATATTGTTTGCCATAAAACCTTGATTAACTGGAATGAAATGAGCTGGAAAATTCAGTTGATCAGGATTCCCCTCCTTTCCTACAGTACTAGGAGGAGCTGAGTCACAAAATAAACCCACTTCTAGAGTATATTGTAGGCTAACCGTCAGTCCTTGACAATGAGTATCAACTTTTAAGAATGGTAACCTTTAGATATAGAAAACAAGGTCCATCCACATACACCAAAATATTTATAGTAGCATTTTTTGTAGTAGCAAAAAAATTGCACACAAAGAAGATGCCTCTTAATTGTGGGATGGCTTAAAAAATAGACATACAATGAATGAAATGAAATATTACTGTGACATAAGAAACAGTGGCTGGAAGGAATTTAGAGAAGCATGGGATGATTTAGAGGAAATAATGTAAACTGAAGTTAGCAGAACCAGAAAACAAAATAAACATACACAATAAATACATGATATATGCCATTACTACTCAGAATGCATAGTGACTACAATGAGAAAAACTAAAAGAACAACAACAAAAAGAACCAAGCTCTGTAAACATGATGACCAATTCATCTCCAAAGAAAGGATGAGAAAATATGCTCCCTCTCTTTTTTGAAGAGGTAGAGAACTGTGGGTATGGAACATTGCATATTAGCTAGTTTTGCTGATCTGTCATTTTTCTATTTTTTCTACTTTGGCACAAGGGATACCTCACTGGGGAGAGGAGTGGAGAAAAGAGAGAAAGAAATAAAGGTGATATAAAAACAAAAGATTAACACAAAATTTTGTGTTGTTCAGTCATGTCTGAGTCTTTGAGACCCCATTTAGGGTTTTCTTAATAAGGATATTAGAGTGGTTTGCCATACACTCTTCCAGCTCATTTTACAGATATTAAAACTGGGGCAAACAGAGTTAAGTAACTTGCTCAGGGTTACATAGCTAGTAAGTGTCTAAGCCAAATTTGAATTTAAGAAGAATCTTCCTGACCCTAAGCCTGGCACTATATCCACTAAGTCACCTAGCCTCTCCAAGAAAGATGAGCCTGAAAGAGCTTCAAGGAGCAAGGAGAGACTTGATGTTGTACCACTGTTTAATATGATAAGAAAATTGACTGATCCATTTAGAAAGACCTTCCATAACAGAATTGAAAAGTTTCAATTCAGTCCAATCTAGTATTTAAGTATGAAATTTTCTCAAGATACTGTATTAGATGATGGGAAGGGAAAAAAAAAGTATCTAGGAGCATTTTTAGATGCCATAAGTAACCAGAAATCACTATTCCCTGGGATACTGAGTTAATGAAAGATTGGTTATTAATTTACAGTATGTTTTGAGTAAAGCAATAGCTAGGACAGAGAAACTAGAGTGTTATCCAATGGCAGAAAATTTGGAGGTGGCCCCTCATACTGTTCTAGAATACAGGTTCGAATCCTGGGTACCCTTCTCTTAGGAGCAGCCAATAATTTAATAGCTTAGAAACCTTCCAATATCCCTTATTATACTTACTCCTCTCACAGTCCTGTCACAAGTTGACCCCAGAATCCTGCTCCTTAACCCAGGAACAAAAATTGCTTATTTTATCTCTGCTTCTGAGTGCAAAAACTTTTTCAGTATGTGCAAAAAAAGTCCTATTGAACAAAAATTTAAAGTATATGATTATTTCAATAGACAGAGAAAACAGATAACAGAAAGAAATTATTTATTTTGGGTTTATTTTTTGGAGGGAGTAGGCAAGGCAATTAAGGTTGAGTGACTTGCTCAAGGTCACACAGCTAGTAAGTGTTTATCATAGGAGGCTGGATTTGAACTCCGGTCCTACTGACTCCCAGGCCAGTGCTCTATTCACTGCTCTACCTAGCTGCCCTGAAATCATTTAATACCCTAAAAGGAGTAGAAATAAAAGGACTTTAACATAATCAAAAGTATTTAAATCCAAGAGCTAGCATTATTTAAAAGAAGAACAAATATCTATCTTTGGGGTAAAATGCAGAGATATAGCAAGACTTACATTTTTTACTATTTTTAATAGTTCTAACAATGAGGGAACAAAATCAGGCTGATAAGGACATAAAACAATCCCTATTTTTTTTAGAAGACAGAAGAAAAAACATTTATTCAGACACCAGAAAACCAAATCCCAAAACTAGTAAGTCATAAAAGTAGCAAAGAAGTTAATAAGCCACAACAACACAGAGAGCCACAGCATCCTTTAGTTTTCCCACAAACCAACATAAGCCTACCTGTCACAGCAAGTGGTAAAAAAACCAACTTTTATTCAGGAACCTATCTGACTCCTTGCCTGAATGTCCTCTGTCTCTCACCATCTATCTGGCTCTGACTCCTAGCTTCCTGTGGGCTCTGCTCCACCCTTTAGCAAACTCCTTCCACCACAGGCTCCATGTTACTACATTCAGCCTATTTAGGGGGCAGAGTATATTTTCAAAGCAGAGAAGGTCTTCAAACTCCTTTAGGCTCATTAAAGGGCAGGAAGGATCTTCAAATTCCCACTACAATTACACTAGGCAGATGAAAGAAATCTTCTTGTCTTGCTCTGCCTTAAGGACCTGGTAGCAGCCACTGCATGGATCTAATACAGAAAACCACTGGCTGCCTACCAAACAATCAGGGCTTCCATACTCTTTATATAGCATATTAGTCCAACTTGGCTCTTTTTTAAAACTAAATTTTATTTTTATTTTAAGTTTACATCATTCATTTGCACAGGATTTTGAGTTACAAGTTTTCTCCCCTTCTTTCCCCCTATCGACCACCCCAAAACAGCGATCCCACTGTACAGCCCCTCCCCCAATCTCATCTCTCCTATATCCTTCCCCATTACCCCTCTGAATTTCCAGTAGGGCAAAATGGATCTCCATACCCCAGTGCCTGTATATCTTATTTCCCAGTTGCATGTAAATGATAATAATAATAATAGTAATAACTTTTTAAAAAAAAACACTTTATTTTAACACTTTGAATTTCAGATTCTTTCCCTTCCTCACTCATCACCTACCCTTACTGGGAATATAAGCAATTCAATATAGGTTGTACATGTGTAGTTACGCAAAACATTTCCATAGTGGCTATATTGTGAAAGACTTACTATATTTCCCTCCATCCTATCCCACCTCCCATTTGTTCTATTCTCTACTTTGCCCCTGTCCCTTTTCAAAAGTGTGTGCTTCTAACTACCCCCCCCCCAATCTACAATCCCTTCTGTCATCTCCCCTCTTATCCCCTTCTCCCCTACTTTCCTGTAGGGCAAGATACCCAGTTTAATGTGTATATCATTCCCCCCTAAGCCAAATTCAATGAGAGTAAGGTTGACCCATTCCCTTTTGCCTTCCTGTTCTTCCCCTCCATTGTAACAGTTATTCCTTGCTTCTTCTAATATGAGATAATTTAACCCATTCTGTCTCTCCCCATATCCTCTCATTATATTCCTCTCTCACCTCTTAACTTTACCTTTTAAATATCATCCCTTCCTATTCAATTGATCCTGTGCCCTCTGTCTATGTATACCTATACATATATATATATACACACACTCACATATGTATTCATATGCACACATACCCGTCTATATAGACATGTATATGTATGTATACATATTTTTTCCATGTAGGAATATAAATAGTTCAAATTTGATATGTTCTTTATGATTTCTTTTCTCTGTTTACCTTCTCATGCTTCTCTTGTTTCTTGTATTTGAATAACAAACTTTCTATTCAACTCTGGATTTTTCATCAAGAATGCTTGAAAGTCCTCTATTCCGTTGAATAACCATATTTTTCCCTGAAACATTACACTCAGTTTTGCTGGGTAGGTGATTCTTGGTTTTAATCCCAGCTCCTTTGACCTCTGGAATATCATATTCCAAGCCCTTTTATCCCTTAATGTAGAAGCTGCTAGATCCTGTGTTATCCTGATTGAATTTCCACGATATTCAAATTGTTTCTTCTTGGCTGCTTGTAGTATTTTCTCCTTGATGTGGGAACTCTGGAACCTGGCTATAATATTCCTAATTTTCATTCTGGGATCTTTTTCAAGAGGTGATTGGTGAATTCTCTCAACCTCTATTTTGCTCTCTGGTTCTAAAATATCAGGGCAATTTTCATTGAGAATTTCTTGAAGGATGATTTCTACATTCTTTTTTTGATCATGGCTTTCAAGTAGTCCAATAATTTTTAAATTATCTCTCCTGGATGTGTGTTCCAGGTCAGTGGTTTTTCCAATGAGATATTTCACTTTGCCTTCTGTTTCATTTTTTCATTTCTTTGGATCTGTTTAATAGTGTCTTGATTTCTCATAAAGTCATTAGCTTCCATTTGCTCCAATCTAATTCTGAAGGAGTTATTATCTTCAGTGAGCTTTTGAAATTCTTTTTCCATCTGGTAAATTTGGCTTTTTAAGGCATTCTTCTCCCCATTGGCTTTTTGGGCCTCTTTCACCATTTGAGTTAATCTATTTTTTAATGTGTTATTTTCTTCAGTCAGATTGTTGACTCTCTTTTTATGATTTTCTTGAATTATTCTCATTTTTCCCCAATGTTTCCTCCACTTCTCTTATTTGATTTTCAAAATCCTTCTTGAGCTCCTCCATGGCCTGTAATCAGTTCATATTTTTCTTGGAAGTTTTTGAAACAGGAGTTCTGACTTTGTTGTCTTCTTCCTGTTCCATGCTTTGATCCTTTTTGTCCCCCAAAAAGGAATCTAAAGTTGTATTGCTGTGCTTTCTTTGTTTCTTTTGCTTACTTATGTTGCCACTCAATTACTTGATTTTTAAGCTCTTTGCCACAGCAGAACACTGCTTCCAGAGAGGAGAGCTTTGTCCCAAATCGCTAGGGTTTTTACAGCTGCCAGAGCTATTAGGAGGGCACCATCTCTACAGCCCCCACAAGCTGTGGCTCCCTGGTGACACACCTCAGGAACACCACCCCAAAACCACGATCCAGATCCAGTCAGGTTAAAGTAAGAGTGATTACCCTCTGAATGGTCACATGTCCCCCCTACAATCTGCAGGCCTGGGAGCTCTGAAGCAGCCACATGGGGGGAGGCTGCATGGCTACCATGCCTCTGCTGCTTCTTGCTTTGGGGGCAGAGGCTGGACCATGCCTCCATCCCCCCAATTCCAACAGAGTTCTACACTGATCTTTTACTTTTTCTTTGGCTTTTATTGGTTTATACTTCTGGAAACCACCACAGCTGCTGGTGATCCACTCTCAGGAAGTCTGCTCTAGCTACTGCTGGTCAGGGCCACCTTGGGGCTAAAACCGTGGGCTCAAGGTGCTGGGCTCTGCTCCCATCATGCTGTTATGGACCCTTCCTGCCGGCCTTCTGGGCTGCCTTCTGCAATAGATTTGTTTCTCTCTGTCACTTTGTGGGTTCTGTAGCTCTAAACATTTGTTTAGAGTAATATTTTATACGTATTTGAGGTGGTTATGCGAGGAGCTCATGAAGTTTTCCTGCTTCTATGCTGCCATCTTAGCTCTGCCCCCAACTATCTCTATTTATAAATGAGATGATTTTGTATACAGAACACATCAGAAAATGAACAATGAAAATAATTGGAATAGTTAATAGCTGTAACAAAATTGTACAGTATGAAATAAATACACACACACACACACACACACAGAAAAAAAAATCATCATCATCTTTCTGCAATACAAAGTCCAGGAAGAAATCTAAGTGGAATTCCATTCAAAGTAACTATAAAATATAAAACATACACATGATTTATATAAATACAGCTATGGTGAGTTAAGTAACCAGAGTTATTCACTATTCATGGTTGGGCTATGCCAATATAGTAGAAATGGAAATACTACCTAAATTAACTTACCAATTAAGCACTATTTCCATTAAAGTGCTGAGGGAATTTTTTTTTTGGAACTAGATAAAAAATAACAAAAGTCTTTTGGAAGAACAAAATGGTAGAATCTCAAGGGAACTAATATGGTAAAATATAAATGAAGTGAACATACCTAGCTTTTAACTATTTGATACTGATGAAAAGCGGGAAAGTAGATCAGTGGAACAGATAGCTCAGCAACAAACCTAGGTAACTTTAAAACATTAGTCCAGTGACTACTATTGAAATGCATTTTCTATGAATTCACATGTATAATTAATATCGCATTGCTTCCCTTCTCAATGGATGTAGAAGGGATGGTGGGGAGGGAAAAATTAGAAGTCAAAATTCTAAAATATGAATGTAAAAAGAAATAAATAAAGCATAAATATTTTAAAAGAAAAAAGATTAAGATGAAAGTGGGAAATTAGGAAAGAATTTTTAAAACTAGTGTCTCTGATAAAGGCCTCATTTATAAAATATACAGAGAATTGAGTCAAGTCTATAAGACTACAAGTCATTCCCCAATTGATAAATGATCAAAGGATATGAACAGGCAGTTTTCAGAGGAAGAAATTAAAGATATGTATAAGCATATGAAAAAATGCTCTAAATCACTATTGATTAGAGAAATGCAAATCAAAACAACTCTGAGGTACCACATCTCACTGTTTGACTAAGATGACAAAAGAGGAAAATGACAAATGCTGGAGAGGATGTGGAGAAATTGGAACACTAATGCATTGTTGGTGGAGTTATGAACTGATTCAACCATTCTGGAGAGCAATCTGGAACTATGCCCAAAGGGCTATAAAAATTGCATACCCTTTGACCCAGTAATACTACTTCTAGGGTTGTATCCCAAAGAGATCATAGGAGTAGGAGGAAGACCTGTATGCACAAAAATATTTATAGCAGCTCTTTTTGTGGTGGCAAAGAACTAGAAATTAAGGGGATGCCCATCAATTCGGGAATGGCTAAACAAGTTGTGGTTTATGAATGTAATGGAATACTATTGTGCTATAAGAATTGAGGAGAAGATGGACTTCATTTTTACCTGAAGAGACTTATACAAACTGATGCTGAGTGAGAAAAGCAGAACCAGGAGAAATTTGTACACAATTATAGACACAACATATGTGTGATGGCCATCTTGGATAGACTGGACTCTTCTCAACAAAGCAAGGTTATAAGACAACTCCAAAAGACTCATGATGGAAGGAGATGTCTACATTCAGAGAAAGAATTAGAAAGAACAGAGTTTAAATGCAGACTGAAGGAAATTACCTGCTCTCTTTCTTTTTCTTGTTTGGTTTTGTTTCCTCTTTCCTGTTGCTCATTCCATTGGTTACAATCCTTCTTTACAACCTGACTAATGTCTGATGTGAAAGTATTTGCAGATCCTATACTTGATTGCATGCCACCATGCAGGGGATGGGGGGAGAGAAAAAGGGGGAGAAAATTTGAAACTCAAGGGATTGTGGAACTGAATCTTTAAACTAAAAGTAAACAAACAAATTAATAAAGCCAAAAAAAGCAAAAAAAAAAACCCAAGCAAAAAAAAAAAATAAATTGCTAGAGAAAGGCTTTTTTTTTTTTACAATAAACTATTGGAAAATGGAAAACAATTTAAAATAAGAATTATACTAACTTTTCAAAATATATTTTTCCCAATTACATGTTACAACAATCTTTAAACATTTTTTAAAAGTTTTGAGTTCCAAATTCTAATCCTCCCATCCTCCCTCACTTCCTCTCTTCCTTCCTCCCTGAGATGGTCAGCATTCAGATCTAGGTTATACATGTGCAATCATGTGAAGTATTTCCATATTGGTCAATGAATACAGGAAGACTCAACTAATGCAGTTCTTTCTCTGGAGGTGGGCGTATATTTCATCATAGTCCTTTGAGGTTGTCTTGGATCATTGTATTGCTGAGAAAGCTAAATCATTCATAGTTCTTCATCTTACAGTATTGCTGTTACTGTAAACAGTGTTCTCCTGGTTATGTTCACATCACTTTGTATCAATTCATGTAAGTCTTTCCAAGGTTTTATGAAATCATACTGTTTGTCATTTCTCATGGCCCCATCATATTCCATCACAATCATAAGCCTCAGTTGTTTAGTCATTAACCAATTGATGGGCATCCCTTTGATCTTCAATTTTTAACCACCATAAAAAAGAGCTGCTTTAAATATTTTTGTAGAAATAGGCCCTTCTCTCCCTCTTTTGTATATATTTGTGATATAGACCTAGAAGTATAGACCCACATTTTTAAAAGTATGCCACAATATACTCAAAATGAATATGTGACTTGAGTGAAAAATACCACACTGGAAATAATATAAGAGAATGAAAGGAAGTAGTTCTCACAACTATGACTTGGAGAGATTTTTAAGCAAATAAAGTAAAGATGAAATGTAACATAAAAGATTTGGCTACACATTTTTAAAAAATCTCCCATGAATAAAGCATAGACACAATTATAAGAGAAATTATTGATTAGGGAAAATATTTTCGTCAAATCACTGATAAAATTCTGCTATCCAAAATACAAACCGACCACAATTGCTTATCATCAAGAATCATGTTCCAGTAGATAAGTGTCAAGGGATACTATAAATAAACATGAAAAATGTTCAAAATACTTAGTACAGAGAGAAATGCAAATTAAAACATTAGTGAAATTTCCCTTAACTCCTATGCAAGGAGGACAAAATATTAATTCATTGGTGGAGGGGCTATGGACAAGTACATTGATCCACTGTTAATAGAACTTTGAATGGTCCTACCACTCTTGATTTCAATTTGAATCTAAGCAAGAGAAGTAATTAAACAGTTCCCAAACTAGAAAACCCACACTAGATATATACAAAGGAAGTAAAAAAAAAAAAGAAAAGAAAAAAGGCCTAATATATACCAAAATGTTTATAATGGCACTCTTCATGGCAGTAAATCTATTTAACAAAGTTGGTGTCCATTGATCTATGACTCGCTAAAAAACCAGGTCATATGGATGTAATGGAATATCACTGTATAGTAAATTGAAATGAGCTTGAAGAATTCAGAGAAATTTGGGAAGATTTGTATGAAACAAAGTAGAGCAAAATAAGTAGAACCAGAGAATTAAATAAATAACATTTGCAATAATGTCATTGAAAAACAATATTGAAAAGGAAGGTGAACTCTGCATGATGGAAAAACTATTGAAAGTTATGGAGATGAGATACCAAAACACACCTCATTCCATAGGGCAGAATAACGGGGGACTTCAAGGATAGACTATTATATATATTTCCAGACAAAGTTACTATACTGGATGTTTTGCTTGTTTTTCTTGACCACAAAACTGGTTTGGTCTGGGAATTGTGAAATGACTATCCTGCAAAGACTAAATATTTTAATAAAATATTGTTGATGGTTTTTTTTTTACTTCAGATATTATTGTACCATCTCTGGTACATGAGCAGTTCTATGACTACATAGTACAATAATACAACCAACATTTATTAAGCATAAATTTATACAGAACATTATTCTGGGTTTGGGGGAAGATACTAATTTTAGATAAGACAGTGTATAGCCTCAATGAACTTAAAATCTAAAACGTAGGATCTGATGCCCAAAATGATAATCACGATATGCCTTAGTATAGATTAAGTAAATATTCTAAATTAATGCTGAGATCAAGAAAACTTAAAATGAGGAAAATAATTGAAGAAATAAATCTAAGCTTTATTTTTAAAGATTAAAAATGTATAAACAATTAGCAAATCTAATTTTAACAAATATAGAACAAATTCAAAACATCAAAATTAGAAATGAGAAAAGGGACATCATAACCAGGACAAAGGAAATCAAGAAAATTGTCAGAGATTACTATTTGTAGCTTTGTGCCTCTAAATTTAAGAACATCAAACTATATGCATATATATATATACATATAATCATCTAGAAAATAAAATGAGAAATGGGCACATAAAACCACTACTCTTGGAAGGAAGAATCAGGCAGATGGCTAATACCTCCCCTAAAAATTGGTACCTACTAAGCACTTCAGGGCGTTACAAAATAAAGCTCCATGTAAAATACGAGACAGAATGTCTTCACAAACAAGCCAGAAATCACAGGCTTCAAGGAAGTGATAGTATAAGTTAGATTTTTAAAGCTGGGTAGAATTTTAGAAAATGAAGAAGGTCATTTTAATCATAAAGTCCATAGCCTAAAGAGAGGTGCCAAGACAAGAGGGTACAGTGTGTGTTTGGGAGCCCCAAATTTTTCAAGGCTGGAGGATAGAATATATAGGTGATTATATGAGATAAGATTGGAAAAGTAGAAAGCACTTTAGGTTGCAAAGATCCCTGACTATCAACTTTGACTTGGCAAGCAAGAAGGACCACTGAAGATTTTTAAATGGAATGGTCACAAGATCAGGTCTTTGTACCATGGAGCCATAAAAATTCCTTAGGCCAGGAGACCTACATTCATCATATTACAATTCATGATTTAGCCTTTATACCAGATTCTCCTTTACATGGATGAGTTTATTGGTATCTACCTATTGACAGTTTAATAAGAAATAACTAAATGGGGTTTTGTGTGATGGCTGTCCAAAGTGTTCTATTTGGAAACTTTATTGGTATTTATTTTCATCACTTTTGAAGTGTTTTTGAGTGATTCTATTCTTTGTTCAAGTGTTATATTCCTTTTAATTAATATCAGTATATGAGTCATTTTCCAATCTGTATCTCTTCATAGTCATCATGCTTCCCTCAGTAATTTCCAAACACCTACCCACCTCTCTCATATGCTTCTCTGTTTCACATACTTTTGCAGAAAGCAAGACCAGTCCTGAAGCGTTATTGCTCACATGCCCACCAGAGTCTTGAAATGAATCATATGAGTTTGGAGTTTGTCATTTTGTGGAAAAGTTCCTGGGAATCAAGTCTTCATTTTTTTATCAGTCAATTTGCCTTCCTTCCTCTTAAAGAGAGCCAGTGATTTATTTTGTTTTCTCCTGGACTTGTCATTTTACTGGAGAAAATAATTCCCTACATTTAAGTCTGCAATTCATCTGTAATTCATAGCCTTCTGTATCTATTGATATAATCAGATGATTTTTATTACTTTTATTATTGATATAATCAATTATGCTTATAGTTTTCCTTATGTTATACCATTCCTGCATAAGATGTTATCTGCATCCAGAGAAAGAGCTGAAAAATAGATGTATATATAGACTGATTTTACATGAGTGTGTGTGTGTATGTGTCTGTCTGTCTGTCTAATGATAGCCATCTCTAGGACTGGGGGCGGTGGTGGGTGAGGGAAGAAAAAAAGGAAAAAAAAGAAAGTTACATGACAAAATTGTCATCTATTTAAAAGGAATAACAAGCTGTACATAATAGATTTGTAATTTCATGAGCAATCATCTTTTTTCTGTTCTATGTTATGGAAACTTGTTTTATTTCTTAAGTTCAAAATTAATTTAAAAAAATGCATAGTCTTAAAGAGCTGTCTGGAACAAGTAAAGTGACTTGCTTATGGTCCTATAGCTGGTATGTGTCATATGCAGAATTTTAACCCAAACCTTTGCAACTTGTCACCTGCCAATCTTTTTACACATTATTCTCCTCCACACGTTCTTCCACATGGCTATACTAAGCTACTTGTTCTACATATGACAGTCCATGTCCCATCTCCATACGTTTCTTCTTATTGATTAAGTTATTTCGAACTCCATGGTCAGCCCCTCTGTCCACTCCACTGGGCTGCCTCTGCAGTGGTTTGGTAAGCTTTTGTTTTTCTACAAATCAGGAAACAGGTTGTTCTGGGTGAATTACCCTTTACACCTTAACAGAGATGATCAGTTTTATAAGAATAAAAATACAATCAAATGTACTCATACTAAGAACCATTCTAAATATAGTGTGTAGCCTTGGCTACGGAGTTTTCCCTCTTGGTCTCAATTTTCTCATCTGTAGATTAGATGATCTCTAAGTAAACAAAATAAGTTGTATCAAAGCACTTTAATAAATAGTGTGTGTTATTTATAATTAAATACTCTGATCTCTAAAGTTCCTTCCAAACCTAAAACTCATCTCCCTATTGTTACATGGATCTCTCATTAATGATTCAGAAGGTACGTCAGGATTTCATAGTACCCCCAGAGTCATGTTCATAAACATTGATTAACAAGGTAAGAGCAGAAAATCTTCTGTGAGTTTTCTTGTTGTTTGGACCCTGTATAAATGAGAGTTGACCCTATAAATGTAAGCACTTTGGTCAATGCCCAAAACCACCAAAAATAGATGCACTCTTGTGGAAGGCTTCAGAGAAGGACCTGCTTCTAGAAGAATTCATAGTGTATTGACCTAGTGTATCAACCTACCACATTGGTTGGTTGAGTCTTTCCAATGACATACAATTTACTGTGGTAAAATCTACCTGACTGAGGTAGATTTTCTTTCTAGTGACTTCCAAGGGTGAAGGACTCTTTCACTCATAATAGAAATACCATCTGGACTGTGGAAGGACTACCTTCCCTTCCCCCATAGTCCCTGTGGTCCTGAGAAATAGACTTGGAGCTTTAGGATATTAAGTTCTATGTGGGGAGAATAGAGTCCTGACCTGGGAACTTGAGCCATGGGAACCTTGGAGCCAAGGTTCCAGACCTTATGTTGCTGCTAGTCCATTAGGGAAGCTCTAAGAAGCCAGGATCCAAGGAAACAGGCCCAGGAGGTACTTTGGATTTGTAACTTGGTAGGACTAATACTATACAGAAACTGAGTTAAACTGAATGTAATCCCCTCTCTTTTATCCAGAACTAAGTTGGTATAGAGGGGAAGTATGCCTCTGAAGTACTGGGGTAAATGATTGTATGTTTCCTTCCTTTGAAGTAGATATACTTCTATAAAAGTTAACTGGACTATAAGTAGTTAAATGGAACTGGAGTGCTTGGATTCCTAAAACTGGGGAATATAATCCATCCACTAAGCCAGCAGCAAAGATACCCAACCCCTTAAAGGTAGTGGAGAATGCTAGAGATGGGGTAGAAATATAACAGATCTAGCCCTCAAGTGGATGAGGACCAAAGTAATCACTATCACATAAACATTCATTTTGTCATGCGCTTATCAACTCCTTCTATTTAATTTAGATATTTTAAAATAATGATAACAAAAAAATCTATTAGATTATTTTTCACAGCTTAAGCTTTGAAACTGTAGATAGAAGTGCCTGTGATTTAAAAATCAATTAGATCACATCAAGATGGCAGAGTAGAAGCAGGACCTCCCCACTACTCTGGCTTCCACCTTCACCAATCCATGTAAAAAGGGGACTCTAAACAAACTCTGGAGTTGCAGAACCCACAAAATAACACAGAGAAGCTAACCTCCCGCTGAGGAGAGCCTGGCAGGACAGCAGGAATCAGCCAGTACAGAGCTCTGGGAGCCAAACCCAGCCCCACACTGAGGTGTTAGCCCCAGGGCGGGCCTGACCAGCTGCCAGCCAGAGGGACTCCAGATCAGCAGCAGCTGATTTATCAACACATAGATGCAAAGGACAAAGTGAGAGGTCAGTGCAGTCTGGACTTTGGGACGCAGTAAGTGGGAGTGCGTGGCTTTTGCCCCCAGGGCGAGAAGCCACTGAAATGCTGGCACAGCCAGCCAGGGCCACATGGCAACTTTAGCTGTTGGCCTGCAGGGTGTAGAGAGATCAAGCACCAGTCCAAGGGGTAATCGCTCTTGCTTTAACATTCTTGGATCTGGATTGCAGTCTAGGGTGGAGGTCCTGGGCTATGTGTCCAGCTTGCCAGAGCATGTGGAGATCTCAGAGAGGGAACCCATCTAATACCTCCGGCAGCTGAGAAAACCCCAGCATTTGGGACACAATCTCCCCTGTCTGGTGGCAGAGTCCTACTGTGGCAAAAAGCCCAGGGGTCAAATGACTGAGGGGCAACATGACCAGGCAAAGGAAACAAAGCAGACAGAAGATTCCAACATTAGACTCCTATTTTGGGGACAAAAAGGAGCAAAGCATGGAACAGGAGGAAGACAGTGAAGTCAGAACTCCTGCACCAAAATCTTCAAAGGAAAATACAAGCTGGTTACAGGCCATAGAGGACCTTAAGAAACAGATAAGAGAAGTGGAGAAAAAATTGGGAAGAGAAATGAGAACAATGCAAGAAAATTATGAAATGAGAGTCAACAGCCTGAGGAAAATCATACTTTAGAAAAATAGACTAACTCAAATGGCAAAAGAGGCTCAAAAAGGCAATGAGGAGAAGAATGCCTTAAAAAGCTGAATTTACCAGATGGAAAAAGAATCTCAAAAGCTCAATGAGGAGAATCATTCCTTCAGAATTAGATTGGAGCAAATGGAAGCTAATGACTTTATGAGAAATCAAGATGCTGTTAAACAGCTCCAAACAAATGAAAGAATAGAAGGCAATGTGAAATATCTCATGGGAAAAACCACTGACCTGGAAAATAGATCCAGGAGAGATAATTTAAAAATTATTGGACTGCCTGAAAACCATGATCAAAGTAAGAACCTAGAAATCATCCTCCAGGAAGTTCTCAAAGAAAACTGCCCTGATGTTTTAGAAACAGAGGGCAAAATAGAGGTTGAAAGAATCCACCAATCACCTCCTGAAAAAGATCCCCAAAAGAAAACTCCTAGGAATATTATAGCCAGGTTTCAGAATTCCCAGAATAAGGAGAGATTATTACAAGCAACCAGGAAGAAACAATTTGAATATTGTGGAAACACAATCAAGATAACTCAGGATTTGGCAGCTTCTACACTAAGGGATCAAAGGGCTTGGAATATGATATTCCGGAAGTCAAAGGAGCTGGGATTAAAACCAAGAGTCACCTACCCAGCAAAACTGAGTATCATGTTTCAGGGGAAAATATGTTCATTCAGTGGAATAGAGGACTTTCAAGCATTCTTGCTGAAAAAAACAGAGTTGAATAGAAAATTTGACATTCAGATACAAGAAGCAAGAGAAGCATGAGAAGGTCAACAGGGAAAAGAAATCATAAGGAACTTATCAAAGTTGAACTATTAA
>NW_027186296.1:43630630-43676866 GCF_028583685.1 Petaurus breviceps papuanus
AGACAGACAGACAGACAGACAGACAGACAGACAGACAGACAGACAGATAGATAGATAGATAGATAGATAGATAGATAGATAGATAGATAGATAGATAATTAAATACTTACTATTTGCCAGGTCTCAGTTGTCTGCAATTCTATAATGCTGACAAAGGAAAGACAGATTCGTAAGACATTATGAACTCTCTTCTAGAACATCTCCATAATTCATAATTGTAGAGAGATAGATCGGTAGATAGCAACATGGCAGGATGGCAGTTTTTAGAAATTTGCAAATATGGAAGGGCCCTTAGAGGTAATCTTTTCAAACCTTCTCATTTTATAGATGAGGCATCAGTTTTAGAAAATGATTTTTTTCCTCAAGGTCATATAGGGGGCAGATTTAGAACCTAGGGCTTCTACTTCCAAGTTTAGAACTCTTTCTATTGTACCAGGAAACAGATCAGTTTTCAAATATGCTCAAAACTTCTCCCCTTCTTAGAATATATGCCTCTGAAGTTGGAACAAGTGAAATAGATACAATAATGCTATCCTAAATGGCCTAGGTTCTCCTCATAATAGAACTACAAAAGTTACATTAATCTAGGAATAGTGAATAGTTATAAACTGGCTTGGGAAAACATCCCTGGTGAATTTTAAGAGCTATATAATCCAATTTGTTCTTTGATGTGAACTTTTGGTGATTAAAAAAACCCCAAAGGACAATCTTGATCAGAATCATAGTGAGGGAGACAGAGGGAAAATTGATATCTCTTAAGGTATAAAATTTTGAAAGTCCGACTTGAGATCCTTCCATCTGCATGGTAAGAGTTAAAATAAGTTATGTTAAATGACTGAGCAAAGTGTTCCTCCAGAGACCATCCCTACTTAAATTCATTTCTGCCAATCATAATGTCCTACTTAAGCTATCTTGCTCAGATATCATCTGTCTCTGTAATGCAATCTTCTACCTTCTCCTACCTGTGGTACCATCTTATTTTTATCCTTCTTTATCATATTTCCCTCTCTATCTTGTTCAACATCATATTGTCTAATTCCTTTGCTATAATAACTTAAAGTAGAATATGTGTTCTTGCCACATCTCTCATCCCTCTCTATTTGGATTATAGTATTTATTTTTCAGCTTTTGTATCTAGTGCTCCTGTCATTCTGCCAAGCTTCCTAAATAACTGTCACTTTCATGAAGGAATCTTCTATTTTACTTTTTCCCCCTTTTGACTGTTAACATGTTCCTTTTGTAGCCTATATAAGCTCTGAGAATCTTTTTTTTTCTCATGCTAGCTGATTCCCACTGATGAGCTGGGTCCCCAGAGCTTGGCTTACTACATCTCCCACTTGGGGTGATAGGAGTATTCTTTGAAGGTCTGCAGTGACTCTTTAAAGCAACAGTTCTCAACCTTTTTGGTCTGAGCACCCCATTACACTCTTATTAAATGCAAAAACTTATTGAACTTTTATTATGGGCTTTATCTATCAGTATTTGTCATATTAAAGGAAACTAGAGGGCCTGGAGTTAGGAAAACCTGAGTTCAAATGTGGGTCAGGAAAAACTGAGTTCAAATGTGGATCTAGACATTTACTAACTATGTGACCCTGGGCAAGTCAAATAACCTCTCTTTACCTCTGGAAAAGGAAATGACAAACCACTTCAGTATCCTTGCTGAGAAAACCCCTCAGACAATATTGGCATGATATGGTCTACAGGGTAGCAAAGAATCAGGCATGACTGAGTGACTGAACAACAATGGCAACAAATTTATCATATTAGAAACTAAAACATTTTAATATTTTTATAAAGCAGTTTTTAACTCTCAGATCTCCTCAAAGGGTTTCAGTACCTCCCCACCCCCACCTTAGTTACTTAGACCGTACTCTAAGAAACACTAGTCTTAATACCAAGGGTGTATTGTCCCACCAAGACAATTAGTTGAGATCCAATTTAGGCAGTCAGGTTTAATTAAGTAGCTTTTATATAAGGGGTATTTATTAAGGTGGTGCAATAAGAAAAGTTTATACAAAACATCTTGCCCCCCCACCCCGATCATCTTTGACTTTTTCTCCCTTTAAGTATAAACAAAGTCCAGGGGAAAGTAGGTTCAAGCTTAGAGAACACTTGTGACAAAGAGAAGCTCAAATCCCAGTTACTGGAAGTATTATTCTTCAATTAGTGAGATATTCAAGTTTTCTTTAAATATGGTAAATCTCTGTCCTTGCTTCCCAGTGCAGACACTGCTGCAATTTGACCCAGGGAAACTATGAGAACACCAATCAGAAAAATAATAATATAATAATATATAAATATAAAAATAATATAATATAATAATATAAAAATAATAATTCCAAAATCTTTTAGACCCTAGAAGGTCCTTTTCAGATCAAAAGGGCATGGGGTGAAGGAGACCTAGCCAAGGCAAAAACTCAGGCCTCACTTCATCTTCTGTATCCCACCCCCCACCTTCCACTCCTAGGTAGTTCTGTCTAAGGAATGTCCTGAAAAGCCACCTAATCCAATTGCTGAAACCCTCTTTCTTCTCAGTTCAATTGATGATTTTTAGATGATCCCTAGAGAATGCTCAAGTTTCCTAACATATTAGAACAGACTTCTTTTCTAACATCAATTCTCTTCATTCAAAGGCTTTCTACAACTTTTCATACTTAGTCTAAGATAAAGTCTCTTAACCTTGGGTCCTTTATAGTGTTTTTGTTTGTTTTGGGTATTTTGATGACATGTAATGAGTGTTTCATTCATGCCTAGATCGCCTAAGATGGTGTCACCTATGTGGAAAATACTAGGGGATTGTTTTTTACTCCCATTGTATTTCAATGTAATTGGTTTTCTTTGTAATCCTGTGTATTTTATTGTATATGTTTAAAAATGGCATTCTGAGAAGGGGTTCTCAGACTTTGCAAGACTCCCTCAGGAAAAATTAAGAACTATTGATCCAAGGTCTTTTGATAAATTATTCTCAACTAGTTATCAGAGCCAAAGTAGTCTGGAGGAGATCCTAATTCTATCCTTATACTTCCTTATCATCTGCTTCATTATAGCTTTGTTGGTTTGTTCTTTGTGATCCAGATTTCTTCTGTGTGGAAAATTTCCAGTGTAGAAATGTTCTCCACCGAAACGACTAGACAATTTGTATAACTAAGATTCTATAGCATTGCCCGGGAGCCCCACAAAGGTAAATGTCTTGCCCAGGATCACACGGTATGTGTTAGACAGGACTTAAATGCAAGCTTCCTGACTTGGAGGTTAGTTCCTTATCCAGCATACTGTATTGACTCTTATCCTATTACAGTACTTCTAGTCTATCAGGGATCCCTAGAGCATGGCATTTCTTTGCTCTCATAAATCAATTTCTCTTCTCTTTACCTATCCAGAACTGACACCCATCAATTCCATTCCACAGTCTTTCAAGTTTCAGAGTTGGGAACTATTTTATCCCTTTTTCCCTCTGATTCTTATATAATTCAACACCTTGGAGTATAGTGGGAACCATAAAATGGCAGGTTGTTAGAAAATGGATTGAACTTGGGTCCTTATACTCTTTTTCTAAAACATTCAGTGCAGAAACCATTAAATGAGGAATAAGGTATCAAGAACTGAGGTAAGCATAGGTGATAGACAACATTAGAAAAGTAGTAACTTGAAAACTGGTCTGTTTTCTCTTCTTCTAGCCTGTCTATTTTTTTTTTTGTCAAATGAACCCTTATACATAAGGATTATTCGACTTTTATAAATGTCATGGCACTTTCATTTCCTCAGATAATTTTTCTGTCAAAAATTGAAAAAAATTGTTTCTCTTTAAAAATATTTTTTTTTATTTCAGCATTCACAACATTACCCATACTACATGGAAAGGAAAGCATAGGGGAGGCAAGGGGGCACAGTGAATAGAGCACCAGCTCTGGAATCAGTAGGACCTGAGTTCAAATCCAGCCTCAGACACTTAACATAAAACTAGCCATGTGACCTTGGGCAAGTCACTTAACCCTAATTGCCCTGCCTTCCCCTCCAAAAAAAAAAGAAAAAAAAAGGAAATCATATCAAAAGTTAAAAGAAATGTAGAAAATAGCATTTGTATTGCAACTGATTAAAAGAATACATATGCTAAGATAATGGAGAAATCTACCTGTGTTAGTTTAATGACTGTGTAAAAAAGATAATTTTTGTGGGCTTTTTTTAATCATGCAGATTGGTAGGAATTTCTTCTATGATGGAGTATATGTCTCATTTTGACCCAAAGAGCCAAAAAGCAGAAAAGAAACCATGAATCTCAGATAATTAATTTCATCCCCTCTACCTTGATAGCATGGCAAATTGGAGAGAATGTCAGTCTTGAAGCCAGAAAGATCTGGATTCAAGTTCCATCCTTAACACATATTGACTGAGAGACCTTGGTCAAGCTATTTAACTTCTTAGTGCCCTAGGCAACTTTCGAAGGCTGTAAATTGCAGAGATGTTGACCTGAATTGGTTACAGGAGTTTCATCATCTGAGAGTTGCCTATATCAATAAAATGTCTGATCTAATCCCTATCCCTCACTTTGCCTACGATGTAAGACAAATTCCCTCATTGAAGGAGTCCAAAAATATAGGCCTAATTCTGTACCCTGAGTCCATCAGGAGGTGGATAGGATGCTTTTCAGTCCTCTTAAATCATGGAACAAATTGCCTGGTATTGAAGGTCATACATAATCTTGCACCATCTTATCTTTCCAATCTTATTTTATATTCTTCTTCTTATGTTCTATGGTCTAACCATTGGACTACTCATTGCTCCCCAATACATTCTATACTATACTGCACCTATGAGTCTTTGCTTATGTTGTTCAATATGACTAGAATACTCTCTGTCACAATCTTTGCATATCATTTGGGGTTCAAAGGGACAGGGGTGGCAAGGAAGTACATTCCTAGCACAGGAAAGTCTCTCATAGATAATAGCCATTCATAGAGAAGTTATACAATTGAAAGATATCAAAATTGCTTCAAGTGATATTCCTAGTCCCAGCAAACTCCAGCCTTCACATGTTTGTAACTTCTCACCGAGAGAGAAAACAGGAGGTAACTTTTCATCCCTTGATCAGTTGAGTGTGAGTAGGGGTGAGAAAATAAGGGTGTCATCACACCAAACCAACAAAATGTACAGTGTTGGAGGTAGCTGGCAAGTTACACTAGCATAGAAAAATGTGTCAACACAGCACACTTAAGTATTATTGAGCCTCTAGGGATATTTCAATATCAGCATTTGTTCCTGAGTGTCTTTTTGTCTGGGTCTCAAACTGGGGTTTAACTGGTGCTACCAATGCCCTGCTCTTCCAGTATGGCAATGGGGTAGGGTAGGAAAAGGTGGGGGTTGGAGATATTGAAATCACCTTGTTACCCAGTTCAGTCAATATTATTTGATGGGGCGGCCAGGTAGCACAGCGAGTAAGAGCACCGGCTCCAGTGTTGAGAAGACCTGGAGATTGAATCCTGGGCTCAGACACTTAGCACCGACCCAGAAACACCTGGCTGTGTAACCTTGAGCAAGTTACTTAACCCCAATTGCTTAGGGGCGGCCAGGTGGCTCAGCGAGTAAGAGCACCGGCTCCAGTGTCGGGATGACCTGGATCAAATCCGAGCTCAGATACTCAGCATCACACCCAGAAATAACTGGCCGTGTAACCTTGAGCAAGTTACTTAACCCCTATTGCTTAAAAAAAAAAAAAGATTTTTTGATAAATATTCACCCTAGGCATTGTATAGCTTCAAGGTCCACTGTGTTTCATTTGAATCAATGCTATATCTTAGAATAGACATGAGTGATCATATGGTAAGAGGAATATCTACTGGAATTTTTCATTATGTGTGCTTGGCTAGTTATTTTCCTTAAAATATATTGAATTTATCCTAAAAACTTGACTTAGGGGAGGGAAACCTTGTGAGTATAAAAAGCAAGGAGGAACTCTGAAGACTGCCTAATGCTTGATCTACAGAACACTATAAGTAACTTAGGAGAAGAGGAGCTGTGCTCAGATGAATCAACATGCAGTGCCCTTATTTTATATCCTTCTTGGATATCCTTGCCTTTCTATGACTAAGTAAATCTCCTTTTGTTGACTGCTATGATGGTTTGTGAGAATCTCATTTCATTCTACTCTCACACATAAACTATCAGGGGACCAGCCTGGTTACCCCTAATCTACAAACAATGACGCTTCCTGGGATATGTAGAGTCAGAGCCAATTTATTCACTTGGGATTTCCTTACCTGTCCCTAATGGATGAAGAATAACTGTTACCACCCCCATCCCGCACCCCCCCCACCATAATGTGTAGCTGAATGGATAATCCTTTGAGAGTACCATTGTTTTGGACATATTTGACAGGTAGACACAAAGGAGCCTAGACACTAGAGCTGAGTATTGAGGAAGCCATCTGGATGGATTGCTTTTTACAATCCCTTTGCTATTCCCCAACCCAAAGACCAATTCTTGTAGCACCAATATTCTTCCGGTGGTACTCTATGGCACAATCTCTAAAGAATCAATACTGTGGATCAAGTCAAGTCAACAAGGGTTTATCAGGCACCAACTCTGTGTCAGGCACTGTACTAAGTACTAGGTTATTCAAAGGGAAACCCATGGTGGGCATAACCAGCCTATGGCACTTGTGTGCAAGAATTGACAAGAAAATATATCACCCAGGAAATGTATGAGGAAGAGAAGTGAGTGGGCTAGGTATGGGGCAAGATAATAGACAGAAAATCCAAATGTTACTTTATTAAAAGTCCTAGAAGAAGATCTCTGGCATTTTGGATAAGACTTCATAAGTGGATTTATGAGAGGATATGGAATTGGCAAGAATTACATGGGATGAGAAGGCATGGATACACTGTAATCTGAACTAGTAGAGGGATTATCTACATGACAGATTAATTGAAATATAAATAAATGAATGAATAAAAATATTTATTAAGTGCTTATAATATACCAAACACTATGTTAGTACTAAGGCTACAAATGGAAAGTCAAAGACAGTTCCTGATGTCAAGGAACTTACTTTCTAATAGTGGGAGACAATTCATATAGATTAGTGGTGGTTGGGGGTAGGGAATGGGGGTGGGTGGGCCTATCAGCCATTTTGATTTGAAAAGTTACAAGCATGGAGACTAAAGCCATAGGGAAGTACATCAGCAAACACTCTCTAATAGTAATGGCAGTATTGCTTTGCTTATGGTTCCAGAAATGGAATACAGATGGTACACTGGAAGGGACAGAAGGTATTTGCATTCAGGCAGCAAGGAGGCTAATGGGAAAATGGGAAGGAAATAAAATCAGTCATGGCAGGAGCTAGTCTAGACATAGTAGGCCACAGGATATACTTATCTATCAGAAGATTGAAAACCCTGATATCAAGGCATATCATCACCATCCTCATTTTGATTTTATCAAAGACTTAGGATTTAATTAGTATGAGAATTCCCAGTGTAATAACTCTATCCACAGAAGGAAGCACCCTGGGCAAAAGTCTCGGTGCAACTAGATGGATAGAACTCAGTGGATAGCTCCACTGGTACCTGGAGTCAGGAAGATTTGAGTTCAAATTTGACCTCAGACACTTACTAGCTGTGTAACCCCGGGCAAGTCACTAACCTTGCCTCAGTTTCCTCACCTGTAAAATGGAGATAATAATAGCACCCCCAAAAAAGGGAAAATTATTCCCAACAAAACACAGATAATGAAAGAGCAGAAAAGCTAAATAACTTATTTAACTAGTAAAGTAATTTAGAGAGGCAGAGTAACTCCATGGATAGAGAGTTGGCCTCAAAATCATGAAGGCCTGGATTCATGGTCAAGTGCTGGGTATGTAACCTAGGAAACCATTCACTTAACCTTTCAATACTTTCAGGCCACTCTTTAAGATTATAAATTGCAAGGTAAATGACGAACAGCATTAGGTTAACTGTAAACAATCTGTAAGCAGTTAGTATACTATGTGTCTGTCTGGCTGTGCTAAATGCTGGGAAAAGAAAGAAAGGTGAAATCACAGTTCCTGGCCTCAAAGAACTCACAGTCTAATGGAGAGTTAGTTACAAGGTGTGACTTTCACCGATCCATATACATATGCATATATATGTATATGTATATATACATACATATACACACAAATATATACACATACAGAAATATAGACACCTATATATAAACATAGAGATATAGATATAGATGTAAATATACATACAGATATACAGATGGATGTAGAGGGCCACTAGATATATTTATCTATTAGAACATTGAGGACCCTGATATCTGAAAGAATTATAATCATCATCATCATTCTGATTTCATCAGAGACTTAGAATATCATTGACATGAGAATCCCCAGGGTGATAACTCTATGCATATATATGTATATAGAGAGCGATGTACCCACATATATGTGTTATGTATATATATGTATACATACAGATATAGAGATATATGCAAATATACATATAGATAACCATATAAATATACATACAGGTAAATATATAAACATACATATAGACATACAAATATAGTACAGATATATAGATCTATATATAAATATATATGATATATAGCTATCTATAAATAAACATACAGATATATTTATGTATTATTACCACTAATTATAACCATTATTAACCCTTCCTTTTCCTACTGCTATTTCCATTGCAAAGTTATGATGATATTGAAACTTTAGCTCATTAAACCTCATGGAACTCTGTAGTAGTTAAAAAAAGGAAAAGAAAAAAATCCCTAGAGGAAACAAAATTCATAAATCCTGAACAATGTCACTGTGGCAGAAAAGGAAGCATATTGTGCCTGCTGCCAGAAGTCATTTTACAATTCCAGCTCTGGCCACTTTCATTAATCCCTGCCGTTTCCATTTAATTTGGAGGCCTGCACAGAACGTTCTAAACACAACTGTTGGCTGTGTTATTCACCTTCATTGTAAATTCCCTGTTTGACTCTGACATCAGCATACATTAACGATCCCACACTGACAAGGCTTACGCCATTTCAAATATGCTTTGACTTTGAGGGAGGGGCTATTTCAGAGGTTTGTAGAGAGCTTTTAGTGTTTCCACTCCTGGGATACACACCAAGAATGAGGCAGTTGGGTATATATAGACAACACATGTCATTTTGGCTTATGAAGGACTTCTCATGGTTAAGATATTTGGTTATTTTTTTCATGCACTAGAAAGGGTCATGGGAAGGCTGTCTTAGGTACTTCAGAGATGACCTCAGGCTGTAAGGAATGACCAACAATTCAGTTACAAATGGATCAGCTCTTATAAAACATAATTCTCTAGCACTGAGGAAATGAGAAATGTATTTGTCTCTCAGGGTAGGGGATAGAAAAATTGGCTTAGAAAAGGCTAACTAACTGAGGTTAAGGAGTATACACTAGTCAAGTGTCATTGTTATTAAAAGAAGGCTTAGTTCAGTTTATCAAAAAATTATTCAAGCATCTACTATGCACAAGTGCCCTAGTAGGTATTTTTACACATACGAAAGCAATTCCAAAATTAATTTTATGAGATGAAATTAATGTAATAAAGTAAAAATGATTTTCCAGCTATATATTTCAATGGATGCCTGATCTCTTTGATATGAGTGTTTCATCCACCAGTATGACTCTGATCAATCTTTATCTTCTCATTCAACATGATTCTTTTCCAGGCTCACCCATAAATCCTCCATAGAGAAATTACTGGAGGACTTCCCAATGGTCATTTTACCTTTCATGGAAACCAGTATACTATTTGGGCCATCTGTTATGACTCATTCTTACTACATGACTTCACATTTATGTATCATTTTACAATTTACAATGTACTTTCATCATAACACGTTGAGGTAGGAAATTCACTTTAACTTCTGTTATGATTATTATAAACCATGTTGATAGATGAAAAAAGCAAGACTTAGAGGGACTAGGTGACTTGCTTAGAGTCATAGTTAGAAAATTCCAAAGCCAGGATTTGAATGGATATTAATTAACTTTAACAAGCCCATCATTCTTTCTGTTATGCCATGCTGTCTTTCAGATTGAAGCTATCTCCATAAAAAATTCAAAATAACTAGTTGATTTGGTTGATTCGATGAAGAGATCAGGCCTTCCATTTTGAAACTGGGAGTTGGGGAGAAGAGTATAAAAGCAAGGCAAGCAGTGGATCTGATAAAATGTTCATTGTTCAGCTAAGTGTTAGATATTGTAGTTAATGGAATGACAGACTTGACAGCTAGGCAGCACGGTAGATAAAGCACCCACCACTAGCAGATAAAAGAGACAAGAAGGCATGAGTTCAAATCTGACTCCAGAAATCCTAGCTGTGTAATCCTGAGCAAATTACTCAGTGTTTGCCTCACTTTCCTTAATTTGTCAAATGGGAATAATAACCTACCTCTCAGGACTGTTGTGAGGATCAAATGAGATAATATTTGTAAAGCACTTAACACAGTGCCTAGTACATATGGTAAGTTCTATGTAAATGCTTATTTTCTTCTCTTCATTTATACAGTGAAGACTTGGACTCAAGTGTCTTTAAAGTCCCTTTCAGTTCTAAATATAAATGTATGTTCCTGCATGCTGTTCATCCAAGCTGAATTCTCTTCCTCCATAAAAATCTCACATTTTCCTCCATATCCATACTATAAAACACTTCTCAGATTGTGGCCTGAGAAGTTCTGGATAATGGTGGTAACAGAAATCATTATTAAAATTGATGGTTATTCTATGTAATCTGACTCCAACTTCCCTTTTCCACAAGTCAGATATCAGCCAGGTGGCACAGTGCACAGAACACCAGACCTGGAGTTGGGAAGATTTGAGTATAAATCCAGTCTCAAACACTTACTAGCTCTGTGACCCTAGGAAATTCACTTTTAACTTCTGTCTGCCTCAGTTTCTTTAACTATAAAACGGGGATACTAATATCTTCTACCTCTTCAGAGATACAAACATAAAATGAGAGTATTTGCAAAGAGATTAACACAATACCTGGTATATGGCAGATTCTTAATAACAGTTTTTTTTTCCCTTTCTCCCCTTCACTAACATTAATATATATTAAATAAGTGTCAAATGGATTTGTAGATTTTTATTTACTGACTTAAGTATATGCCCATGGTATTCCATATTACAGAGTAAATTTAAAATATGTTGGCATCTTTGGAGAGCTAAATATCGTATATAGTGCTGACATCAAGTGTTTGCTAAGGAGTGTCAAAGGGTTACCCACAAAGAAGTTGAGTAAGAGGCCATAATCTTCCCCAAACTATTCTTATTGCAGTATTTTATTTATGGCATCTTAAGTGGGAAAATGGAATAATGACTGGTGGTAAACATCTCATGAATTTGCTCTTCACCAATGATTATGTCCTGATCAAAAATGACATCAGTAGATGGTGGATGCTATTGTATTATGTAATATGAAGAGTGGTGAGTTGAGTCAGGAGGCCTGGGTTCCATTCCTATGTGACCTTAAGCAAATCAGTTAACATGAGAGAGGGAAAAGAACCCTGAAATCTTTTGGGGGGGAGGGCAATTGGGTTAAGTGACTCATCCAAGGTCACATGGCTAGTTTTTGTGTTAAGTGTCTGAGGCCGGATTTGAACTCAGTTCCTCCTGACTCCAGGGCTGGTGCTCTATTCACTGTGCCACCTGGCAACCCCTGAACCCTGAAATCTTTGAATTCATTGAAGTTAAAGAATGAATTTAGAAGATTAACGTGGGTTCTTCATGAAGATCTCTATATTGTACTAGCATTCATCTGGATATACTCTGGAGGCAGATCAATATACATCCTCCATCTAGCCCTCTCTAATATTTGAAGTATTCCAGACTCTGCTGTTTATAATTCAAATAGTTTAGTGAGGTTAGGCCTTACCTTTAGACAATATAGCTGAGTACCTACCCTGAAAGACCTTTTTGAAAACTCTCCTGCTCCCCCATCCTGATACCTTTCTTCCAGTAGCTTGCCATGGTTGCCTAAACTTCCACCATTAGGGCATAATTATTTTGATTTAAGGCAGGGATTCTTAGCCTGAAGTTCATGGGCTTTTAAAAAAACATTCTTATAACTATTTTAATATAATTGGTTTCCTATTTAATTTTATGTATTTAAAATATTATTTTGAGAAGGGGGTCATTGGCTTCACCAGACTGTCAAAAGGACCTGGATATAAAAAAGGTTTGAAGTATCAGAAAAGTATTCTTATAGGAATTGGTATCCTCTGAGATCCCTTCCAGCTCTTGCTCCATGATCCTAAGTAAACAAATCAGTAAATTCAAAGTAAATGTAATAAAAATATAAATTAATAATGTTAGAAAGGAAGGAGTGCTAACTATTGAGGGGGAGGGACAGGGATCAATAATTGTCTTGCTTAGAAAGTAGTACCTGAACTGGTCCTTTAAAGAAGGTATCCCAAAAGGCAGAGGTAAGAAAAGAATGCCTTCCAAGCCTGGATGACAGCCTATGTAAAGACACAGAGAGTGGAGATGGAATCTTGTGACTGAGAATAGCAAGTTGATAGAAACCAAAGGAGGGAAGATGCCAATGACAATCTCTGCAATTTTTCTTGGGACCAGCCCTGGATGCGGCTTTTGTTCTGGATAGCAGCCCCAGTTTGAGTGCAGACTTTTTAGTGGAGAAGCAACTGCTATGTCCCTTTCCTGTTCATCTGTGTGTGGTCAAGGGGCCCTTCTGTTCTGCACTGCTCAGACCACATTCTGTTAGCGGGGTCCCAGTGGCTACAATTGCAGAGCATGTAGCAAATGCTGTTTAGTGTCAAGGTTGCTCAGGCACATCCAAGTGAGCTCTGCATGGTGTTTCACTTCCTATGGTGGCCATTCTTTGAACCCTGGAGCAAGCTGTTTGTTTTCTCCTCAGTCCCTTTACAAAGGAACTCCTCCACCACTCCATCCAAGAGAACTTGCTTTGGGAACCATCTTTCTAAGGGTAATAGCAGTTCTGAACCACAAAAGATGCCAGTTGACGACTACAAAGTAGGCTAGTCCAGGTGCCAGTCTCACACTGCTTGTGTCAACTGAGGTTATCAAATGGCAGAAATTTATGATCTTTCTCAGATTTGGCAACATGTTTCTGACTGAAAATGAAAATCGGTTCTCTTTTAGCCAAAGTCAGAGTTAAATGAGTAAGTTTTCAAGTCAAATCGGTCTCTAAAACCAGGAGGCAGCTCACTGGGCCAAAGTCCCTAATGGGAATGTACATTCCAGCATTTGGTAATTAGGCCAAACAGCTGGAAGTTCAATTCAAGAGACTGGGGAAAATGTGTGGATTGGAAAAGGAAAGCTGCTTCCAGCCAAAGATGGGTAATGAAAGAGCAGCGCAACTAAATAACTTAAGAATGGGGTGACCCTTTATAAAGACTTATGAATGAATGACATAAGGAGTTCAATCTATTTAGCTAAGTAATAACGAGTTTCTATAAAGAAAATTGTCAGACAAATGTGTTTGTGATTCAGAACAAAGAATTAATATGTGTCAAAAGGTCCAGTGTCTATAACATTAAATATGAATGATTGGGAACAAAAAAAAGTCAGAGGCAGAGTTCTGTGTCAAAACAGTCAAGGGGACAGAAGTGAAGGGAATCTTTATCTTCATTATTAGGTACCTAATACTGCCAGAGTTAAGAGATGCTAAGAGCTCATTCAATCAAATGAAATTTCTGTTTCTTTGGCTCCTCCTTCTCTATCCTTTCCTTATTTTTTAGTCCTTGCTAGGCTCCGTTCCTGAATCCCTGAACTTTCTCTACCATGCCATAGCATTCTCTTCACCTTGGAAGTATACTTTTCTCCATTCTTCTGATTGGCTAGTTTCTCCCAGAAACTCCCTTTTAAGGAAAGGTCATAGGCCAGCCATATCTTCATTCCCCTCAGGACTCTACTTTGCTGTTCTTGAGCCCTTGCAGTAATGTCTGATTCTCTGTGTGTCTGAATCTTTGTGACCCCATTTGCAGTTTTCTTGGTAAGTATACTGAAGTGGTTTGCCATTTCCTTCTCCAGCCCATTTAACAGAGGAGGAATTGAGACAAACAGGGTTAAGTCACTTACCCAGGATCTCATGACTAGTAAGTGTTTGAAACCATATTTGAACTCATGAAGATGAGTTGAGTCTTTCTGATTCCAAGCCCAGGGCTATATCTGTTACACCACCTAGCTTCCCTCAGGGCTCTACTACTGACTAAATTTTCTCTACCATCTCCCTTCACACGCCTTTTTTCTATTCCCTTTAATATGTTGCCTTCCACCTTTAGAATACAAACTCCTTGAAAGCATTGATTGCCTTTCTTTCTCTTATTATTTGTATTCATGGTTAATCCTGTGCTGGGCACATAGTAAATACTTAATAAATGTGTGTTGACTTTTTTTTTAACCTTCTTCACTTCCTACTTTCTTCTTCTCTAAGGTCTCTCTCAGCTCCAACCCTATTTGATTCTCTTATTTTTTTTATTTATATTTCCAACACAACACAACAGGTATAGTACATACCTAAGGAATGTCTATTTAATTTAACTTCATTAAGTTGTGTGTATTTGTATTATAATGCATTCAGCAATTGTGAAGAAAAAAGAAGAGGGAATAGGCCAAAAGGAGTAATTCCCTTCTGGGGAATACAGCAAAGAGTCACCCTGACAAATGAATCTGGTCCTTTCTACTATTCCTCCCCTGGAACTTCTACCTCCTTATTTTCTTTAACTATTCCACACAGGAGTTCATTTCGAATTTAACCTCAGACACTTAGTAGCCATGTGACCCTGGGTGAGTCACTTACCCCTGTTTGCCTCAGTTTCTTCATCTGTGAAATGATCTGGCGAAGGAAATGGCAAAACACTCCAGCATTTTTGCCAAGAAAACCCTAAATGGAGTTACAAAAAGTTAGACATGATTGAAAGAACTAAACTACAACAAATTCTACACCTTCCTTCTTTTATATCTTCCTCTTCGTTTTTCTTAGTATTATAAGGAACCTCAGAAAAACCCATACTTGACCAAGAATCCCTTTTATAAAATAATAAATAGGTAGTAATCCAGCTTTTGACTGAAGACCTCAATTGAGGAAGAATCTATTGCCTAAGGCAATAGGATAGCAGAGTTAGTGAAAGACCTTGTTGCCCTGCATGTGATATTTGGGATACTACAGTAGTAGCGATAGTCTAAATTAATTGCTGTTCTGTTTTTTTTTTTTTTTCATTTCTAGAGAATGCCAGTGTGTCAGTATATTAATTAATTATCCTTTGAGGGAGTGTGATATCTGAGTTGTCCACCAGGTGGTGGTCTCATTGAATTACAGGAATACCCTAGAGATATTGCTGGTTCGGTTCCAGCCCCATCAATAAAATGAGTCACACAGATTTGTTTTCCCAGTGCATATAAAAGTTATGTTTACACTATACTGTAGTCTATTAAGTATGTAATAATATTATATCTGACAAACTCAATGTACATACCTTAATTAAAAATACTTTATTGCTAAAAACACATTAACCCATCATCTGAGCCTTCAGCCAATCATAATCTTTTTGCTGGTAGAGAGGCTTGCCTTGATGTTGATGGATGCTGCCTGATTAGGGTGGTGGTTGCTGAAGGCTAGGGTGTCTATGGCAATTTCTTAAAATAAGACAACAATGAAATTTGCTTCTACAATTGGCTCTTCCTTTCACTTGAACACTTAGAGACCATTGTAGGACTATTAATTGACCTAATTTCAATATTGTTGTGTCTCAGGGAATAGGGAAGCCAGTGGAGAGGAAGAGAGAAGTGGATGGAGCAATCAGAATGCATACAACATTTATCAATTAAGTTTACCATTTTATATGGGCACAGCTCATGGCACCCCAAAACAATTACAATAGTAACATCAAAGATCACTGATCACAGATCACTATGACACTGTAATAATAATGAAAAAGTTTTATATATTGTGAGAAGTACCAAAATGTGACATAAATGCACAGGCTGTTGGGAAAATGGCGCCAATAGACTTGTTCAACATAGGGTTGCCACAAACCTTCAAATTGCAAAAAAAAAAAACAATCTCTGCAAGGCATAATAAAGCAAAGCACAATAAAATTAGGTATGTCTGTACGTACTAGGACAGTAGCAACCTCAGTTTCTGACTGTGCCTGGGATACTATCCCAAGAGAATGCAATTTCTTCTCTTACCACCAGAGGGCATTCAGCCTGAAAATGCCTAGACAGCTTCCTTACTACCATAGAACCTGACTTCAAGCCACAGTTTGAGCAAATTAGATCAACAGTGGTTGAGTCCAGAATTTAGCTGGGTGATGACATGAAATATTTCTAAATAAATAAATAAACTACAACTCTAGAAACCTCACCCCATATCAAGACTCTTTTCTCTATGGTCAGCTTCCACCTATTTCTCCTAAATTTTCCCCATGGGCTCAGTCAATCAAGATAAACCAAGTGTAGGATTTCATATTTACCTCTGTTAAATTTCATCTTATTTAATTGACCTGAACCTTTGAACCTGGTGATGTATTTAAAATCCTGACTTTATCATCAAACATATTTGCTGTGCCACTTAGTTTTGTGTCTTCTGAAAATGTGAGAAGCCTTCATACAAGTTTTTGATTGAAGGATTAAACAGCATAGGGCCAGAGACATGCATCTCTGAAGCACAACACTAGAGATGGGTCCTATAATTCAGTAAGTTTCAAAAATCTACGTAACTGTGCTAGTATCCATCCAACATATCTACAAGGATAGTATGAGAGACTACCAAATCTTTTTTTTTTTCTGAAATCTAGGCAAATCACGATCTTCAGCATTCTTCTGATATTCTTCCCAATCTAGTAGTCCTGTTAGGAAAAGAAATACAATTACTTGACTATAGTTTTTCTTGATAAAATCATGTTTTGTGATCATTGTTTTTTCTGTAAGTTAATAATAATAAACCATCCCTTTGATGTTAAGTTCTAGGATTTTGTACAGAATTCAGTCATCTTCCCTGTCCTATGGAACCATTTTCTTCTCTTCCCTTTTTTGGAAGATTAAAACAACATTTGTCATCCAGTTTGGGTTTTTTGTTTTATTTTGTTTTGTTTTATTGATGATAAATATTTAATTTGGTTTTTTATTTTAATTTTTAGTTTCAAATTCTCTACCTCCCTCTAGCCTCTCTCCCACCCATTGAGAAGGCAAGAGATATGATACCCATTATACATATGAAATCACGAAAAACATTTCCACATTAGTCATGTTGCCAAAAAAAAAAAGCAATAAGGAAAGAAAAATACATTCTTTGATATGTACTCAGAGTTAATTATTTCTCTCACTGGAGGTAGATAACATTTTTCATCATAAGTTCCTTAGAAATGTTGTGGATCATTGTACTAATCAGAGTTGCTAAGTCTTTCATAGTTGATTGTTGTTACAACATTCCTGTTACTGTGTTAACGTTCTGCTGGTTCTGTTCACTTCACTTTGCATCAGTCCATATGACTTCCCAGGCTTTTTCTGTAACCATTTTGCTAATCATTTCTTATAGCATGATAGTATTCCATCACACTCATACATCATAACTTATTCATTCATTCTGTAGTTGATGGGCATCCCTCAATTTGCAGTTCTTTGCCACCCACAAAGAGCTGTTATAAATATTTTTGGACATATGAGTCCTTTTTCTTTTTCTTTGATCTATTTGGGATATAGACCTACCAGCAGTCTTTTTGCATCAAAGGGTATACAGTTTTATAGCCCTTTAAGCATAGCTCCAAATTAATCTCCAGAATGATAGGACCAATTCACAACTCCACTAACAGTACATTAGTGTACTTATTTTTCCACATTGTCTCTACCATTTGTCATTTTCCTTTTTGGTCATCTTAGCCAATCTGTTCTATGTGAGGTGGGACTTCAGAGTTGTTCTAATTTGCATTTCTCTAATTTTTAGTGATTTATTGAATTTTTCATATGACTATTGATAGTTTTTTATTTCTTCTGAAAACTTGCTTATTCACATCTTTATCATTTGGGGAATGGCTCCTATTTTTGTAAATATGACTCAGTTCCCTATATATTTGAGAAATTAGACCTTTATTAGATTAGACCTATTATTGCTATAAATCCATATTCCCTCCCCCACTTCCTGCTTTGCTTTTAATTTTAGCTGCATTGTGTTTTCTTGTGCAAAACTTTAAATTAAATATAATTAAAATCAATCAATTTACTTTCTACTATTCTCTCTGTCTTTTATTTGCTCATGAACCTTTCTCCCAAGCTCTTCCAAGTAAATTTTTTCTGTGCTCTCCTAATTTCCTTATGATATCATCCTTTATGACTAAGTAATGCACCTATTATGAGTTTATCTTAGTATATAATGTGAGATGTTGGTCAATGCCTAGTTTCTTCCAGACTCCATTCTTCAGTTTGGCTATCACTGTAAGTGGTTCAGAGATCATATCTACCAGTTTTTCATCTTGAGATGAATTTCTTCTGGATTTTTGTTTTAAAACAATCAAGTGCAATTGGGCCTAATTAGCCCTTTATTTCTCTTATGTTTCAAGTCTCTATTGGCTATTTTTGTTCTGTATTTTCTAGTCCCAGATCATTCAATTCAAGTCAATAAGCTTTTATTAAGTACCTACTATTTATCAGGCAGCCAGTTAATACAGTGGATAGAGAGCCAAGCCTAGAGTCAGGAAGACTCATCCTCCTGAGTTCAAATCGGGCCTCAGACACTTATTAGCTGTGTGACCCTGGGTAAGTCACTTAACCTCCACCTGTTTAAGTTGCTTATCTGTAAAATGGGTTTTTCTTGGCAAATTACTCCAGTATCTTTGCCAAGAAGGCTCCAAATGGGATTATAAAAAGTAGGACATGATTAAAATGATTGAACAACAAAAAGTATTTGCCAGCCACTGTTTGAAACACTGAGGACACAAATAAAAGAAAAAGAAAAACTCCCTACTCTCAAGCATCTACCATGTGCCAACAATTCTAAGTTCTGGGGATTCAAATACAGAAATGAAATAGCCCCTGCCCTCAAGGAACTCACATAAAAATAGGGAAGACAACAAACAAACAAAAATGTGCAAACAAGATGCATATAAATTGTAGATAATTTCAGAGGGAAGACTAATGCCTTGTTATGGTTTCTTGTAGAAGATGGGACTTGAAGGAAGAAGTGTGGACATGAAAGAAACCAGAGAAACCAGGAGGCAAAGGTGAAGATGGAGAGAGTTTCACAACCGATGGAAATGTCCAGAGCTGAAAAATGGAGTGTCTCAGGAGGCCAGTGTCACTGGATTGTAGGGAGTGTGGAGGGGATTGAGATTGCAAAAGACTGGAAAGGTAGGACAGGGCCAGGAAAAGCAAAAAGAGGTGAGCAGCTCCACCCTCCATTTTCCATCACAATCCCATGGACCATGATTATGGACAGTAATCATGATCCCATTTTTTCTGAGCAAAAGTTATATTCCATCTTTCATTCTTTGTACTAGGGGGTCAGGGTGGGAAACAAGGAGGGTAGATTCAAAGTTTAGACAAAATCTACTTCCTTCTTTTTCAGTTGTAGAAGCAGTGTGCCATAATCATTAGTGGGGAGGATTTCAAGTTATGAAGCCTTGGGTTCTAATTCCTTTTCATTACTATGTAACTCTGAGTATATCATCCAACCTCTCTGTCTTTCTTCATCTATAAAATAATGACAAAAATAAACAATTACAATAGTCAAAAAATATGATGTATAATGCTTTATAAATCATATAGAGCTATATAAATATTAGTTGTTAGTAGTAATAAGAGTATGACCCCAAAATACATAATTATGACATGCAAAATTGTTTAACAATCATGTTCTTGAGCCAGTGTGGAGTAGTGGATAGAAAGTTAGCCTTCGATTCAAGATGCCCTGGGTTCAAGCCCTAGCTCTGATCCAAATTTAATTATTGGACCATAATCAAGTAATTTAATCTCTTAGCATCCCAGGCAACTCTTAAAGACTATACATTACTGAGCATGTGCCCATCTGCATAGGTAAAGGGAATTTCCTCATTGGGAGTTCCCTTGGCCAAAGAAAGCACAGGTCCTGGCCCCAAAAAGGTACATTAAGAGGTACAAATCAAAATGTTATGTGAGACTTAAAGGTGAAGAGCAGTAATAACTGGAAGATGGGAGAAGACCATAGGGAAAAGATTGTATTTTAGTCTGAGGAATGAGAAGAAGCATTTAAGGATCAGTTACTTGTTAGACACTGTGCTAGGTGTTAAGGATACAAAAATAACAAGAAAAGAGTAGAATGTATGGAGTGTTCAGGGAAGACTAGCACTTCTAGTGGGAGGATTTGCTGAGCCCTTTTTAGGTGTCCACCTGTCACCCAACTTTAACCTGTGGCTCCAAGAAATTGTAGCATGTGCAGCAGCTACACCCCAGTCCGAAGACAGCTAAACCAGATTGAGGGTAGCTGATAGCTTTAAACCTCTTGATGAGCTAGGGTGATGCCTACCCAAACTTGTGAAGAATTCTCCCAGCAGCAATGGCCATAAAGGCAGCTGAAACAAGCACTGTGGAGCAGTGAGAGATTGGTAAGACATCAAAGATGTCAAGGTCATCCACTGTATCCCAGGCCATCACCAGCCATCTTGACTTTTATCTTGACAATGGACTTCAGTGACTCTAGAAGAGAGAGTGAGGCTGATGACTTTGCAAAGCTCTGCCTCACTTAAATCCATTTCACATCCAAGTCAAGGCATTACTCATATCATGATGTCATTGGTCTTCTTTGAAAAATAAAGGATGAATGACACCAATATGTCAGGCAATGTGCTAAGTGTTAAAGATACAAAAATTAAAAGGAAAAGGGACCCTTGCCCTCAAGGACTTTACATTCTACTAAGAAAACTTAGTAGAAACATGATAGATGTCTTTAAGTATTTTGAGGGTTTGGAGGGTTATTCTGAAGGGGAAGAGACATTAGACTTGCTCTGCTTGGCCCCAGAAGCAGAGTTATGATCAATGAATAGATGGTGATAAGTGGAAAATTATGTTTTAAAGGAAAACTGCCTAACACATGGTGCTATATGAAGGGTTGATTTGATATCTGAAGAAGTCAAGAAGCATTAAGTGCCTACTACATGTCAGGCATTATGGCAACCTCTTTGAATTCAAAGAAAAGCAAAATATAGTCCCTTCCCTCAAGGAGCTCATATTCTATTTGGGGATACAAAATACAAACAACTATGAACAAAAAAGATATGTTGAATTCCTCTTTCTTGGAGGTATTCAGACAAAGGCCAAATGACCCTTTATTGAACATGCTATCCAGGGGCTTCTTATTCAGGTATGGGTTTGAAGTAGATGGCATCCATTCCAACTCTTCAGATTCTATGAATTGGACTTTAAAGGGGGAAAGGGGTGAATCAATATAACAGAGAGGGAAATATAATATTGCAGGTATGGACAATAGCCCCCCAAAAGGCATAGAGGTAGGAAAATTCAGGGCATGCTAGAGTTGCTTAAGAGAATGGACCTTGTCTCATAAATAATTTTTTACTTTTCATTATATATGTGTCTCAGCAAGAATGTCCCTTTTATTCAGAGCAGTACACTGGGCACAATTAAAAGATTAGCAAAAGATCCTCTTTTAAATAAACTTACTTTTAGGAGCACAGAATCTTGAATTTGAGGGGTCGATAGAGCAAGATGTCAATTTGGTTGAATAGATTCAAAAGTTATCAATTCTTCACTAGTAAAAATGAGTTTATTTAGGGCTACAACAGAGTTCAGTGCATGACTGGATACATTGGATGCTTTACAAATGCTAATAATAAATATAATAAGACAGCTGAGAACAAACTGGGAGTACTAGTCTGAGATACTGAAAGATCATGTTGGCCCTACTGAGACTTCTCCCTGAAGCAGGAGTCATCTACTCTCTTGAAGTGGGAAAATCAGGAAGCCGTGTTCTTTCCTGGTGAATGTAGCAGCAAAGGGTCCCTCTATACACAAAATGAACTTTGGTCTGTTCTAGTTACAGAAACACACCTACTAGATACTACCTACCTTGCTTGGCTGTTTCCATGACCAATCAGATGATTTAATGCCCCTTCTCAGAGCAAAATAAGTAGAAGTGTAATTCTTAGCAATTTGGCAATTCCTTCCCACCCCCATACCATTTAGCAAGCACAGAAGCATCTCTGGAAAAATAAAGCAACTACCTGAAGACTCTGCCAACCAAGCATATGCACCTTTTATAGAGTTTGATGGAATGTCTTCTTTAAGGTACCTCTAAGTCCTAAGATTGCCATCCATACTGAGAGAAGAGAGTTAAGCCAAGAAACCAGATTCCTACTAATGCAAATGTATTTTATTCAACCAAAGGAGGGTTTCAAAGAGTGGTCCTAGAAAAATACAAGTTTCTGGGCATGGCTTGTCCACTAGGGAAGGGGTACCCTCTATGTATAATCTGCCTGAAGCTGCCCCCACATGGCTATCTTCCTCCCTTTCCAGCTATACATTGCTGCCTAATGCTCTGATAGATTTCACCCTGAGGCTGAACCCCTAGGGATAATGATAAGCACCATGAACTCATTCTTCAGTGAACAGCAAATTCCATCTTCATATAATCTCCCCATCTAAGTGCTTCTGAACCCACAGCTGTTCTCTGTTCCCATTTATCTGATCCCTTCTTCCTTTTCCCCTCAAACCAAACCAGTCTCCACCATCACAACATCCTACTGTAAAGCTACCCACCCCTTCCACCGTTCTACCAGAATTGCCTGCTCCATAGATAACAAACTTGCTTTCATTTGAATTTTTTCTTGTCCCACTCCTTTCATCTTCTGACTCTTGCTGAGATCTGACTCCCTCCTGGAGTACAGCTTCTGTAACATATCCTTTCCAGCACTAATTGCACTTTCATTCATACCCCCTAACTCACTGGTCAAAGTAAGGAAGTTGGAATACCCCTTGTTCCAATGCCACTTCCAGGCTCTCCCTCTACCACCATTACTCAATAACTTATCCTTTGAAGTTCACTCAGTCCATATCTTCCACTCAATTAAAATTCTGGTAGTTGTCTATCAACCTCCCAGACATTCCCCTTTTATCTTCAATGAGTTCAGAGCCTGGCTCACAGTCTTTCTTTCCTCCCAAATTCCTGTCCTCACAGGAAGGACTTCAACACGCATATTAATACACCCTCTAACACACTAACCTCCCAATTTCCTAACATACTCATATTCCATGTCCTATTCCTCCACCCTACATCAGCTACACACACACACACACACACACACACACACACACACACACACACACACACACACACACACACACACACACGGGCATGCCTTTGATCTCATCATCACCTATCAGCATTCCCTTATCTGATTACAATCTCTTGTCATTCCAGCACTCCCTCTGCCTCTAAGACCCAAATCCTGTTCCTTGTTCTCGCCGAAACCTCCAGTCCCTCTACCCTTCAGTTCTTTCTTCGGCTGTCACCCCTGCACTGGCTACACGCTTCTTCCTTGCCCATCTTGACCCTTTAGTGAACCAGTTTTATTTTACATTGTCCTTTTTTGCTGAATCCCTTAGCCCCTATCCTATCAGTAATTTTGCCCTGCCAAACCTCAGTCCTCCCACATTCCTCTGTCTTTGCTCCTACTTGAATGCTATTGAAGAGAGCTAAAGAAAATCATGGAATCATGTTCACTAGGTCTACCAAAACTTTTTATTACATGATCTCAACTGGGCTGTCACCAAGTCAAGGCAACCATTTTACAGCTCCCAAACTGACTTACTCTCCCACCCACCACAGTGACTCTCCCTGACTTTTTCTACCTGCCTCTGACCTTCCATGGCTCCACTTCTTTGCTTCATGTCTGGATTATTCTTATAGTCTACTGGTTACTCTCCCTGCCTCAAATCTCTCTCCACTCCAATCCATACTCCACATAGTTATCAAATTATTCTTCCTAAAGTGAAGGTCTGTTAACTCCCTCTCCACCCCCTCCATTTAATAAACTCCAAGAAATTCCTATTGCTTCCAGGATCAAATATGAAATCCGATGTTTAGCATTCAAAACGCTTCATAACCTTTCCAATCTTCTTATACCTTACTCCCTTCCTGTACCCTACATACTATTCAATCAAGTAGCGTTGACCTTGTTCCTTGGACAAGATACTCTATCTCCTGACTCCATGCATTTTAACTGACTATCCCCTATGCTAAGAATTCTCTCTTTCCTCATTTTTACCTCCTGGTTTCCCTGGCCTCCTTCAAGTCCCATCTAAAATCCTACCTTCTTCGGAGAGTCTTTCCTGATCCTCCTTAATGCTAGTGCCCCCCAGCCAGCCCCTGTTAATTATCACCATTCATTTTGTTCATACATAGTTATTTGCATGTTGTCTTCCCTACTAGAACATGAGAACTCCTTAACAACAGGGAGGTTTTTTCCCCTTTATTTGTATTCCTAGTGCTTAGCACAGTGCCTAGAACATAATATTATAATTGTAGCGCCTTTTTAGCCCTTGAACCCGTAACGTCTTTTGAGAAAAGGATGCCCAGCTCCAATGTCCAACTATGGCAAGGACATCAGTTTAGGGTTGAGTTTTCAGCTACCCTTCCTAAGAATAAAATCATTGCTTCTCTCTCTCCTATCAACTACAACACAGTCTAGGTTCCAAAGGAGAGAGGGTCTATCATTCTCCTTAAGTGGCATGAAGTCCTGCTCTTAGGCATGCAGACATTCTGTGTGGACAGGCAAAGGCTCCATTACCTCAACATTTCAATGGATCTATCATTTCACTGATATCAACACTTCCTCGCCCAAAATATAGCTCTCAATTTGTCCATAGCTGCCCATCCTGTGTGATTTATATTCATGTCTCCTCATTATTTCATGGCAGAGAGCCCACCCTTCCTGTTAGGGAACCTTCCTCAAGGTGTCATGATGTCATGGGAATACAAATGGAGCACACAGACTTGCAACCAATCATCCCTTGTTCTCTCCATATGACCAGCTCTGTCTTCTTTTTCAATCCTATATTCTTTGATGAAATCCCCTAAACCACTTCTTCATCATGACTCCTTGTTTATAATGTGTGGTAACTTCCTGTCCACAATGCATAGATTCTCTAGTGTTTCCTAACTCCTGGATGTTCAACTTTATCAGAAGAATACTTGTAAAATGGAGGGATAATCCTTGTTATGGGAAAATCAATAGAATCACAAAATGTTATAGCTTGAGGAGAACTCCCTCAGGGGAAAACCTAAGAGGACCTCCTTTTTCAGGATAAAAAAGTCCTTATTGGGGTGGTCAGGTAGTGCAGTGAATAGAGCACCAGTCCTGGAGTCAGGAGGACCCGAGTTCAAATCTAGCTTCAGACACTTAACACTTACTAGCCGTGTGACGTTGGGCAAGTCACTTAACCCCAGTTGCCCTTCCCTCCCCCCTCCAAAAAGAAAAAAAAATTTAAGACCTTATTTTACAGATGAGCTAAGTAAAGTCCAGAAAGGTCATAGGATCCTAGATTATGATCTGGAAAGGACCTTAAAAGACATCTTGTCCAATCTCTTCATTTTTACAGTTGAGGAAAATAAGAGTCCTCTGAGCCTCTGAGGTGATTTCTCCAGGGTCATAAGGCTAGTCCTTGGCAGACCTAGGACTAGAATCCAGGTGTCCTGATTTTTAGTCCAGTTTACTTTCCACTATGAACGCTGACTCCTTCATCTAAAATTACCATATCAGTGAGCCCTGAAGAAGAAAAAAATGACTCCACTGTTTAAGATAAGCAAATGGGCTTAGTCTTCCCTTTACTATCCAAGCCAATTTGTATTTACCTTAAATGTCTGAGAACACACTAGCTAGAAGGGGAAGATAGCAGTGGTCCTCAGAAGGGTGCAGAGAAAGAGTCTCCATGAAAGACTTCCTGAATAGGTACAAGGACTTCCCAGAGCAGCGTCTTTCAAAGGATCCTGGTTTGACAAAGTTTCTATTATAGAATTGTTTGTTGTTACTCAAGTCATTTTAGTCATGTCTGACTCTTTGTGACCCCATTGGGGGCTTTCTTGGCAAAGATACTAGAGTAGCTTGCCTCCTCCAACTCATTTTGCAGATGAGGAAACTGAGGCAAACAGCTTGCCTCTTCCATCTCATTTTGCAGATGAGGAAACTGAGGCAAACAAAGTTAAGCAATTTGCCAGTGTTACATAACTAGTGTTTCAGGCTGGATTTGAACTTGGGTTTTCCTGACTCCAGGTCCACCATTCTATCCACTGTGCCACTTAGATGCCCCTTTTCTAGGTCTGTGCTATAGAAAAATACTTGTGGTACCTTCGGGTAACTGAAATATACTCATTGCAGAACAGGCCATATCATAGAAACATTTATTTAATGTTAGAAGGAACATTAGAGGTTGAGTCCAACACTGCTATTTTACAAATGAGGAAACTGAGGTCCAGAGAAATGGTGACTTGCCTAGATTCAAGCATCTAGTTAAGTATCTGAGGTAGGATTTGGACCCAAATCTATGTAACTCCAAATCTAGTTTTCTATCACTACCCTATGTTGCCCACTGATGTTTGTGGGATTTTTATTTTTATGAAAATTAATAAAAGGACACATACTGCTTGAGCTGTTTAAATGTGAGGACATGGTGCCAGCAACTGGGATGTCTGATGGAAATATTCTCCCAGGCTTCTGGATTGAGGCTCAAGCCAAGAGAAGCATGCCATCCCTCTCAGGCACTGATGCCTCTGACACAAGGGTTGCACATGTTATTACTGAAGGAGTTTAAATAAACTCTCTGACAGTCCAGTGTTCTCAAGGGACATTTTGCTAAATGTTTTATTTTGTGCCTGGTCTATGAGAACCCTCTGCTTAAATAATGAAACTTTTTCATGCTGTCAAATAGTTGCTGTATTAATGAGTTCCATATAAAGAAATGTTGACTACCAGCTCTAGGGTGTGCGCATATTTGTGTAAATGACAGGAAGGATTGTAATGAAACAACATTAGGCTTCCCAGTGACATTACAATGGGGAAGGAAAACAAATGATAGAAAAGCATTCGATCAGATCTGCAGGGATTGCTTAATGACCTGTCTGGCAAATAGGAAGGAGAGCCAATAAGATGTGGCCATTGTGGGATTTTTAAAAGGATTACTTACTGACTTTTCATGATAACTGTCAAAGGCAACTTGTGTGTGTGCTCTGTATAAAAATGAATGGAATTTTTTTTTTAAGCAATCAGGGTTAAATAACTTGCTCAAGATTACACGGCCAGGTGTTTCTGGGTGGGTGCTAAGTGTCTGAGCCCGGGATTCGATCTCCAGGTCTTCTCAACACTGGAGCCGGTGCTCTTACTTGCTGTGCTACCTGGCCTCCCCAAAAATGAATGGAATTGACAACAGAGTATTCTGGGAAATTCCTCAAAAATGGGAGGTAATCACTGAATTATTTTGGATTTCTAGAAATTGAAAAGCACAGACCTCTCACCTCCAACATAATTCAAATCATAAATGGATCAAAACTATGCTTCCAGCTTGGGGAAAGGGAACAGATAATGTGTTCAGAATGAGCCAGGGGATACCTTTAAGTTGGATTAGTAAACTAGGATCTGTCTGCAAAAAAAGCTAATTACACTACCAAATAGCTAAACCACAGATCAATCAAAAGTTATAGTCAGAAGTGATCCACTGGGGGACACCCATAATCCCAGTTGGGAATCATCCCTTCTGATTAATTTTTTTAGACAGTGAGGGAGAAGTTAATCAGTAATCTGGGGTTCTATAGTATCTGCAAGTGATCCAGTGTTTCTTGTACAGCAAAACACATTTTTCCTTCTTAGACTGCTGCCCAGGATCTTTGGCTCTTTTTGAATTGGTGATGGGAAAACAATGAGTTATCATCCTGCAACTGACTGGCTGGGCTGTAAATCACCATCAAGCCCACTCCCAGAATTGCCAATAACCAATTAAAACCAAGGCCCTCCAATCTGATGTGAACCCTCATCTAGCTAGAGATACTGGTGGAAAGAAGGATTGGGCATGATCTTTTTCTCCTATATTTTTGAAGGTCTGATAACTAATCCTAAATTCCTACAGGTCAAATTTTCCCTATATAGCTCTGATCAGAATAGATTTCTATGGTTCTTAGCCTATGTGTGTAGAGAACAGTTTAAGACATGTAGATTGCATAGTATACACTTTCAAAAAAGGATCATGTATTGGTTGGTTTTGGTGATATGTTCTTTTTTTTCCCTTTCATTTTTTAACAAATGATATCTTGGTAGAGTACGCATTCAGAAATAAAGATAATGTAAAAACAAGAAAATGAATAAAAATAATATCTTTTTAAAGGTTGGAAAAGTAGGGAGTTGTGATAGTAATGGAATATAAAGATCCCCCTGTATTGGCTTGGTTTTCAAATTGATTGTGTTAAAACCCAGAGTTTGTTAATCCCACCTGTGGGATGGACTTGTTGATGTGAAAAGAAAGTCCTGAACTGGGAAGAGCTGGTGACGTAGATTTGGAGAGACAAGAGAGAGGCAGAAGAACTTTTTGGAAGCAGCACCCTTGTGGAGGCAGAGAGAGAGACTGAATGGATTGCTGAGGGCCACTTTGAATTGCCCTGGACTTTTGAGACCTGCCCCCGGAGCTGCCAAGGACTGAGGAGACATGGCTGTTTTGCTGGTACTTTGTCTGTCTGTTTTGATGTTGTTTTGCCAGATTTGTCCACTGGTGAAAGACAGTCCTGTTGAAGAAGTCCTGGAACCTTTCTGTTGGTTCAGAGCTACTGAGACTGTCCTGCAGACAGAGAGTGAATACTGTCCACTGGTGAAGGACAGTGCTGTTGTTGCAGGGGTCTGGAGACTGTCCTGCAGACAGAGTGACTACTGTCCACTGGTGAAGGACAGTGCTGTTGTTGCAGGGGTCTGGGAACCTTTCTGTTGGTTCAGAAGCCCTGAAGAAGGATTTTCTTGTTGTATGTTTACAGAAATCCTGGGAAGAGGGTTTTGCTAATGTTTTCAGGGGTACTAGGACTGTTCTACAGACAGAGGATGAATTAATGAAGGGATTGGCAATGTATCTTGTGGCCTTGCTAAGCCTTGTCTCCCCAGGAACTAAGATTGCTGAGAACTTGCCTCCTGTCAAGATGAAGAAAAGACCTCCATTTGGGTATTAAGTGCTGTGCTTAAACTTGGTGTAACTCTGGGGTAGATTCAATTGTGATCCAGGGGTGGGGAACTTTTGACCTTTTTGTGTTCTGTGGTTCAACAAATGAATGTACTTTACTTATGTTTGGAAACTAATCTCCATTTGAGAAGAGGGGCTTTGTGGTAGACTAAATGAAGGTACAGCCTAGGGGTGGAGTAGTATTTAGAACAGGGACTTTGTAATTGATTAAATGAGTGGAAGGTCCTGGGGTGGGGTAGTACTTGGAGATTATTTAATCACACTTAGTAAATGCTGTATTTTGAATGATGTCATGTTTTGACCTTCTCTGTTCTTGGTTTGTCACTGAATAAAATGGAGAGCACCTATGCTGGTATTCTGAACCTTGGGAAGTTGCCTTTCCTTGGCATTACATTACAGGAGTCTTCCTTTCTTTCTTATCCATAATTCTTTCCCAATTCAATACTACTAACCTGCTTAACCAAATGAAAGGGCCAGAAATGAAGCCAGAGGAAAAAATACCCAAAGGCAGAACTATCTATGATAATGCTGACATGACCCCCAGAGGACAAGATTATTCTGAGAAAAAAATTAGGGATGGGTTGTGTTATTCAAAGAAGCAACTTAGGTTAGTATTAACCAAGTAATTGTATTATTTATTCCACAGCACCCTTGCAGATGCACAAACTCTCTGTGACTCACTTAGACAGAGATATAGAATCATAGAGAAACCCATAGAGGGAGAGACAGAGAGAAGACAGAGGCAGACAGAGACAGGGACAGATAAAGAGCATATGGAATAAGCAATGGTTTTTGCTCTTTATTCTCTAAGGAAAATTGTTGCAAGTTCAGGTGGGAGAGAGTATGCTACATTAATATTTAAGAGGCTATGGAAACTGGACATTGAAACAGAAAATGCAACTTTAAATAATATAGGAAAAAAGAGATAATAAAGTCCATGCACAGGATCAAGCAGATATGGTTGTGTTAATGGAATTCAAATTTCAATCCATGAGTCAATCATAACCAAGTCGTCAATGTCGTATCTTACCTTTTTCTTCAAGGGGAAAGATCAAGGAATGTGAGTAGGGGGAGAAAGGATGAGGAGAACAGATGGGAAAGGACAGGTGGTATAGAAGTAGAAAATTCAGGAATCAACATCCAATGATGCATCCCAACTCAAATTGGAAAGTAGGGCTGGCCTACACAATAATGTGAAGTAAACTTCTCTCAACCACGATTTCTGTATTGTCACTTGTAGTCCCATCCTTTGACAGGTCAAGGACTGGGATCTACTATAAGGTCAGGTTGAAGCCTTCTAAAAGAGAGAGGTAGGAAAAGCCAAAGTGGGATGACAGAGTAATATATTAGAGTTCACAATATTTGGTGGTCAGTTTTTGCTAGGTACCTACATGTTATCATCATGTCTACATGAGATCAGTCTCCTCTAAATTAGTTATAATAGCAATATTATTCTATGCTGAAATGGACATTTCTGATCAGCTGTGGATAATTTCCTCATCTGTAAAATGAGGGGGTGTTATAGGAATGTAAATTTTTAAGATCTTCCCTGCCCCTAGGTTAAGTGCACCTGGAGCCTGTGGTGGGAGGCTTGTTTTTCAGGAACGCCCACACCTTGGTGCTTTGTGATTGGGCAGTGGGTCCAGAGGATTGTTACATTCTCTGAGCCAGGAGAAGGCTATATAATCCTTGATGTGAGACTTTGTTTTGGGGCTCACTTTGAGAAGTGTTGTGTGATTTGATCAGATGAGACTCTGGGGAGCAGTTGAGAGCCCCCTGGCTTTGAAAATCCAGATGTTGATGCTTGCCTCTCTGGTAACTGTGATTTGGTATGGATGTAATGGCTAGACAGTTTAGAAGCCTGTCTACTTGATGTGTTTTTCTGTTTTCTTGTAACTTCTGCTTTGTAAATTCTGTCTGTATACTCTAAAGTTCGGGTGCTGACCTTTTTCCCCTGAACTAGGTAAATGATATATGTTTAATTGATTACAGTAAGCTTGTTAACCCATTTTGAGTTGCTTTCCTTTAGAAAAGCAGATCTAAGAACCTGTGTTGGCAGCCACCCTGAGGATGCTGGGGTGCTTGCTTCTACAGGGAGTCAGACTAAGTGATCTTTGATGTCCCCACTGGCTTTGTCATCCTATGATTCTTTGCTGCTTTCCTTCATCTCAGGCAGGCATGCTTTCTTGGCTCCCTGTCTACCTTTGACATCAGTCTTCTGCTGCTTCAGTAATTAATTCACTCAAATATGTTTACTGACTATTATGCACACTCTATGCTAAGTGATATGGGTGATACAAAAAAGTAGGTATATGACATGATTCCTTCCCTCAAGGAGCTGATAATCTAATTAATTTCTTCATTGCCAAGGCTATATCCAGAGCCTTCTTATCTCTTTGAACTCTCTCAGAAGTCATCAGTTCCCATGGGTTCTGTTACCTCTTTGTGGACCTGGTTCCTAAAATGTTTACCATGGCACACTAGGGCACCACAGTGAACTCATAGGTATAATGTAGTATATTTTAAAATTTCTAGAAAAATACAGCAATTTTCATCATAGGTTAGACACCAAAGGAATTTCTAGTAAGGCAGTTCTCAATTTCAACATTTGATTGCATGGCATTTCTTTCAATGAAGTTCTCAAATTTTTGAGATATGTTCTTATTTGCTGATATTTTGGGTTATGCCAGTAACTTCTCAAATTTTCTTGTTTGCAATGTCATATATTTACAAAACTTGATTTTTTGGCAGTTGTCCTAAGAAATAAGTATTATACATAAGTCAATGTGGAATAAGAAATGAGAGAGATGAGATCCATCTGTTTCCAAGGTTCTAAGTTTTGAGAAGTTGTGCAGTACCCAGCAGGCCCACACATCCCATTGGTAACTGCAGTTATTTAAGAAGGAAATATGTATTTTTTTAATTTGTGATTTTTCTTCAAAGGGCTACTAAGTTGTTAAGGTATAAGTACTTCTTAAATTGTTTTAATATAACTACTTAATAAATGGAACTGTTAGGTATTTATTTTGGCATAGAGGCACCATGAAAAAATTACACTAAAGACATGATGAACTGAGAAACTTTAGGAACATGTGATGGAGATGAATCCCAAACTATCTACCTATTTACCTACCTACCTATACACATATAGTTATAGTTATATGTAGTTAGATCAGATTGACATCTGGTGGTCTTAATCTCTCTCCTTATCTCAATTCTCTGCTAGATATCTTCACCTCGGTGTCCCAGCAATATCTCGAGTTCATAATATGTCTAAAACAGAACTCATTATATTGCTACCTTTATTACATTCCTTCACCATATCTCACCTTTTCTAATAAAAATACCACTATTCTTTCAGTCATCCAGGTTCACAATCTTCAACTCTTTCCTCTTTCTCCCTTAATCTTCCATATTGAATTAATCTAAATGATTCTAGTCCCTCAGGATCTTTCATATCAGTCCCTGTCTCTCTATTCATATAACCACCAACCTAGTTCAAGCCCTCATCACCTCTCAACTAGACTATTGGAGGAACCTCTTAATTGGTCTCCCTGCTTCTAGTCTCTTTGATCTCCAATCCATCCTCCATATAGCTGACAAAAATAATATACCTGAGGCAACCTGAGCCCTGCTTAAAAAATTCTCTCCAGTGCCTTTTGGTTAAAATGCAAATGCCTCAGTCTAGCATTTAAAGCCCTCCACAATCTGCCTCTAACCTACTTTTTCCAGTCTTATTTCATAGTAACCTGCTTCTCACACTCCACATTCTAGTCAATAAAGCTCACCAAATTATTCCTGGACTGTCCCATCACCTGTCCCAATGCCAGGAATACAGTCCCTAGCTCCCTTCAAGGCTTCAGTTCAGGTGGACTTCCTAAGGGAAGCTTTTCCTGATCTTCTATCAGTGCTTCCCACCTAATAATTATATTTATGTTAACTAATAAAATTATATATTTAATTAATACATAATTAATATCTTTCTGTTTTCTTACCAGTCTCTAGAATGTAACCTCCTTCAAAGTAGAATGTAAACTTGGTCAAGTCAAGGATTAGTTTTTTGTTTGTTTGTTCATGGGGTTTTGGGGGCAGGGTATATATTCAGCACCTGGTCCGATGCTTTCTATAAAGTGCTTAATCAATTCTTGTTTAATTGAATAAAATATACCTCACACTTTCCTGGTTTTACATTGTGGCTCATGCTATTTCCAATGCCAGAAATGTTATTTGCCCTTTCTCTCCCTGTTGAAATCATCATTCATTTGTAGTTCAAGTTCACCTCCTTTACAAAGAAAGCCTTCTTTGATTCTCCTCACCAGAGATGAACTTTCCCTATCCTGAAACCTTTTTGTGGCACTTATATTTTGTTTGACACTACAATCCATTGTGCTACAATGCTTGTTTTGAAGACAAGAACTTGCTCTGACCAATTGACATATCAGGGAACAATTTGAGCACAACAAATATTTCAGTTAGTTTATGCATGATTTTTTCCACAAGAAATAGAGAGAAAGCAGAAAGCAGAACCACTTCATAAGAACTCACAAGCTTGGGACAGCTAGGTGGCGCAGTGAATAGAGCACCAGGCCTGGAGTCAGGAGGACCTGAGTTCAAATCTGAAAATCAGACAGTTAACATTGTACTAGCCATGTGACCTTGGGCAAATCACTTGACCCCAATTGCCCTGCATTTCCCCCTCCAAAAAGCAAAAAAAAAAAAAAAACCCAACTCACAAGCTGCAACCCTTCTGATGTCCACTTCCACAAGCAAACTTCAAATCATTTTCAAGGTCTTCTGTTGCAGGGAGAGCTGGGGTGGGAGGAGAGGAGGGAGACTGGTCCATAGCCACTATTCCAAGCTCCCTTTCCCTAAGGTCCCACAGATTCAATACAACAAAGCTGGCCTTCAACTTTGCCAGATTAGGCACTTCGGAACCTAGAAGCAGGCCAAGTCCACGGATTCTACCACTATTTATTATAGTGTATATATATATATATGTGTGTGTGTGTGTGTGTGTGTGTGTGTGTATACATGTGTATATGTATATGTGTGTATATATGTGTGTATGCATATGTATACATATTTCTTAACTATTTAACTATGTATAAAATGCTAAGTTCTTAACTTTTAAAAAATGTCATTGATGAAGTTTTTGAATGCTGTGTCCCTAATCCTATCTCTTTCATAGTCCTGTGGGTTTTGTTGTGTTATTTTGCATAGCTTAGTAATGTTTAGGAATTCCTACTTATGTAGAGTTATTGTGTAACTAACTATATGGGTATTTTTCTTATGATCCCTAAAAGATTATTGGTTCTTTTTGGGAGGGGGTAGTGTCTTGGTCTGCTTTGTTTGGCAGTAATAACACTTTACCATTAACAGTCTATACCAGGAACACCTGCTATGGGCTCACCCTTCTCCCCAGCCCACAATGGCATTGGTAGGATGAGTCCTTAGATGAGTGGTTGCTACTACCATCAAGGCTCTAGATAATAACCATTTGTGTGGGTATTTTTCCAACACCTGTATGCTCCTCCTTTAGCAAACTCAAATGACACATCCCAAACTTTAGTTATAAAATGTCATCCAAAACCTTGGCCCCACTGCACAAATACAGACAGAATCCATGAAGGGAAGAGGGGGAATGTACTTAGAGTATAGTTTTAGTGAGGTACATATATAGGGAGTATAGGTGGTTACGATAACCATATTTCAGGAGCTGCAAGGCCTCAATGTCCTACCTTTGTCCAGAGGACTTTCCTATAGTTAATGCATAGCATAGCATTAGTGATAGTTTAGCTGTTCTGTTGTTCAACTGGACTGACTTCCCAAAGGGCATGACCTCATTTTAAGATCAGTTTATTTCTAGGCTGGGTCAAGGAACTCATTGAGCTTGGCTGCTACTAGACTGGACTGGGCAGATTTCTCTGCCATGAGGCCCTTCTCATAATGGTGTGTCTCTGTTAGATGACCTTCTACACACAATTCACTAGTTTCCCTCTTTGATGGACAACTTCAGTCTTCCCCTCCTTCAGCCTATGTCTCAGCTGGGTATTGGTGCTCCTTTCAGCAAGGCCAACAACCCTTACCTTAGGATTAGCAGAAGTCTCTCTTCTTAGATCCCATCAGATCCTTCTCTCTGAGGTTGTAACTTCCAGGAAGGAAGAGGTAGAGGTCTAGCCTCTGAAGTTTGATAATGCTTTCTGGTTCAAAGAAAATAAAAAAATATATATATAAATTAAAATCACAGACATTAGTCAAGCAAAAATATCCTCCTGAAAACTTTTTTTTCTCTTTGAATCTGTAAGGGCTTCAAGACAAACTAACTCATATCCCTAATTATTTCAGATGAGGAAACTAAGTTCTAGAGAGGTGAAATGAATATTCCAAGGTAATCCAGTTAGGTCATGGTGGAACAAGGAGCCTCTCCAGTTATTTAGTGTCAGAACTGGGACTAAAACCCAGGTCTCTGACTCCTTCCACCCCCAATCTTGTTCTTCCTAAAACTATATCATGCTGCCTACCCAAGCACAGCTAAAGTGAATCATGCTCAATCTTCTTGTTTTTAATCTTCTTTTCTAAAAATCTCTAATTCTTTTTTTAGTGATTCCTACTGCTTTGCTCCCCTGCCAGGTGTCTCTTATTTTGTACTGCATCATTAAAAGACAACAAAGGTAGGAGGTGCCTGCCTGGATATTTTTTTTGGTCTCTGCTTGTCCCAGTCCCCATCTTTCTAATTGAAATTGCCTTGGAAAAGCATCAGAAAGCAAAGCACTGTAGTGAGTCTTTGTATTGGAAGTCCATGCCACAAATAGTGGTATTTTCTTGGCCTGGAGACCCTTTCCTGGCAGGGCTTGTGAAAAGAGTTGAAAAGAGTGGTAATGTAATATGTTTAAAAAATATGGTACCCTGTGAGAGGCAGCATGGTATAGTAGATAGTATTAGACAGAATCAGGAAATCCTAGGTTCAAATACCTCACTTATTATTACCTGACATTTATTAGCTATGAGATTTAACATCTCTAAACCTTAAGAAAGACTGACTTACCTACTGTGTCGCAGAAAACTTCCAGGACCATATATGTATGTGTATGTGTATGTATGTATATTTATATCTGTATCTGTCTATCTACAACTTAGAGGTCAAGTCCAAACCCACCCACCCACTCCCATTTTACAGATAAGAAAATTGAGGCCCAAAGAACTCAAGTGACTTGCCCAAAGTCACACAGTGAAATAGCAGAAGTGAAATTTGAACTTGAGTCTTCCAGTTCCAGACCCCATACTTTTTCTTAATGGAGTCAGTCCTAGAAACATGTGGTTCCCAGGGAGAAATTAAAATATGCCCTCAGATATATTTTATATAGGAAATATTTCAAGAAACAGTGATTGCAAATACCTCCACCGATGTAGATTGCTTCCAATACAGAATGTCTCTAGTTCTATATTCAAAGTCTTTCTAGATTGGTAAGACTTTCATAACTTGCACTTCTCTGACAAAAGCCTTTAAGAACTTCTGTCTATACCATGGTATAGAATCAAAGGAGTGCCTTAGTGAAGATTTACAGCTGATTTGGCGAGGGGGAGGGGGAGTTTCTAGAGCTGCCTTGAAGGGGAATAGAAGGAATGACATAAAAGAGTTAACATGAGCACATCAAGGATAATTGGATGGGGGGTGAGTAGGAAGGACATGAGAAGGAAAAATCCCCCAAAATCTAGCTTAGTAGTGGCAGAAACAACTGAGTATGATGGCCCTTAACTCCTGTGCCATTTTCTCCTTGTTCGTGCCTTAAAAGTCATTTCCCAGATGCCAAATGCCTTCCTGATTCCTGAAGGACAGGATTCACCAAAATGTTGGACATAGGGCAATTATCCCCATTCTACATCTTATTTGCTTGGTTGTAGCCTTACACAAGGTAGAGGGATATATGTGGCAGAAGTCCAGGAATTGTTTCTAATTGCAAAAGATATTTCCAGAGAATTTAGAAATTTAGAATAGAACCAGAGAATTTTAGTTCTAGAAAGAGCAATCAGAGACAATGAAAAGAGAACACAGCAAAAGTGGAGATAGTAAAGGCCTTTGTGCTATGATTTCAGGTGTTCTGTTCCCTCTTCCTCATTACCTAAAATTCCATCACTTTTTAAAGAGACATTCATTTAATTTGAAGAGTACCTTATATGCCCTTTCTGTCTTCTTTGAAAATATAAGCACCACAGGGAAAATAACCAGCAAAATGTATCAGTCATCAATACCTTAGAAAGAATCAGTTTATCATCTCAATTTCTTTCAGGAAAATTAACTGAGATAAAAGGCACTGGAGGGAAAGGATTTCTGCTGGGGTGGGAAAAAAAGAAGGGCTAATCTAGTGCTTTAATAAGTCAATTAAAGCACCTGTAAGTATAAGGGAGGGGAAAAGAGAGGAGGATAGAGAATGAAGATGTGATAAATGAGACAGAACCAAAGATCCACTTCATCTGCAACAGAATTCAATGTAGGTTGAACCCTAGGAAGATATTTAGAAGAATATAAGGAAGCAGTAGTACCCAAGAATAGGCAGAAACTATACTATAGACCAGAAATCCACACTCTTTTTGAAATGAGGCTTTGCCTTCCTCATTTGAAACCTTCTGATTTTACAAAAAGAAGGGATCTCCACGAGCTTGGAGGGACGAGCTAAGTGAAGGTTATTTGTATTCAATTCAATAGACAAGTTTTTCACTTATTAAGTGCCTTCAAGGACCCAAGTGCTGGCCTAGGTGCTGAGGTTATAAAGATAAAAACAAAGCAGGTGTCCTGTCCTCAAGGGGCTTATATTCTACTGGGGAAATACAACAGACACACAAGGAAGTAAATACAAAGTGTAATTTTCAGAAGACTATATAAAGCCTTTAGGGAGGAGGCAGCATTTAAAGCACTGGAGTTGTGAGGAACAAACATATTGCCCTCCCATGTCTCCTAGGGAGGGGAACAGGTCCTTTGCCCTAATGATTGGATATTGATTTAAATGATTTACATTAAGTTGAGGTCTCCTCCTGTCTATGCAGACATAATAGGATAGGCTAGATTAGGAACAGAAAATGAAATGGACCTATGGTTTCACTGGTATGAAGATTTCCATGTTGGTAAAGTTTCTCTACTGACAGAGGTTGGTTACTTCTCTTCACCCCATGGTCTTAGATCAGATCTTTTTTTGTGAATGGATCCGTGTCCCAGCCTAGTGAAGCCTATGGACTTCTCAGAATAATGTTTTAAAGGAGCAACATAAAATACATAGAATTACAAAGGAAACCAGTTATATTGAAATAGTTAAGATAATTTTTTCTAAATAAAATAAAATAAACTCACGGACTCTTTGTTTGAGGATTGTTTATAACCCTGAGAGGCTGTGACCTGCCCTGGATTACACAACCAGTATGTTTCAGAGACTATTCTTGAGTCCAGGTCTCCCTGGCTTTCAGAAAAACACTCTTGCCATCACACAATGCTGCCTTCCCCCAAAAAGATGATAAGCATTAAAAACACTGACGTTTATAAAGTGCTTTTAAGTTTGTAGAATGTTTCTCACATGTTACAACTTGATCTTTACAACAATCCTATAAGACTCATAAGTTATCTCTCTTTTACAGATGAGGAAATTGAGGCTGGGGGAGATGAAGAGATTTACCCAGGGCCACAAAGAGGTAAAAGAATAAAAGCATTTTTACATGGCCTGCTATGTGTCAGGACCCATGGCTATGTAGTTAACAAATGCTATGTCATTTGGTAGTTACAATAGCCTTGCAAGTAGGTGCTTGTAAAATAGAGATAATTTTACAGTTGAGAAAACGGAGGCAAACAGGGATTAGAAACTTGATTAAGTGACTTCCCCAAAGTGACATAACTCTTTAGTATCTGAGACTGACTCTGTACTCAGGTCTTCCTTGATTAGCAAATAGTAAACGTTATATAAATGCTAATAATTATTATTACAGTCCTTTATCTACTGAGCCAACCAGCTGCCTGCCCCCTTTGCTTATGACTAGTAAAGGGCTCAATCAATGATCCATAGATTCAAAATTAGAAGGGACCTGTGTTGCACTAATGCAATGTTCACACCCAGATTCTTCAGTCAGTAGAATCCAAAAATGTGCATTGTATCTTTCTGCTTTGAGCTAGCAAGGGGGTGAGGGGAGGGACTGGAGATCAGGTATCTCCTCACTCCAAGTTTCTCTCCTTGACATCTGAATAAAGGAATTTTAGAGAAAAATCCCCTTAGATCTGCAAGAAAACTGGTAAGCAAGGTATCCTTTGAATTTTCAAAGAAGAAAAGAATAATCAAAGAAAATAAAGAAAAATGCTTCCTACCTAGAGAAGTATTGTAATGCACAAACAATGCCTCCCTCTTAATTAGAACTTAATCACTTTTAATATTTGTTAATATAAAACCTATTCCACCTGTGATTTGCAGATCATGTGATTGCTTCATATATTGTTCTACAAAGACACATTCGTAATTTTTTTTAAGTTAGCACTTGAATTTTGCACCCCATGTTGATTGTGGAAAAATTGATATTTTAAAAATATGTTTTGTCCTGCTTTTGAAATACATTAATCTTTTCTTCATTAATCTGCTTTCCCTAAACCTTTTCCTAATTCTTCTCAAGGATTCCCCACCTGCTGTGCAGGCTACACAACAGAGTGAATCTAATCATGGCTTGAATTATTTATTTTTTATCAGCTTAATCCATATTTTTGTGTTATTCGCTTTCTAAAGTCAGACATTTCATATACAGTGCTGAGCAATGCTGGGAGTTAAAAGGCAGGAACAACAGAGATAAGATAATAAAATGATGATTATTTTCTGAAAAACTCTTAGTTCTACATATGAGTTAGGCTTGGTCCTTAGACTTACTGATTTCATATTAAACCTTTAAATTAAATTAAATGACCTTTAAAATTCTCTCTAGTCCCAAGGAATTTCCAATTTCTAGATTATGTCCAGAATGCATTCTTTTAGAAGTCTTCCCTCTATAGTCTTGTTCATGAGCCAATTGCTTTTTATTCATTAAGGTTGTGACCAGGTAGAAACCTTAGAGACAGTTTATTACAACACTTCCATCTTATAGAGGGGCAAACTGAGGACCAAAGATGAGAAATGACCTGATTAATGTCATACAGTGACAAATCAGAGATGGAGACCTACATTCTCTGACTCCCATTCTTCCCACTATACTTCATTGCTTTGTGTAATACACAAATACCAGATAGAATAGTAAAGGCTCAAGTGCCTTAAAATTTTAGACTCCAACCTGCTGCTGTATAAGGTAGGGCCCTGAGTGATTCTCAGGGCCCGTGTTTGAGTGACTGACTTTAGTGACAGTAAATAATCATTCATTTTTTTAAAAATGAACAATCAAATGTGGTTTCATTTTATGCAAAATGGCAACCTTAGGATAATATGAGGAAATGACTCAATTTGTGACAATTAGAGCTGTCAGGGAAAGGGTTGGGAAGACATATATACTCAGTACCCTCTCATAGTAAGCAAATGGGTTATGTAGCCTTGAATTCAACTTAACAAACGTTTATTAAGACCCATACCATTTAGGTTATACAAAGTACTAAGAATACAAAAAGTGATGAAAAGCTACACATCCCATATCCTAAAGGAATTTACAGTCTACTAAAGAGTATATGACATGTGCAAAAGAAAATGCGATTATACTAGCATTTGGGCAAAACATTAGTCATTGCATTCATATACCATAATTTAGGTATTCCCTAATAGATTAGCATGTTTCCAAATTGTTGCCTCTATAGAAAAAGGTTCTATGACTATGGTTTGTATATATAGATACTTTTCTTCCTTCTTCAATCTTTTTTGGAGTCCAGCCATGTTATGGTATGTCAAAGGCTATGATATATTTGAAAAGATAAGCCTGGGCAAACTCAGGATGGTGCCAGAAATATTTCAGAAGAATTAGCAGTTAGGGAGTTCTTCTACAAGTAACTTGTATTCTTAATTTACTTACTGCTGGGATTAAGTCAGTGTATAAAACATTGGATCTGGAGTTAGGAAGACCTGAGTTCAAATGAGCCTAAGACTTAAGACTCCAGCCTCCAGCCCCAGACTTGCTAACTGTGTAACCTAGGACTACTCACTTAACATGTTTGCCTCAATTTCCTCAACTATAAAATGGGCATATAATAGCACCTACCTCCCAGGGACATCTTAAGGATCCAATTAAATATTTGTAAAGTGATTAGCACAGTGCCTGGCACATACTAAGAGCTTCATAAACCTTCTTTCTGTCTTTCCTTCCTTCGTTTATTTTTTAAAACTTATTTTATTATGAACTAAAGAAATAAAATAATCATTTCTATAACATAGTAGAATAGAAAAAAAGATAATAGATTTGTGGTTTCATATGCAATTATGTACAACTTGCTATTCCTTTAAAATGAATATTAAAATTATCATGCAATGTTCCTTTTTTTTCTTCTTTCCCGCCTCCCCCCACCCCAAAAACGGCTACCATTGGACAATAATATGTATGTACACACACACACACACACACACATAAAATTGTTCCACATATACTTCAATTTATCAGTCCCTTCTCTGGATGAAGATAGTGTCTTCCACAGGTCCTTTAAAGCAAATTTGGTTATTTATAATCGTCAAAATTACTTAGTCACACAAAATGTTCTTAAAACATTGGTAGGGGTGGCTAGATGATGCAATGAATAGAGCACTGACCCTGGAGTCAGGAGGACCTGCGTTCAAATGCAGCCTCAGACACTTAACACTTAATAGCCATGTGACTTTGGGCAAGTCACTTAACCCCAATTGCCCAGCCTTCTCCCCCACAAAAAGCAAAAAAAAATTTTTTTGGCATTACTTTATACAATGTTCTCTTGGTTGTGCTCATTTTACTCATATACTTTTCCATTAACTAATAACTTTATAAGATAATTCAAAGTCTTAAGGAACTATTTCCCCTTCACTTATAAACAATACATACATATATATATATTCAGACTCGAGAACTTTTGTTTCTCCAAATGAATTTAATCATTCTTTTGTTCATCCCTCTAAAGTATCTCCTTGGTAATTTGATTGATATAGACCTAAATATGTAATAAATTTAAGTAGTATTATCAGATTTATTATACAGTTAAGGGTCAATTGTGAACAATGGATATGTCTTCAATTATTTAAATTCTTTTATACACTTTTAAGGATAGCTAGATTATGCAGTGGATAGAGTGTTGGGCCTAAACTTAGGAAGACTCATCATCCTGAGTTCAAATTTGGTCTCAGACAATTACTAGTTCTGTGACTCTGGACAAGTCACTTAAACCTATTTACCTTAGTTTCTTATGTGTAAAATGAACTGGAGAAGGAAATGGCAAACCACTCTAGTATCTTTGCCAAGGAAATTCCAAATAAGCATATAAAGAGTCACACATGACTGAAACAACTGAACTACAACATTCCTTTAAATAATTTTTATTTGTATCTATATAGGTTTTGTGTGTGTTCCTTGGTAGATGGACTCCCAGATAGTTGTATTTATTTTGTAGTTATGTTGAGTAGGATTTCCCTTCCTGATTTGCTCCTGGATTTTGAATATACATATATGTGTGTATGTATATACAGACATGTATATGTATAATGTATAGATAAATATACATGATTATATGAGTATATACACATGCATTTAATTTTCATATATATTTAATTTCTTCTGTATTTTGTTATTTCATTATTATGATTTTGCCTCACAGTTATTGCTTCTATGATTTGATCTTTTACCCATCCATTATTCAGGATGCAATTATTTTTCCAGCTAAGTTTCTGTCTTATCTTTACTATTTTCATTATGATTTTAATTGCATTGTCATCTGTAAAAGATGTGTTTAGTCTTTCAGCTTTTTTATACTTATTAAAATTTCTCTGTTCACTAAGACATGGTCTAATTTTTATAAAGATATCATATGGTGCTGAAAATATGTATATTCTTTGGTGGTGCCATTAAGAAGATACCATTTGACTTTCAGCTTTAAATTTTCCAACGGTTTTTTTCAGTTCAACATTGTGTTTCTAATTTTTCTTTCTTTAGAATTATCTAGCTTTGAGGAAAGATCATTAAATTTTTATATAACAATTGTATTATTATCTATGTCTTTTTGTGCAATTCAATTAATGTTTCCTTATAATTTAAATGTTCTGTCAGTTTCTATATGTAAGCTAAATGTTGATATTAGTTCATTTTTCCATGTTTCTTTTAAGCACAATATAATTTTCCCACTTGTCTCTCTTGATATTATAAATTTTCATTTTTGCTTTGTCTGATAGCATCATTGAAATGCTTGCTTTCTTCAATTTACCTAATGAATAGTAAATTTTATTTATCTCTTATTTTTTATTTTTTTCAAATGCTTTATTAACTTCTGATTTACATCATTCATTTCTGCCAGATTTTGAGTTACAAATTTTCTTCCCATTTTTCCCCTACCCACCGCCCCAAAATAGCAGTCCCACAGGATATCCCCTCCTCCAATTTGTTCTCTCCCATATTTTCTCCCATACCCCTTTTGACTTTTCCAGTGGATCTCTATGCCACAGTGCCTGTATATCTTATTTCCCAACTACATGTAAAATAGTATTGATAATAGTATATATATATATATATATATATATATAATATAATATATACACACACACATATATATACATACATATTTGAATATTTAATTTTAAAACTTTGAATTCTAGATTCATTCCCTTCCTCCCTTGTCACCCACCCTTACTGGTAAGATAAGTGGTTCAGTATAGGATGTACATGTGTGGCTAATGCAAAACAATAACATAGTAGATATATTGTAGAAGACTGACTATACTTCCCTCCCTCCTATCCCACCTCCCACTTGTTCTATTGTCTACTTTGATCCCGTCCCTTTTCAAAAGTGGGTGCTTCCAACTTTCCTCCCCCCTAGCCTGCCCTCCCTTCCATCATCCCCACTCTCATCTCCTTCCCCCCCCCACTCTCCTGGAGGGTGAGATACCCTATTTAGTGTGTATTTCATTCCCTCCTCAAGCCAAATTCAATGGGAATAAGGTTGACCCATTCCCTTTTGCCTTCCTATTCTTCCCCTCCATTGTAACCATTTTCCTTTGCCTCTTCTATATGAGATAGTTTACCCCATTCTGTCTCTCCTCATCTCCTCTCATTATATTCCTCTCTCACCTCTTAATTTCACCTTTTAAGTATCATCCCTTCCTGTTAAAGTGGTCCTGTGCCCTCTATCTATGTATACCTGTAAACATATATACACACATTCACATGTGTATTCATATGTCCATATACCCTTATATATAGACAAATATATAGACACACACATATATTTATATTCCCTTCAACTACTGAGAAAAGTTTCATAAGTTACAATTATTGTTTTTCCATGTAGGAATGTTAATAGTTCAACTTTTATAAGTTCCTAATGATTTCTTTTCCCTGTTTACCTTCTCATGCTTCTCTTGCTTCTTGTATCTGAATGTCAAATATTCTGTTCAACTCTGGTTTTTTTTCAGCAAGAATGCTTGAAAGTCCTCTATTCCACTGAATGACCATATTTTCCCCTGAAACATGATACTCAGTTTTGCTGGGTAGGTGACTCTTGGTTTTAATCCCAACTCCTTTGACCTCCAGAATATCATATTCCAAGCCCTTCAATCCCTCAGTGTAGAAGCTGCCAGTCCTGAGTTATCCAGATTGTGTTTCCACAATATTCAAATTTTTACCACCTCCAAGGTCAAAGATCAACACATTTCTCTTGGCATCAACCTTTTTGTCCAAGCCATAAGCAATAGCAGGAGCTGGTAGCTCATTAATGATAGAGAGAACATTGAGACCAGCTATTGTTCCAGGATCTTTGGCTCTGCCAAAAAAAAACCCAAATTGCATCAGGAAGCATTGGACATGATTGAAAATGACGAAACAGCAACAAGTCATGCTAAATGCTGATGTTAGCAAAGTTAGTTGAATATCTTTTTTTTTCTTTTTGGATGGGGGTTTTACCATTGAAGATGGCATCTTTGAGGTCAAGTCGACAGCTGGGGACACCCACTTGGGTGAGGAGGATTTTGACAACCAAATGGTCAACCATTTCATTGCTGAGTTCAAGCAAAAGCACAAGAAAGACATCAGTGATAACAAGAGGGCTATTTGCCATCTTCATACTGCTTGTGAACATGCAAAGTGTACCCTCTCTTCCAGTACCCAGGCCAGTCAATTGAGATTGACTCCCTCTATGAAGGTATCGACTTCTATATATCAAACACCCAAGCCCATTTTGAAGAACTGAATGCTGATCTCTTCTGTGGCATGCTGGACCCTGTGGAGAAGGCCTTAAGAGATGCGAAACTAGAAAAGTCTCAGATTCATGTCATTGTCCTGGTGGGTGGTTCCACTAGAATCCCCAGAATCCAGAAGCTTCAGCAAGACTTCTTCAATGGCAGGAAGTTCAACAAGAGTATCAATCCTAATGAGGATGTTGTTTATGGTGCAACTGTCCAGATTAGGAGAAGGAGTGTTCAGTAGGCTTGCTATTTTGGGGTGGGGGTAGGGGAAAGACAGGGAGAAAAAAATTATAACTCTCAATCTTGTGGAAATGAATGTTGAAAACTAAATATAAATAAATAAATATTTTTTTTCAAATCCTATAAAGAATTGCTGCAAGATTGATTACTTTCTCTTATTACTTAAAGTAAAGTACATGTAGAAAACATGGGTGAAACCATTTAAGAAGCTACAGTTCTCAAAAGAGACAAAAGGATGTCAGATTTATACCCCAATCCTCTCACATTACAGATGAGGAACTCAGAGAGGGCAAGGGATTTTGCCCAAGGTCATATAGGTAATAGAAGCAGGGTCAAAACCATATCCTCTGAAACCAAATCCAACACCTTTCTGCTATACTCACATATCATTAAGAATTGAATGAATGAATGAATGAATGAATGAATGAATGAATGAATGAATGA
>NW_027186296.1:43676876-43727316 GCF_028583685.1 Petaurus breviceps papuanus
TGAATGAATGAATGAATGAATGAATGAATGAATGAATGAATGAATGAAAACGCATTTATTGGGGCGGCCAGGTAGCACAGTGAGTAAGAGCACTGGCCCCAGTGTTGCGATGACCTGGGGATCGAATCTGGGCTCAGACACTTAGCACCCACCCAGAAACACCTGGCCATGTAACCTCGAGCAAGTTACTTAACCCTGATTGCTTAAAAAAAAGAGAGAAAAAGCATTTATTAAGCACTTTCTAGTTACAAATATTTTCATGTCATCTTGGACACCTAGGACATAGGTTGTCAATTTCCACTTCAGAGGACGATGCCACACTAGCAATAAACTGCCTAGATATGTTGCCTGCTTTCCAATTAGCCCATTAAGCCAGGATTTCAGACTGTAATGACAGCTCTCATTTCCTATCATCAATGACCATCAGTGCATAAAGACTTTCCTCATACTAACTAGCAGTTGACTCTGGCCTTCTTAAGACTAAGTACAGCAACCACATTTCCCCTTTGGGATGTGAGTGTAAAGGTCCACTACCCTTCCTGGGGTAATGCCATTTTATAACATGGTTCCACCAAATCCAGAATAATCTCATCACTTACAAATTGTAAGCCATTTGTAAAGCCCCATGATTTATGCAATTTTCCCATGGAGTGGGACATTAGGAACTCAGCCACATTTCATTATCCATTTGAATAACTTTTTCAATTTAGAGCTTGCTGCCTAACCATGAGTGTTAAATTATGACTAGATTTTCTCTCTGCCTAGTGGGAGCACTAAATAGATAAATAAAAATCATCGCAGAATAATTGTAGGTGCTGTGGGCTAAAAGCCAAACCAGGCTCAGATCAGCTTCTGAGACTTATAAGTCTAGTTTCCTTTTAGCCCATCATAATAAGGTATTCAAATGTAATCCTTTCTTTCTGTTTGTGCACAGTGGAAGTATGCATATAATGATACTGGGCATTAGTCAACTCAGTGTTTCCATTTTGAGATCCAAAGAAAAGACTGAACGGGAGACGAGATATCTCTAGTTATCCTCCATATCTGGATTTATAAATTAAGGGCTTTATCAAATTTTAACATTTAAAAACTTTTCAACCAGCCTCCTAATTTGTCTCTTAAGATCATGAGGAGTAGATGCTCATAGGTGATAAAGTTGTAAAAAATCATGAATGGAGGGATGGTGGGATTCAGTGTGAGATAATGTGATTCAGGGTGGGAGGCAGTGTGTTATCAATATGGTTAGAAATCTGTACATGGAGTTAGAAAGATAAGTTCAAACCCCACATCCAGCCTTTATTTGCTGTGTGGATAATCCTGGCCAAGTCACTTACCTTATCTGAATTTTCTCATCTGTAAAATGGGGTGAATAAGACCTTTACTGCCTATTGTATAAGGCTTAAATGAAATGATGTGTGTAACGTGTTTTTGCCAACTAGATGCTCTATATAAATGCCAGCTGTTATTATTCCTTGAACAGAGCATCTCATTTTAAGATTTCAAAATCTCAGAATTGAATGGGTTCTCAAATAGTTAAACCTGTTCCTTAGCATAAGTCTTGTTTCTAACCCAAAGCTGTTGAGAGGATCATGACTACTGGAGACAATGATGAACAAACTCCAAGCTCCAGTGGAGGCATTGAATTCCAGGACATATAAATAAGGGACAACTTGCATCCTTCATGCCTTTCCTTCACTCCTTAGTTTTTCCTATACTCATTTATATTCCTTTCACCCTAACACATACATTGTATTATAAGCTCCTGAAAGACTGCGATTGTATGGTCTTTCATCTTATCTGGAGCACCTTGGACAGTGCTTTATAGGCAGTAATCGCTTAATAAATATTTGTTGAACTGAATTTTTTAAACACTGAGCCTGCTTCTATACCAGTTCTTTTCATGTGGCTACTTGTTTTATTTTTACATATACCTAGCTTATTTTCCCTCATATAACTAGCTCCCTGTAACACCTTCCACATAAACAAAATGAGGGAGTTCTTCCTGGTTCCTATTCAGAGAAGGGAGGGTCATTCATGGAGAGGCATGGGGGTATAACAGGAAAAAGCAATAAATTTGGAATCCAAGGGACTGGGCTTAAATCTCACCTCTATCATTTATAACCAATGTGACCTCCATCAAATAACATCTCTGGGTCTCAGTTTCCTCCTCTGTGAAATAAAAGAGTTAGACTACATGATCTCTAAAGACCATGCTGGTCCAGGATCTATGATCCCCCATGCCCTTAAGTGGACTGGGTTAGTTCTTGTAAGGATCTAGATACCTTCTGGCAGCATAATCTCTCTCCAACCCTTTGGAACCTGTAGAAGACTAGCTAATCTCATAGAGTGATTCAGGAAGATTATGGAGTGTTTTATCATTTTCATGAGTGAAAATCTAAGGTATCAAGGGAAATTTCCTAAAAGAAGATGATGTCAATGTTGAGTTTTGATAGTAGCTCCACCATTGACCTGCTGTCTTGCCTTGAGTATATCACATCATCACTCTGTTCTCCAGTTGGATCTCTCCCTTTGAGCAGTCAAAGAGATTATGAGATGGCCATTTTAAATTCATTCTGAGATCCCATAGTGAAAGAGTTATCTGAGTAGCTAGTAAGTCAGATATGTTCAGTTCACATCTCCAGAAAAAAAGGCCTGAAAAAATTATGAAATAAGTGGTTTGTCTTTAAACCCTCTCTATTGTGCACTTATAGCCCCAGGCTCTTGCCAGATACCCAACACCTTTCTACTACTTCCTTGACTACTCAGAGTCTCCCACTGAATCACTGTTCTCCCCTCTGGGTCTTACCTCAAATCACCACCTTTGTTGCCATTATAAAACTTTCCTTGTCCTATGTTGCATTCCCATTGGATCCCTGCTAAATGACTGACAAACCAATCTAATAATTTAACCAGCAACAAGGTGAAAATGACTGCCAAATACTTTAAGAAAACTTACTTGGCCCCTCAACCCAAAGGATTGGCTAATATGAAATTTTCAAGGGGAAAAACAGAGATGAAAAGGTGGTATTTTGAAACAGAGTTGCTATTTTGTATTTCATCAAAACATTTGACAAAGATTTTTTGACAAGATGGGAGAATATGGTCTGGATTATAACAGAGTAAGGTAAATTTGGAATTGATTGAATAACTAGAAGCAAAGAATAGTGACTAATGGATGGATGTTAACCTGAAGGAAGGTTGATGATAGAGAGCCCCATGGCTCTGTCCTTGGCTCTGTTCTATTAACAGTTTTTTTCAATGATGTGAATGAAGGTATAGATGGCATGTTTATCAAATTTTCAGGTGACATGAAACTGGGAGGAATAGTTAACATACAGAATTATCGAGATGTAAAAAAGTCTTGATGGTTAAGACGGCGGGCAAATTCAAAGGAGATTAAATTTAAGAGGGATAAAAGCAAAGTCTATATTTTAGGTTCACAAATTAAACTTTGCAAGTATCCAGCAATTTGGTTAACTAGAAGGTCATTTGGGAAAAAAACTGATAATTTTAGTGGACAGTAATCTAAATATAAAGTTAAGATAAAAATTAGCTAAATCAATTTTAGGTTACACTAATAGATGAGTGTACAGAACAAAAAAAAAATTGTAATTCAATTCTCTTCTGCCTTACACTGCCTCTAGAGTACTGTACTCAATTCTGGGCAGCACATTTTAGAGAGGACATTGAAAAGTTGGAGCATGTCCAGGAAGAATGATTCAAAACCATGTCATATAAGGATCAATGGAAAGAATTAGGATCATTTAGCCTAGAGAATAGAAGAGTTATGGAGGCTATAGTTGCTGTCTTCTAGTATCTGAAGGGCTTTCATATGGAAGATAGATTAGATTTGTTTTACTTGGTCCCAGATGGCAGAATTCTGAGCAATGGGTACAAGCTGAAGGGGAGCTAATTTAGGATTGATGTAAGAAAACCTTTCTAAGGAGTTAGTGGGCTCCCCACCCCTGGAAGTCTTCAAGTGGAAGTCATATGGTAAATTGGCAGGAATTTTGGAAAGATGGCCACTATTAGGGATGGGTGAGACAAAGAAGACTTTGAGTTCTTTGAGATTCATTTAGAAGACTGTGATTTGATGATTCAACAATCCTGTTCAATGATCATGTGTCTTTGGAATGATGTATGATGTCCAGCAAGGTCTTCACTCACTTTTTAAGAAAGGTGTTTAATTTAGTTAAGATCTAATGAAATATATATTAGAAAACTTTTCAGCAAGCATTCAAATGATAACAAAAGCTTTCAACTTAGCTCTCAGTTATCCAGAAAATTGGATTGCTTTGAATTGCTCTTTCTCTGGGCATTGTAGTGAATCAAGATTTTGCTATAGATGGAAGAAATATATATATTTTTTTCAAATAAGCTTTGTCTTGGCTTCCCATTGTTTCTTTTCATTTTAATTCCCTTCTGGCATATTTCTTGAGATAATTCTCCTCATTGATTTTTGGAGTCTTTTCCCTTAAAGGCATTTTTTCTGCATAAATTTTGAAATTATACAACATACATTTTTTCTAATTTGATTTATGCCTTTTTGTTATCTCATCCTTTTTCCCCCTGAATTCTCTCATTTATATTTATATATTTTTCATTGATTTCCTTTTGCTAAAAACCTGTTTACTCTCCTTTTTCTCTGCTCTCTTTGTTTACTTCTCCCTTTCTAAGGATTTTTCTTTCTTTCCTTCCTCACTTCCATAATTTTAATCCTTATTTTCTCTCTTTCACCTCTCAATAATGTTGTTTCCTCATTTTCTTGTTTGACCTCCTACCCTAATCAATCAGTTAATCAAGAAATATGCACAGGAAATTTTAAAATAATTATACAGATTATAGAAACTGATACAATATTCACAAGTGTAGCTAGGAATGTCATCAATTATAGTTTTGTGTGACAAGTTCATGTTAGTGATGTATCATACATCAATAATTCAAAAGTCCCATGATTTCATCCATATGGATCCTCTCACAATAAATAGGTAGAGTGCACAACCTCTTCATCCCTAGTAGACAGTGTTTGAGTTGCTGTGCCACCCAAAATTTATTACTTGAAGGCCATTTGTTTGACAACAGCTCTCTCTCCACTTAATTTGTCTGGTCCTTAGACAAGAGATCTATGCCCCAAATACTGGTATAATACAGTCTTAGTCAAATCTACTAATCTTTAAGAATTCTGGCTTACTTCCAAACTTTGGCCATGATCACATTAATTGTAATAAGGATTTAAAAAAATAGATAAGGGACACCAGGTGGTGCAGTGGATAGAGCACTGGCCCTGGAGTCAGGAGGACCTGAGTTCAAATCCGACCTTAGACACTAGCTATATGACCCTGAGCAAGTTCCTTCTCCCCAATTGCCTCCAAAGGAAAAAAGAAAAAGCACCAGCCAAGGTGCTGGTCACCTCTACTCATATTGTAATTACAAGATACATACATGAAAAAAAGGCCCTCTTAGGGTTGGCTAGGTGGTACAGTGAATAGAGCACCAGCCCTGGAGTCAGGAGGACCTGAGTTCAAAATGTGACCTCAGACACTTAATACTTTCTAACTGTGTGATCCTGGGCAAGTCACTTAATCCCAGCTGCCCTGCATTCCCCCATCCAAAAAGAAATAAAAGATATTCAACTAACTTTGCTAACATCAGCATTTAGCATGACTGTTGCTGTTCAGTCATTTTCAATCATGTCCAATGCTTCCTGATGCAATTTGGGGTTTTTTTTGCAGAGCTACAGGAAATTCTTTGTCATTTCCTTCTCCAGCTCATTTTACAGATGAAGAAATGGAATCAAACAGGATTAAGTGACTTGTCCAGGGTCACACTTCTAGTAAGTGTCTGAGGACAGATTTGAACTGATGAAGATGAGTCTTCCTGACTCCAGGCCCAACACTCTGTCTATTCTACCACCTAACTGCCTATTTAGCATAACAAATTAATCTAAAAGTATTATTGGGAACCAGAAAATGTTATTAAGTACAAAGACCTTTTATTTATTTGAAATTTCCACCATACATATCTCCAAAAGGATTCAGGGTATTCTACATGTTTAGGTGGCACAATAGACAGAGTCATGTACCTGGAGGTAGGGAGGCCCGCTTCTGAATCCAACTTTAAATGCTAGTAGCTATGTGATCCCAAGCAAGTTGCTTAACCTCTGTCTGCCTCAGTCTTCTCATCTGTAAAATGGGGGTAATAATAGCACCTACCTTCCAGGGTTGTTGTGAAGATAAAATAAGATGTTTGTAAAGTACTTTGCAAATGTTAGAGTGCTACAAAAATGCTGCCATTGTTATTTAAAATAAGATGAGAATAAAACTAAATAGATCATTTGAAGAAGTGGTATCAAACTCAAAGAAATAGCACCACTAAGGCATACATAAATATCCTTGTGTATTGCCTATTGACTTAAAAAACATATACTAATATTTTCTATGTTCTATTCTATTTTTATTTATTTTGTTAAATATTTTTCCAAAATATTTCAGTCTGGTGCTGGAAATACTTAAGAGTGTTCCAGTATTGGTTAGCTTTGATCTAAAGAAAATCAGAGCAGTATAACAGAAAGGACATTGGATTGTTAGAAGATGTGAATTTGAATTCTGAAATTCCTATTTAATACCTCTTGACTTTGAGTAAGCTGCTTAACTTTTCTGGGAACTCATTTGTAAAAGTAAAGTCATTGAAGATTAGTCCCAGAGAAAAACTAAAGATATAACTTTCTTCCCTCCATTGCAGAGGTAAGGGTACTGTGGATAGAAAATATTGTACGTATTGTCAGACACAGTCAACATGTTGGCTGGTTTTTGTGAACTGCTTTCTCTCTTTTTAAATCTTTGTTTCAGGGATGACATTGGGCGAGGACTGATATGTTTTTAATAGTTGCAATATAAAAATAAAGAACACCCATCAAAAATTTTAAAAGGAAAATTTAAAAATAAAAAGGAAAAATTTAAAGAAAAAATTTAAAAAGCAAACAACTTTAAAAGAGTTTGGATGAGGGCAAGTGGGTGGCACAGTGAATGGAGCACCAGCCCTGGAGTCAGGAGGACCTGAGTTCAAATCCAACCTCTGACAGTTAACACTTGCTAGCTGTGTGACCTTGGGCAAGTCACTTAACTCCGGTTGCCCTGCCCTCCACCCTCCAAAAAGACCAAAAAGAAAAGTTTGGATCTAGATGATCTAGAGCAGGGGTTCTTAACTTTGGGGGGTGTCTTGTACACCTTGGACAATTTGTTGAAGCCTAAAGATGAACTCCCCAGAATAAAATTTTCAAAGGCATAAAGTACATTGTATTATGAAGGATACCAATGATATTGAAATACATTTATTATTTTTTTTAAGTTCACAGACCCTGTCTTAAGAACTTCTGATCTAGAGTCAGTACAATGAAGTGAATAAAGTATCAGACTCGAAGTAAGGTGACATGGGTTCAAATTATGTTTCAGGCAGCAGTTGGGTGACCTTGAGTAAGTCATCTCACATTCTTCTGTGTGTTTCCTCAGTCATAAAATAATAATGATAATAATAAGAGTAATGATACCTTCTTCCCAGGGTAATTGTGAGGAGCAAGTAAGATTATGTATATTACATATTCATAATAAAGTAAGATTATTAATATTATATATTCACTTCATGAACCTTCAAGCATATACATTTCATCTATTATTATTCTGATCTCCAAAATCTCTTTTGATTTTAAGTCCTTTTATCCAAAATAACAGAATAGATGCTACAAGGGATATAGTTGGGCTAAGCAATATAAATTAGTTCCAAGTTTCCTGGAAGCTAAGTTAAAACACACACACACACACACACACACACACTGGGTTGCACAGTTTTTGTTTTCTGATATAAGCCAGTATGGAAATATCCCAGGAGACCATTTCTTTCCTAGAATGAAACTCAAGCAAAAATTGGTCATGTGGACTTTCCTATAAGACACATTCAGTATCGCAACAAACAATATCTTTAGCCATGGTTTTAAGAAGACACAAATACTGTTCTGATAGACTGGAGATATGAATTCATAAGATCGTTGGCCCATAAAACCATTTCAAGCTATTTAATGAGTTTTGGTGAGATGAAACAATGTGGTCATCAACCAATTCAATCTTTTGAGATTAAGGAAACACCCTGGAAGATGGTTAGGACAAAGAGAAACTGTGAAATATCTGTAATATTCTCTTCATTTTAGTCTTAGCCTCATACCTGTGGCATGCTCTGCATAGATTAGAAATCTACCATCACTATCAGAGGTAATACATCACATTGATTGGGCTTACGCTGCTTTTTCACCATCTACATGATGTGCTTCAATCTGTAGTGACTCATTCACCAAAATGCTTAGATGCCCTGGGTGAGCATTGTGAACAACCACATCTTTTAACTATGGGACAAAATACCTTAATATCGTAAATTTAATTCCAAATAAATATATCACTTACTAAAGTATGTGCAACACAGGGATTGTCATTAAAGTGTACATATTCTTTCTTTTTTTTTTGGAGACAGAAGGGCAGGGCAATTGGGATTAAGTGACTTGCCCAAGGTCACATGTCTAGTTTTGTGTTAAGTTTATGAGGTCAGATTTGAGCTCAGGTCCTCCTGACTCCAGGACCAGTGCTCTATTCACTGCACCACCTAGCTGCCCCAAAAGTGTACATATTCTTATTGAGGAATTACAGAATACTCAGGACTCTTCCTGGGACTGATTTGCTTATGTATATCCCTATGCAGTATGGGTGGACATTAGAAATTGAATTAAGTCTACTTCCAATTTCCCCATAATTCATCTACATTGAAACATTGCCAGGAAGTTGTGATATAGCCCTACCTGCATACCACTATAGTGTTCTGTGAGGATACCTTTAGAGCCACATGTGTCTGTGTCCTGCTTCAGAGCACAGCAAAAGGGGGCTTAGAGGGCAGTTAGAAGTATGATGCTCATGTAGCTTACCCAGCCTTGTCACTGTAATGCACCTCTAGAGAGCTTTGAACAAATTCCTCAGAAGAGTGGTTCATTTTTTGAAAGAACTGTGTAATGCCATAGCTGAAGGGGCTTAGTAAAGACCTGCTATGAGCTGTCCTCTGGAGGTAGTGCTGAGATGGCAATAATGTAGTTGTTGAATTGCTTATACCCAAGATGCTGAGAGGACCCTGGGGCATTAGAAGCAAACAACAAATGTGAACACCAAACTCTGGAAAGAGTCACCATCTGGAAATGTCTGCCCTGGCCCTTCCTCTGAGGAAAAGGGATGTGTTAGCTCAACTTATTCTTGTAGGTGAAGGTAGGTACTATGCTGCTAGGAAAAAGATCAGTGATGCCCATCAATGGTTGAAGTCCCAGAGTTCTGGGTGGAGGAATAAACCATCACTGGAAAAACTATACTAATGTCTACTCCATAGATTCCCAATGGGGATTCCAAAAAGTCAGTTACAAGTGGATACATTTTATTGAAATGCCGTCTTATTTACTTGAGGCCAGGTACTTCCCCCTTACAAGGTTCTTATTGTCTGATAGAAATGCTTACAACATTTTCCCCTCTATTCTGATCCTCTTTCCAGTCTGTTCCTAGAATTATTCCATCCCCTAATGGCTCATAGGCATGGTTAGACTAATATGAAGAGTAATAAGTAATTTTCCAAGGATTTTTCTTATTAGGCAACGTGTATTTTTGTGGGTCAAGAAAGAGAACAGCAGGGGGGACTATGTGATGCAGTGAATAGAGCACCGGGCCTGGAGTCAGGAGGACCTGAGTTCAAATATGGCCTCAGACACTTAACACACTTCCTAGCCGTGTAACTTTGGGCAAGTCACTTAACCCCAATCGCCCTCCAAAAAGGAAAGGAAAGGAAGGAAGGAAGGAAGGAAGGAAGGAAGGAAGGAAGGAAGGAAGAAAACAGCAGTGGCTTACTGCCTTGAAAGACTTCACCTGGTATGGCTGGCTCTCAGGGAATTTTTCCTAGTTTTCAGAGTAGAAGTTATTAAACACTGATTCTCAGACTTCAATCATTTTTGTCTTCATCCTTCTTTAAGAAGAAACTATCCTATATCATTGAAATAGTATTGTTCATTAGAAATTTGGAATATGGTGTTTTTTACTTGATTCTCATCTGAAAGGTCTCACTATAAAAAGATCTCATTTAAAGCTTAGTCTCCAAGTCCAGACCAAGAAGAGTGGTTTGCAATGCTTTTATGTATGTGTATATGTATATGTATGTGTGACATAAAAACATCCTTTTTTCCTCTCTTCCCCTAAAAAGAATATAAAAGGTAATACATCATTAATTTAAACAATGTTTATAACTTCCACATATATTCTTCCATTAGACTTTTTTTTTTACAACATCCCAATAAGACACATTGAATAGATGTTATTATCTTCATTTGGTAGAATGTGTCACAGAGGGAAGGAAGATATTTCCTCTCTCTCTGGACCTCACTTTTCTGATTTGTGAAATGATGGAGTTGGAGCTGATGATCTCGCCTCTAAGATGCCGGCTTCAATATGCAGTAAATTTCCTGAGGTCACACAGTCAGTTAAAGGCAGTCTGAGATAGAACCCTAGTGTCCTGACTGCTAGTCTTGTACACTTATTGCTAGACCTCATTGTGCAAGTGAATAGTAAGCTGATAAACTAAGTGATGATAGAGGGGAGTGGGAGGGATTACTTTAAAACCTCAAAGATCCATGAGTATGACCTTTACAACCAGAAAACACAATCTCTAGGTGAGGTTTTATGACTGAAAAACTCATCACTCTAAAGTCAAACTTCTAAGGATGAGCCCCTCTTCACTTAGTTAAACCAGTTTTCAGGTCTGACCAGTTGCCAATCTCATGTTCAAAGCCTTTCTAGCTTAGTAGCATCTGCCAAAAGCCTACTTGCAACACAGTGACATCATCATCATTATAAGAATTTTATGGTGCTTTAAAGGCATCTAGGTGGTATCATGTGTAGAGTACCAGGCCTGGAATCAGGAAGACCTGAGTTCAAACCTGGTCCCAGACACTTATTAGCTGTGTGACCCTGGGCAAGTCACTTAACCCTGTTTGCCTCAGTTTTCTCATCTGTAAAATAAGCCAGAAAAGGAAATGGCAAACCATTCTAATATTTTTGCCAAGAAAACCCCAAATGGGTCACAAAGAGTCAGACATAACTGAAACTACTGAACAATAATCATAGTGCCTTAAGGTTTGCAAAAACATTTTACATATATTATCTCACTGATTGTCCGTATCAACCTTGTGAAGTAGGTCTGTTATTAACTCCATTTAAGACATAAGGAAATTGAGACTGAGAGAGATTAAGTGACTTTTCAAGGGCCACTTAGCTATTATGTGTCAAAGACAGAATTAGAACTCAAATCATCCTGTATTCACTATGCCACCTAGCTGCCTCTGGTGCATGCACAAACACCCACACCCGTAAATATGCGAATGTCCATAAAACAAAGAAAACCTTTTTGTTTATTTTCCATATACTTAATGTGAATACATGTTATGTGTTATCTCCCCCAGTGGAATTCAAACTCTTTGAGGAAAGGAACTGTTCCACTTTTATTTTTGAATCCCCAGAAACTAACAGTACATGGCACATAGTAGATATCTAAATGTCATTGACTGATTGATTAAAAGAGTAATTAGGCTGTTTATGACATTCCCCATAACCAGAATGGATTTCCCCATCCTGCTATGGCCACCTGTTGATGACACTTTCTCTGTGAAATGTTTTCTAAACCTCAGCTGAAAGTGATCTCTCCCTCTTCAAATTTCTCTTAACTCTTTGGGCCTCTCTTTTATAATTCTCATACGCTCTCTTATATCATAGTTATTTTTGTACATGCCTTTTCTTGCCTATTAAATTGTAAGGTCCTTGAGAACAAGTCCTATGTTATTTTTATCTTTGTGGCCTTGCTGATAGAAGGCCAATGTTGAAGTCAGTTTCATTTTTTTCTTCCCACTTACGATATTTCTATTATATATAATTTTTTTCCTGGTTATTACTTACTCAGTTCTGCATCAGTTCATATATCTTCCTATGCTTTTCCAGATTCTTTATATTTATCATTTTTAATGATACAGAATTATTTTATTACTTTTCTATACCACTATTTTATATAAAATTCACCAGATGATTAACTTCTATTATATTTCTAATTCTTTGCTATACAAAATGCTGCTATAAATATTCTGTTGCATATTGTCTTTTTTTTTCTATTTATGACCTTCTAAGGACACAAACAGCAGTGGGATGTCTAAGTCAAAAGGTGTAGACATTTTTAGTACTTTCTTAGCATAATTCCAAACTGTTTTCCAGAACATTTGGAATTCACAATTCCACCAACAGTGCATTAGTGTGCTTGTCTTAAACAAAGTGTTGCCAATCATCAGTGGGATTTAAAGGAAGCCAGTGAAGAAAGTAGGCAGAGCAGAGGAGGGATAGCATTTCACTCATGGGGGACAGACAGATAAATGTCTGGATCCAAGAGATAGAGTGTCTTATTCATGGAATAGACAGGACACCAGTGTCATTGGATCAAAGAGTATTATAAGGGAGTAAAGTGTAAGAAGAATGGAAAGGTAGGAGGGGGATGGCTAGATTATAAAGGGCTTTGAATGTCAAATTGAGCATTTTGTATTTGCTCCTGGGAACTACTAGAGTTCGTTGAGTAGGGGATGACATGATCAGATTCATGCTTTAGGAAAATCATGTTAGTGGCTACATGGAGGATGGTTTAGAGTGTGGAAATACTTGAGGTAGACAGTTCCCCCCAGTAAGCTATTGCCATAATCCAAGCATGGGGTGATGAGGGCCTGCATTAGAATGGTGGCAGTATCAGAAGAAGGAAGCAGCATATTCGAGAGAGGTTGCAAGGTGAAATTGATAGATCCTGACAAGAGATTGGATTGGAGTGAGAAATAATGAGTACAAGATGAGTCTTAGTTTGCAAGACTGAGGGGCTTGGGGAGACGGTGTTGCCCTCTATAGCACTAAGGAAGATTTATAGGAAAAGATAGTGAGTTCTATTTTTGGACATATTAAGACATCTACTGGACATCCAGTTTGAAATGTCTGAAAAACAGATGGAGATGTGAGATTGGAGGTCAGGAGAGAGTTTGGGGTAAGATAGATAGATTTGAGAATCAACAGCATAGACATGGTAATTAAACCCACAGGAGCTAATGAGACAACCAAGTGTAAAGGAAGTAGTATAGAGGGAGAAGGGAAGACTCTCAGGACAGAACCCTGAGGGATATCTATGGTAAGAAATAATGATCTGAAAGAAGACGCAGCAAAGCAAACAGAGAAGAAGCAGTCAGATAGATAATAGGTGGATAAACAGAAGGGAGTGGTGTTCCAAAATCCCCGAGAAAAAAAAAGAGTGATTAAGGAGGTGAAAGTGATCAACAATGTCAATGACTACAGAGATATTAAGAATAACAAGGATTGAGAAAAGGCAATTGGATTTAACAATGAAGAGATCATTAGTAAATTTGGAAAGAGTAGTTTTAGTGGGGTGATAAGGTTAGAAACTAGACTGTATGGGGTTAAGAAGACAGTGAGAAGAGACTAAATGGAAGTACTTATCAGAGATTTATTTTATTTTTTTATTTATATTGATTTATCAGAGGCTTTATTTAAGAGTTTAGTTATAAAAGACAGGAGACATAGAACAAGTTCCCCCTCTGATGACATTGTAAGTCTGGACGCCCCCTCCCCGAAGAAAATTTAATAATAACAAATCTTAACAGTTATCATAATGATTTATATGTGATAGGTGCTAAATAAATGTGCAATAAAATGAAAAAAGAAATGAAAGTCATTTCAGCCCTGTGGACAATGACATGTTAGTTAGGAGAGAAGAGCGGTGGCCTTAGAACAATGGCCCAGTTTGCAGTCTTAGAAAAACAACTAGAACTACCACACAGTCAGACAGGTAGCCACACTAAGCATATTTCTCTTTTGTGAGACCACTAAACAGAAATTGTATTGGAATTTGTATTTGTATTAATTGATCATCAAGAACTATGTACTCAGCACAATACTAGACACTAACAGATTTGGAAATATAAGCAAGGTCCTTGCCTTTAAGGAAAATCATCCATTAAGTGAAGTTTGTGAATGCCATGCTGTAGCGTCAACACAATATTTACAGTGCTGAGGGTCATTGTAAATATGCCAGCATAGTTCTCAATCACAAAACAAAATACTCTCCATATAAGAAGACAGAAGCAAAGCATTTATTCAGACACCAGAAAACCAAATCCCAATACTAGAAAGTCAAATCCATCATAGTAGCAAAGAAGTTACTACACCATAGTACAGCATGAAGCCACACATTCTTAAACCTTCCCACAAACAAACACTTACAAACCTAACTGTCACAGCAGGGGGCCAACACTCACAAGCCTAGCTGTCTCCCTGGGTGGATCCTCTCTCTCCCACTGTCTAGCTGCTCTGACTCCCAGATTCCTATGGGCTCTGCTCCACCCTTCAGCAAACTCCTTCCACCACTGGCTCCAGGTCATTACATTCAGCCTATTAGAGGGTAGGGAAGATCTTCAAATTCACTGATCAATTGATCATCAATAACTATGTACTCAGCACAATACTAGACACTGACAGATTTGGAAATAAAAACAAGGTACTTGTCTTTAAGGAAATTATAATCATTGATGCTCTCAGTGCTTTAGGCCAAATCATTCAGTAAGTGAAGTTTGTGAATGCCATGCCCCATAATCCCTTCTTACCTTTATTTTATCCTCCATACTCCACAAGCACCAATTACCCCATGTACTCATTCATACTGTTCTATGGATGCCCATACATCTTTACTGGATAATCAGTTTGAATTTAAAAAGAGCCCCTAATGCCAACCTACTTCCCTCTATCTTATTCATACTTAATCTTATTTGTATCTAGTTGGGTATGTAGCATAATTTAGAAAGTGTAACATAGTAGAAAGAACATTGGATTTAGTATTATAGATCCTGAGTTCAATTTATGACTCTGCTACCTACTCTTTGTAATAATGGGCAAGATATCTGTCCCCCAAGTTCTCTGGATGAAGGTGACCCTAATGGGAGTTGCCCATGCTGCTGCCTTCTGGTACAAGGAAAACTATTCAGTGGAAGAATAATATTATTATTACTCACCCCAAACCCAACAGTGAGTCTGCTCAACACTGAAGGATGTGTGTCCAAACAAAACACAAAACCATAATTGAAATTCATTTGGTATGGTCTTTGAAAGCAGGGATTATTTTTAGATAGATAGACAGACAGATAGGCAGACAGACAGATAGATAGAGAGAGAGAGAGAGAGAGAGAGAGAGAGAGAGAGAGAGAGAGATTGGCATTTCCCATAGTACCTAGCACAATGCTAAGTATCCATTAGTTATTCAAAATTAAAATAAACATTTATATATATATATATAATACATATATATCTTTAAGTTTTGCAAAGCACTTTACATGTGTTATTTCATTTGTGTGTGTGTTTTGTTAATTTTTTTTCAAAAGCTAGGATACCTTCTAGATACACTGGAAAGTGTGTACTATCCTTATCCCCATTTTAATAGGAAACTGAGATAGGTACATGTTACATCATTTGCTCAGGGTCACACAGCTATTAAGTTTCTGAGGCTGAATTCAAGCTCAGTTCTTCTTAACTGCAAATCTGGCATTCTATCTACTGAGTCACCTAACTTCTTCCTGGTAAATGTTGGTCACTTAATTCATTAATACTGTGAAATTATATAGAGTTTGCACAAAACAGCTTATTGGCAAAAATGTCTAACCAGGTCCCATGACTAATGACTGTGGCTTCACCAAAGTAGTAAAATCCTGCTAAGTCTCTGTCCTTCAGAAGCTCAGCAGTCATTGACAAGCTATAACTACTTTGAAGTTAATTATTCTGCTTTTCCTAGTGCCAATATCCCTTCAGGAGACAGCTGTAGCTGTTGTGGCCCTGCCCTCATCTTCTCAGATCCTAATTCAGTTATAACAAGAATGGGCAAACCCACCTGGACATACTTATGGACAAACCAGTTGATTTATTTCAACATTTATTTGATTTTCTCCTGTAGGCAAGACATGGTGATAGATGCCAGGGAGGCAATGACAGGAAAAAAAGAGAAAGCAATTTGGCCCATGTTTCCTACTGGGTCAACTAATGAAAGGGTGTGTGTGTGTGTGGGGGGGTTGATATAAGCAGTCTTCCAAAAGGGTACTCCTCTCCCAGGCATCTAGACTCAGAGATAATACTCTTCTTCCAAGAAACATCTAGAGACTGAAAATCTCAGAAACATCTTTGGATTTATCCATTCAAACAGTCAACAGCTTTGACCTTGTGCCTGCTCTCTACAGAACACTGTGCTAAGCGTTTACCTTGAGGAGCCTGCCAGCTGCTTTCAGCACTCAGAGAAAGCAAAAGCAAAATATTTCATTAAACACTGTGCTACCACTGAATTGTGGTCTGGGGATACAAATACAGAAGTAAATATGTCTCTGCCTACAAGGATCTTACACTCTGATAGGAGGAAACAATATATAGGGAGTTGGTGGTTGAGAAACACTCAGGGATGTTGAATAATGCTATAGGGGAGTAGATTGATACATCTCTTCCAGGAACAAGGGAAGAGCTGATTGGATCATGATTCCAAGATTGGAGAGGGGATGGGTGAAAAGTAGACCACTCAGTGACAAGGTAGTTGGGCAGGCTGCCAAGATGATGGTAGGGGTAGGGAATGAAATGAACTGTTTCTGGGGTCTTCCTGAAATAGCAGTCCGGGAAAAGTCATCATAAATCAAGACAGCAGGCCCCAGAGCAGCAGTTCTAGAGATAAAAAGGAGTAAACCCTTCTGGTTCAGGTGGTAAGGCTGTTGAGCAGAGTAAAGATGCAAAGAAGCACTATAAGATAACTCACACAAGAGAAGCATATATAGGTATATACATGATTTATTATGGCTGTACATAGCATTACACAAGACCTGAGGGGGTGCTGAAATGATGAGAAGCAGGGAGACTTTCCTAGAGGAAGTAAACCATCAATGATGATTAATATGCTATATTCGTGAACACGTCATTTTAACAAGGGAGTTAATAATGCAAATTGACAAGTAGTATTGCAAAATGGAAAACGTGTTGGATTTGGAATCAAAAGACTTCACTTTGAATCCTGGCTCTACCACTCATATGTGTGTCATTGGGCAAGTCAATTAACCTAATCTTAGCCTGTTTCATCATCCATAAAAGGAGAGGGCTCGATTCATTGATGTTCAAGGTCCCTTTCAGATCAAAATCAGTGATTCTGTGAAATAAATACATGGGAATTTCTTCCGTGCTCATTGAAGGGCCTCCTCCTATGTTAGACTGTGCATGAACACACATGCACACACACACACACACACACACACTCACTCACTCACTCACTCACTCACTCATATATAGACCAAACTCTAAGAGTATTATTTTAAACCCAGATTCAAGTCCAACCCTTCATTTCAGTTCTAACAGTCAGTTAGGTGGCACAGTGGATAGAATGCCAGACCCAGAGTCAGGAAGATGGCTCTTCCTTAGTTCAAATCTGGCCTCAGACACTTACTAGCTGTGTGTCCCTAGGCAAGTCACTTCACTCTGTTTGCTTCAGTTTTCTCATCTATAAAATGAACTGATGAAGGAATCTTTGTCAAGAAAACTTCAAATGGGGTCACAAAGGGTCAGATACAACTGAAACAGTTGAACAACAGTTGTCTTTTTTCTGTCTTTCTCCTTGCCTTGTCTTAAAGCAGTGAATTGCCTTCCATGGTGGTGTTGGTTGGTTCAAAGCATATATCTTTCTCATCCTATGGTCTTTTCATAAGGCATAAAGAAAGGCCTAAGGCGTGCTCAGAAGGGGTTCCATGCCTGCCTCCCAATAAGCCTAGATTATGCAGTATGTTTTTAACCCAGATGATATTTTAATATCATCTTCCTTGGTGTCTGTTTGTTTTTAAGCCTGACTATTCCACATCAGGATCTTGATTTACTTGCCATCTGCTTGGAGGTCTGTCATTGACAGGGATGATTTCTTACTCCCGTTTGCTGTAGTTTGGCAGGGATCTGGTGAGCTGAGTTATGACCTTGAAGGCAAGGAGCACACAGTAGCTCAAAAGTGTCAATTAACCTTTTTAATTGGTTTAGTTGATTGTCCCTAAATGAAACCAACAGTCAGCAAATCCTGCAGGCTTTTCATGACTTTTTTGAAACTCACATTTCGAAGGAATGGCCCCAAGTGGAGAATGCTGAGGAATATCTTCTATCTGTATAGTTCTTTAGGAACATCATTTTGACTTGCAGCCCTCCTATTCCTGCTTCAGTATGAATCAGAGACCACCTTCCAGGGTGGCTGCAACTACCACCTGAAGTCACCAGTTGACCCAAGACCTTCCACATCCAAGCAATAAATTTTTAAAAGGCCAAAAGATACATAGATTTTATCCTCAGACTAAACTTTATTTATATTTCTTTATCTGGTGATTTATCTGTATTTCTTGGGTTACAGAACCATTTTATTCCTTCACCCTCCTCCCCACACCACCCCACTCCCAATACTTAGTTATTTCATTTTACCTTGCTGACTCCCTGGTCCTTAGATTTAAGATCCTGCTCCCAACCACAGCCAATTACTATGGTCCTTTTCTTAATTTTCTGATTTCTAGACCTTTGATTTTTTTATTGGTCAACCCTACAGACACCTGTCTCCCAGTCTACTGGACCCTGGATCTTGATACCTGGACTCTTTTCTCCATGTCTCAGGACCTACCTGATCAGTTCTGTCCCATTGGTGTTCATATTCTAGTGAAATGTCCACTATATATATTTTTTAATTTCTTTTGTTTTTGCCTTTCATTGAATCCCTTGATTAGCACAGTGCCTGGCATGTAGTAAGCACTTAATAATGACTTGTGGAACTAATCTTAGTTTTATGAATACCATTATTATGACAGAAGATAGTCAACCAAAACATAGTAAATAAACAGCTGGCTTCAGACTCAGAAAGAACTGCATCTCACACTTACTAGTTGTGTTACTCTGGACAGGTCAGTTAACCTCAGTATCCCTGCCAATTATCAAAGACTACACTTTGTAGAAAATTCAACTGTCTACAATTCTAGAGGTAGTTGCCTCCCCAGGAGTTCCCTGTACTAATGAAACCAGAGGTCTGGTCCAAATACAATATTCAGGAAGAAGTCTATAGAGTCTTTCTTAGTTATGGTTATGTAGACAGGGAAGGCAATGTGGGGAGGGACTTTTTGGAAAGGTAAGAGAAAAGGAAATTGAATGTTTTTGCTGGAAATAATATGATCCCATAAAGCAAAGAAATGAAACAAAAGGAGTCCTATTCTAAGTAAGCAGGTACCCCCTTGGCATGATAGTTAACCTCCCTGAGTCTTCTCTCTCCTTTTAATAGCAACGGAAATGTTTCAAGGTACTTTGCCAAAGATGTTCAATAACTTAAAAATAGTCTGCATGCCAAGCTAATGCCTGAAAGCTTGGGGGCTGGGGGCTGGCAAGAAACAGAGAGTTAGGGGTGGGAAGTGGGGGAGAAAGAGCAGAGAATGGAGGTTGAAGTATTTGGCTTGGATGTAAAGAACGGAAGCCTGACTGGTATTTCTGAGCAGGAAGCCACAGAAGGATAATGCTAAATGGCCACCCAGGGTGAGATGTTTGGAGACTGCTGAGACAATGGGGACAGCCTCAGATGGTCTCAGCTGGTGTCCGGGCGTGTGAAGGACAGACAGATCACAGAGATCCCAGCATTCCCACCAAGACTCTGGAGGTCTTGGCCAAGTCTAGGGTGGGGGTGGGGGAAGTCACCCCAGAATGAAGAGAAGAGCTATCCAACTAGCAGTGGGACTAAAGCAGGACTGGCCAGCTGTGTGTAGTGCCAGGGACAATCTTCTCCTCCACATTCATTACTAGCTCTCTCACTATGACTCCAGATTTCAAGCAGGTCATTATGGTTCATCCCTGCAAGACAAACTCTCAATCTGACTGTGCTGTTCCTGAGAAGAATAATGTAGTTATGTGAACATTCACTTTTAAAGCTGCGTGAATCCCTTTACCACCACTGGATGTCAGTAGTTTGGGGGACATTATTGGTAGGTGGTAACGCATTTTTTTTTTTGTTATCCTGCTGCAGTGCACAACAAAGAAGTGTTTTCACTCTGGATGCCAATATCTAAATCCTGGTGAGTGAAGGTAGTCATGGGAATGTGGCAAGAGGTCACTAGGCCTTTAAGCTGGGTCCCTTTAAATTAGAATCCTAGATCTGTATAATTCATTTACTTCAACTCCCCTTTAAAGAAGGGGGAACTGAAGCCAAGAGAAGTTAAATGATTGGCCCAAGTTCAAATTGGTAAATGGAGAGTTGGAAGGAAAAGAATGGTCTTAGTGATACAGGCTCCAGCACCTCTAGGTGGCTTCAACTGATGCAGGCATAAGGTAGCAACTTGAGTTGGGCCTCAGTGGTAGTGTGGTATCACTAGTGGCAAGAACACTGGATTAGGTATCAGGGTCTGTGCTCTACTCCAAATTCTACCTCCAGCTACTGAGGAATCCTCAGACCACCTAAGCTATCTTGGCCCCTGGTTCCTCATTTGTCAAATGGAGATCATGACTACCTTTCCTATCTTAAAAGGATGTTGAAAGGTTAAAATTAGATAAAGTGAAAATACTGCTTAAATAATATAAGATTGTTGCTATTATTATTAATGATAATGATAATAACATAGGGAATAATGTTAATAAGCACTTTCCTATGTAATCAGATATTGTAATGGTTCTGTAATGTCATTTAATGTAGATACTCTTCCTGGTGATACAGATAACTATCTATTGACATGAAGTCAGAGCACTTTAAAAATCAGAAAGTTCATAGGCAGAAAAGAACAATGGTTGGAACTTTGTCCTTATCTTCTTGCCATTGTGAAGAGGGTATCTGGCAATATTTCCTAGTCATCTTTACTCAGAAATGGACATAAGATAAATTTCCAAGACAAAGGTCTTTAACCTGTTGTCCATAAATTTGCTATTTATAAAATATTTTGATGGTAGTATCTCAATACAATTGATTTTCTTCATAATCCAAACATTTTATTTTGTGTATTTAAAAGTATTATTCTAGTAAAATGTTCATTGGGCTTCACCATACTGTCAAAGGGGGTCCATGACAAACAAAGAAGATTGAGTAACCCTACCTACCTGGATCTGGAAGAATTTATGATATTAACTGTCTGGTCCCACAACCATTTGACTTTTGAAAATTTTTAACTAAAATGTGATAGTAATGGCAATTAAAGATTCCCCTGTATTGGCTTGGTTTTCAAATTGATTGTGTTAAAACCCAGAGTTTGTTAATCCCACCTGTGGGATGGGCTTGTTGATATGAAAAGAAAGTCCTGAACTGGGAGGAGCTGGTGATGTAGATTTGGAGAGACACTAGAGAGAGGCGGAAGATCTTTTTGGAAGCAGCACCTCGTGGAGAGAGAGAGACTAAGAGAATTGCTGGTGGCCGCTTTGAATTGCCCTGGACTTTTGAGACCTGCCCCCTGAGCTGCCAAGGACTGAGGAGACATGGCTGTTTTGCTGGTACTTTGTCTGTCTGTTTTGACGTTGTTTTGCCAGATTTGTCCACTGTGAAAGACAGTCCTTTTGTTGAAGAAGTCCTGGAACCTGGCTGTTCGCTAAGAAGCCCTGAGACTGTCCTGCAGACAGAGAGTGAATACTGTCCACTGGTGAGGGACAGTGCTGTTGTTGCAGGGGTCTGGAGACTGTCCTGCAGACAGAATGAATACTGTCCACTGGTGAAGGACAGTGCTGTTGTTGCAGGGGTCTGGGAGCCTTTCTGTTGGTTCAGAAGCCCTGAAGAAGGATTTTCTTGTTGTATGTTTACAGAAATCCTGGGAGAGGGCTTTGCTAATGTGTTCAGGGGTTCTAGGACTGTTCTACAGACAGAGGATAAATTCATGAAGGGACTGGCAATGTATCTTATGGCCTTGCTAAGCCTTGTCTCCCCAGGAACTAAGATTGCTGAGAACTTGCCTCCTGTCAAGATGAAGAAAAGACCTCCATTTGGGTATTAAGTGCTGTGTTTAAACTTGATGTAACTCTGGGGTAGATTCAATTGTGATCCAGGGGTGGGGAACTTTTGACCTTATTGTGCTCTGTGATTGACAAATGAAGGTACTTTACCTATGTTTGGAAACTAATCTCCATTTGAGAAGAGGGGCTTTGTGGTGGACTTAATTAAGGTATAGCCTAGGGGTGGAGAAGTATTTAGAACAGAGACTTTGTAATTGATTGCATGATTGGAAGGTCCTGGGGTGGGGTAGTACTTGGAGATTATTTAATCACATTTAGTAAATGCTGTATTTTGAATGATGTCATGTTTTAATCTTCTCTGTTCTTGGTTGGTCACTGAATAAAATGGAGAGCACCTATGCTGGTATTCTGAACCTTGGGAAGTTGCCTTTCCTTGGCATTACATTACACTAAATTTGACACTTCTTAAGTTAACTTAAATGGGCTGTCTTGTCCATGGTCCTAAAACAAAATGTTAAACAATAAAAGTTTTAAAATTAGCATAGCATCTCTGTTTAAAAAATAAATATATCTAAATAATGAGAGGCAATACAGTATAGTGTTGTTATCCAGAAGACCTTGGTTTAAATCCTGTTTGTTGCACTTGTTAACTGTGTGACCTTGAGCAAGCCATTTAAATTCTCAGTGCCTCAGGCATCCCTCTAAGACTTAGTTGCCAATCAGCATTAGTGGATGGAGATTCCACACTGTAAATTCTCTAAACCAATGAAATTACAGTTCTGGACACACCCATTCAAAATGGGAAATCAATGCCTTTTTTTTTTTTAAAGCGATCGGGGTAAAGTAACTTGCTCAAGGTTACACAGTCAGTTATTTCTGGGTGTGGTGCAGAGTGTCTGAACCAGGGATTCGATCTCCAGGTCATCCCAACACTGGAGCTGGTGCTCTTAGTCGCTGTGCTATCTGGCCACCCCATGCCTTATACTTTTTTAAAGGTTTAGTCTGCTATCTTACAACCAATTTGGAACATTCTCACTAAAAAATATGCATTAGAAAGAAGCACTGGTCTACAGATCGGAAACCTCCCTCCAATTTGTTATATTACCATTGTCAAGTCACTAAGTCTCAATTTTCTTATTTGGAAAGTAGAGATGATAACAGGCTACAAATATCCAAATACTTAAGCTACCCAGATTTCAGGGCTGTTGTGACAAAAGAATTTTGCAAATCTTAAGAGGTCATAGAAGGGATGAGCTATTATGGCAATCATTATTTTTCTTATTGTTAGTGTTGTTGGGGGGACAAGGGAGGGGAGCGTGTATTTGACCCATATTACATTCCTTTACCTCATTTAAAAAATGATGCAAACTCCTAGAAAGGAAGCTCAGAGGGTATAGAATTTGCTATTTGAACCACATTGATGTTTTGACTGATATAAGAAGGAGAAAAATGCATGTAGCAATTTTTCAATGCTAGCAAATCTCAAAAGTTGAAATGTTGAATTTAATAATATAATCAGTGAAATTTTTTAACATTATGCAACCAATGTATGAATTTATTGTTTTACCAAATTAATTTTTTTGTGAATTGCCATAAAAACTTATATTTTCATGATTGTACTGAGTGAGGTCTATAGTCTGCAAAACACTTGTACTAATAGAAGTAATTAATAGAAAATTTCCCTAAAAATAGGCAGACCAAACCAGAGAAGCCATTATGTTGGTATATTCCACTTAGCACACTTAGATCTTTCACTTGGTGTACCAGCTTATACTATTCAACTGTGTTTTATAGAGGCTCCAAACATCTGTCCAAACTGTGATACACCTGCTTAGATTGACCACATTGTTAATTTCTTAATGCATAAATAGATCATGAAAAAAAATCATCATGTCTGTAAAGGCTTTTTTGCCATTTCATCATAATCCTCATGCAATAAGTTATTATCTTTGGCTACTAAAGTCATTATCTTTCACTACTAAAGATATTAAGATTTGAGTTCTTTTTTAAAATGTGAATAAAAAAAATTTCATTTATTTCATTAAATGTTTCCCAATAGCATGTAAAATTTTTTAAACAAGTTTTAAAATATGAGTTCCAAATTCTCTCCTTTCTTCCCTCCTAACCCCCCTCCTTGAGAAGGCAAGCAATTTGATTTCATGACTTCAATGTGAAGTCATGCAAAACACATTTCTACATTAGCCATGTTGCAAAAGACAACACAAACAAAATAAAACAATAAAAATAAAGTTTTTTTAAGTATGTTTCAATCTGCATTCAGACTTCATGAGTTTTCTCTTTCTGAAAATGGATTGCATTTTTCATCATGGGTCCTTTGGAGTTGTTTTAGATTATTGTCTCTATCAAAGTAGCTACGTCTTTCACAATCGATTACCACTACAATATTGCTATTACTGTGTACAATGTTCTCCTGGTTCTGCTCACTTCACTTTGCATCACTTTATATGTCTCCTCAGGTTTTTCTGAAACTATCCTGCTTGTCATTTCTTATTGCACAAAAGTATTTCATCACAATCATGTATCACAACTTGTCCAGACATTCCCATATTGATGGGCATTCTCTTGATTTCTAATTCTTTGCCACCATATAAGAAGAGCTGCTATAAATATTTTTGTACAAATAAGTTCTTTTCCTATTGGGTCAATGTTAATAAATGCTATCAAGTACTTTGGGCTGCCACACTTCCGTTTTTAATACAGTGTAAACAGTTCCCCTGGGAACAAAGAGGTGATTTGGCCCTCATTTTTCAAGGGGATCCAGGAATGTTATACAAAGACAACATTTCAAATGAATGTCCAATTTTGATTGTCTGGGTGTTCTTAGGGGAAAAAGAGAAGATACTAGGCAAGATGGCAAAGTAGAAAGAAAATTTATTGTTGTTCATTCTTCATTCTAGAAGAAGAACAATGATATCATGAGGGTAATGTCTTGACTTGTGAGTGAATTGGATTTAAGTGAGGCAGAACTGTGCAAAGTTGTTGGCCTCACTCTCTCCTCCAGAGTCATCAGAGTCCAGTGTCAAGGCAAAAAGTCAAGACAGCTGGCAATGGCCAGGAAGAGGAAGCCCAGCTATACCAATCTTCCTCCCCTATACATAATCCATGAAGACCTAGAAAAGTATCAGTTGAAAAGTAAAAGCCACTTTTCTAGCCAAGTTCAGCATAGAGAGAAAGACAGGTACTCTAGAGTGAGAAGCACACAGCTACACCCTGTTTCTCTCCCTGTTCCTTGCCCAGAACAAAATGTGTGCTTTCCCTGGTCTGCAGTGGATCTGTGACCCAGTTCTGGGGTATGAGTGACAAAGCTACAAGTTGGCCCCTTATGATCATTATTTCTTTCTTGAACTACTTGATAATATACTGCTGTGGGTCAGTTGGTCATTCCTCTTAGGAATCTATAGGAGTTTCTGCCTCTACCAGTATTATTTCATTTCCTTTTCCTTGCAATATTTCCTTGGAAATGTTTATACTCAATTCAGAAGAACGAACAGAATTCATGGCCCACACAGTAGAAATAATTAGACAAATAGAAAAACTGGGATCCACAGTGATAAGTCTCTCCATAGAAACAAAAAAGAGAACAACTATTTGGGAATACAGATATATAGGAAAAAAAGAAAATCTGGAAGAAGAGAAGCAAAAAAGTAATCATATTAAAATAGCACATAATATCTATACCAGCAAAACAGTGGTCTCAAAGTATAAAGACAACTGAAGGACTATTCATAGTTCTCTCAGAAGAATACAAAAGGGGAAAAAACTAAACACCATAATATAAGAAATGATACAAGAAATTATTTAATACAGGGGAGAGGAAAATGTTAATTGAAAAAATTCACAAACTTCTACCAGAAAAAAAAAATCCTACTAACAAACTAAAAAATCCAACAGAGTTAAATTTAACAATTTCATTTGCAAAAATAAATTCTGAAAGAGACCAGGAAAAACATCAAATGGAGAAAATAGGGTAAACTATAAAGAAAATGACACTTATGAAGAAGAAAAAACAACAATGAAATCAACACAATAACAATAGAAGGATTTCTTTCTCAAAGTACCCAAGGAAAGAAGGCAGAATCTAAACAGAAGTAGAGATGCAGGCACAAACCTGAAGCTATATGAATTGAGCCTCATTACACCCCACCTACATATAAATCAGTGTTTTCTTCTTTTGTTTTGTTTGAAACTAAACTACAGAATGGTTAGCTCATAAAAAGGGAGAGGAGAGAGAGAAAATAAAAGGGAATATGTGATATACCCTAATCAAGTCAGTAGTAAACAGTGAAAGGAAAAATAATCCCTCAGGAAGATGAGAGGCTACAGGAGAATAGGTAAAATGGCAAGGAGATTGAAGCAGTAGGAAATAAAGGAGAAAGATCCCCAATTTAGAAGTGGGTGGAGGTCCCACTGAAAAATGTTTCTATGAATAGATTCTGTAATGGAAGATGGGCACAAGGAGAAGAATTCCATCAAACTTTTAAATAATATATACCAGTGCTATACATATTATTCTCAAAAATAGAAAGAAAAAGCACCCTGCCAGACACGTTTTATGATACAAATATAGTCCTAGTAACTAAACCAGGGAAATATAGTGCAAAGAACTATAAACCAATATTAGAAATGTATAGTGATTCAAAAATGTAAATAAATTCATCCACTATAAATCTGCAGGGATTTAAAGTTCAAAGAGACCCTTCCATGGCCTCCATGGACAGCATTCTGCCTCAGGAGAAAGGGGAATTTCACCACCTGAGAATAACTGACATCCAAAAGAGTAAAACAACATCTAACCAGGGAGGAAATTTCTTATCAAATGGAAAGGAAAATAACCATGGGGAGGACAGGGAGTAGAAATGGACTCCACAATCAGAGACACAGGAAAATTTCTAATATGAAAAATAGTTACATCCTTTCTACCTTCTTTAGTAATTAATACTTATAACACTGAGAAAGAATAAAAACAAAGAGTCAGGGGGCAAGATCTACAAGACAATAACATGAAATACAAAATAGATACTTTAGAAACTTTACTTTTATGAGGAAAACAGAGACAAAAGAAAGAATAAATAAAATAAGACGACCATGAATCAAAGAATAAAAATTTAGCGTAGACTGAAAGGGAAGATAGTTGAAGAAGAAAATGAAAGAAATCATTTTTTAAAGAAAAGTGACAGAGGAGAGCCAAGATGTCAGATTAGAGATATCCCAACTGAACTCTCTTAATATTCCCTCCAAAAAACTTTAAAATAACACTCAAATCAAATTTTGGAATGTTAGAGCCAATGAAAAGTCTGGGTGAGACAATTTTCCAAGCCTAAAATAACTTAGGAGGTCAGAAGGAGAAGTTTGTGACACCAAAAATAGAAGCCTGTCTAGAGCCCACACATGTGGCTACAAAACATATAGAACTAAATGAACACAGTAGCCTCAAATTAGACCCAAATACTTCAGCTACTGCAACTAGAACTGACCATTTGACAAAAATTATGGGGAAAACTGAAAATTAGGCTGTCAGAAGCAAGGTATAGACCAATACCTTACAACATTTACCAATATGAGCTCTGAATAGATACTTGATCTATGACTTAAACATAAAGGGTGACAGAAAGAAATTAGTTGAGCAAGGAAGACGTTACCCTTTAAATAAATAGATAGGAGAAAAGTTCATAACCAAACAAGGGGAAGAGATGGTCCCAGAGGAAAAAAAAATGGGTAATTTTGGTTATATAAAATTTAGAAAGTCTTTTGCAACAGTTAAAATTAGAAGAGAAACAGATAAGTGGAAGAAAATTATTCACAGTAAACTGACAATTTTCTAAATTCCAGTATATGCACACACACACACATACTGGAATTTAGAAAATATATATAAACATATATATTTAAATATATTAAAATATTTTAAAATATTTATATATAAATACATATGTATGTATATACACACATATAACTGACTCAAATTTATAAAAATAGGAACCATTTCCAAATGATGTCATACAAGAATATGAAAAGATGGGTTTCTAAGAAATAAACCCAAACCATTAAAAGCCATGTATTTTTCATTAATAATTAGAGAAATACATATTAAAGCATTTAAAGGCTCCACCTTTAACCCATAATGTTTGCAACGATGACAATAAAGGAAAAGACCAACTCATAGAATGACTTCAGGAAATTGGGCACATTTACACCCAACTCTCTATACTATTACTAGAGTTTTAAATTAGTACAGCCAAACTGGAGAGCAATTTAGTTCTGTGCTCAAAAACTACTAAACTATGCATATCATTTGACCTACCAACACCACTATTAGGCTCATTTTCCAAAGAAATTAAAGAAAGTAGAAATGACTACATATATACAAAAAGTATTTATAGCATATCTTTTTTATGGTGGAAAATAACTAAAAACAAAGGGGGAACTAATCAACTGGGGGAAAGCTGGAGAAATTATGGCATGTGAATGTAATAGAATTCTATTGTACTGGAAAAAATGATGAAAAGGCTGGTTTAATAGCTAGCATTTATATATGTCTCTGAAATTTGCACAGCACTTTATGGATATTATATCATTTTATCCACATAATAACCTGGGGAGGGAGGTATAATTATTATCATCACTATTTTTCATATAAGGAAAATGAGGCACACAGAATTTAAGTGATTTGCTCAGGGCCACTTACTAAAAAATGATTGAGGCTGGATTTGAACTCAGGTCTTCCTTACTCCGGGCCCAATGCTATCCATTTTGCTACTTAGCTGACAGAGAAAATTGGGAAGGCTTATATGAACTGATATAAAATGAACCAAAAGAATGTATACAATAACATCAATGTTTTAAAGTCAAGCAACTTTATAAAACTTAACCCTGCTCAGCATAATGACAAAGCATTATTCCAGAGTAAAAATAAGAATGTACTTTTGACAAGGCATGAAGTAGCGTGGAAATTAAAGGAGAGAAAATAGAGTTTTATTTGTTGGAAAATAAAATCAAGATATTAAAGGTGTTAAATTATCAAATAAAGGGGAATTTGAAGGTATAGGAGCTCCAAAATAACAGTCTCTAAGTAAAGATGAGTCTTTCTGGATTCCATTCACAGTTGTTTTCCAAGTTATATTGTGAAGGTTCTTGGTCTTAAGTTAACCACTACTATAGCCCCTAGAAATACGCAAGTAGAATGAACTGCGCTAATAAGCAATGTAAGTTTCTCTTATTTTTGCCCTCAGAAGTATCAGTCAAAGTTGTATTGTTCTTTGATGGGAAAAAGATTTACCATTACAAAAAATTTAACTTATTGGTATCTGCTAAAAATCCCTCCATAGTACTTTCTTTTGGATATATAAATCTTAGTCTGTAATAAAGAGAGTTATAGTAAATGCATTCTGATGAAACTCAATGAAAGTATGCATGCCAAACCCTACTGATAACTCTTACAACCTGGAAGTGTCCTGTCCCCAGATCTGGTTAATTTATTTGCCAGGGGTGAGTGGTTACATCTGTGAAATGCTCTTCTATCTACCCTCCTCAAGCCAGAGATCTGGATGTAGGAATCATTCCAGTGTAGCACCTGGGACAGCTCCTCTGATAAGTTGGCCCAGAGAAGTGGAAGAGATAAATAGACAGCTGAGAGAAGGACCAAATATCTGCTTACTATGTGTGTGTGACCCTGGCTATGTTATTTTGCCTCTCTGCATTTCTTCATGTAGGAAAAAAAATCACAAGATTGTTAAGAGGATCAATGATATCAGATGAGATAATGTATATAAAACACTTTGTACATCTTAAAGAGCTCTAAATTATTATGATTATTATTAACTAATTATACTCAACTCCAAGTTCCCAGGTGGGCCCACCCTTAGCTCTGCCATACTGGCCAAGTTAAGCTTACAGGTATGCCTTAGGACCAGTGAAGACTGGAAGCATTTTCTACTTCCTCACTTCAGGATGATAAATCACTAGCCCAACTTAGTACTCTTTCCTCCAGGGAATTATAATAATAAAAAGTGTTTGACATATGGCATTGTGGACACATACTAATGTGTCTAATCTCTTTCTTCAACTTCCTACTTGCCTCAAAGCAATAATATTCTTCGTAATCAGGAATAAAGAATCTACAAATTCTTTTATATTTGGATGCAGCTATGACCTTGTAGATATGGTCTCTTCCTTGATCAGTGCAGCTCACAAACTATTTATACCTTCTCATCCTGTGCAACTCTTGTCCATTCCCTCATTCAAGTATCTTCTTGCCTCCTCTCCCTTTTTGGTTTCCTTTTGTGTGCTGGCTTCCCCATTAGAATGTTAAGGATATGAAGTATTTTTCTCTGAATGCATTTTATCCACTGTGCTAATAACAATGCCTGCCAGATAGTAAGTGATTAATAAATGCTTCTTGTTTTGTCTTTATTTGCCTTTAAAAACTAACTTTGATGTTCATTTTATCTTGATTTCATCTGTAGCAAAATGTTGAGAAAGAAATATTATTTTTCTAGACTTCATTCGTCCCTATGGGACAGCTCTGCTCCCAAAGAATTATCTAATGAGAAAATCATAAAATTATAGATATAGAGCTAAGAAGGAACTTTGGAGCTTATACTGTCCAAATCTCATTTTGCAAGGTGTGGAAAATGCATCAGTGGGAAGTTAAATGATTTACCCAAGTTCACATAGATGATAAGCAAGAGATCCTGTTTGGTTTCTGTTTTAGAAAAGAAAAACAGTCTACCTGAACTGCACAGGCTAGCTCCTCCATTGATCCTGTCAATGGAGCCATCATAGTTGGTGAACCCTGCTGAGAGTAGTCAGATATTATTAACTCTTCATAAACAATAGGAAGGGGCAATGTATCCAGTATGTGACAGAGAGCTTCCTAATACTTACCAAACCTGACAAACCCCTAAATTAAAATTGTCTAGGTGGGTATAAGTGCTACCACCAGAAAAAAAAAAAACCTAAATAATATTGTTGCTAATTATGATGGTCTAAGCAAGAAAGTGAAGACTTAGAAACACTGGGATTACTTTCAACAATGTTGTGTATTGCAGGTAGGAATTGAACAGAAAAAGGCAATTTTTAGAAGTGAACAGTTGGTTAAGAAGATGATATATGAAAATAGAATTTGAATTTCTGGACCATTACTTAAAATAGAGGAATGAGGTATTCTTGGCAAGGGATGTAGTAAATCTAACAAGGGCTAGTAAAAGTATATTCATCAAAGACATGCAAATCTGATCGAGAGGACTTTCATTTGAAAATGAGTGAAAAAATATATATCTCTATCACTCTGTCTAAAACATATGTAGATATATAGACCTATGTGATAGACAGATTAGATAGACAGATAGATAGATGGTGTGTGTGAATATGTGTGCATATGTGTGTGTGTGACCAGAGACTACAAAATAGTAGCTACCAAAAAGGAAGAAAATCAGTAACAATGGAAAATACTAGTAATCCTCAGTAGAAGAAATCCAAGAAGTAAGACAGGGATAAAATTTCATGGACTCATCTTTCAATACACAAAAATTCAGAGTATGAATGAAATATGCACAGTAGCTAGAGATCTTAATTCAAGGAGGTATGGTCAGTTCTTTTTCTAAAAATATAGTTAATTTATTTTTAGTTTTAAACATTCACTTCCATAACATTTTGAGTTTTTAATTTTCTCCTCCCCTTGCCCCCCCCACAACTTCAAGATAGAGTGCAATCTGATATAGGCTCTACTTATACATTCAAATTAAACATTTTCACATTGGTCATGATGTAAAGAAGAATTAGAAAAAATGGGAGGAACCATGAGCAAAAAAGAAACAAAATTTAAAAAGAGAAAAGGAGAGCTATAGTATGCTTCATTTGTATTCAGACTCCATAGTTCTTTCTCTGGATGTGGATAACATTTTTCATTGTGAGCCTTTTGGAGTTGTCTTAGATTCTTGCATTGCTGAGAAGAGTTAAGTCTGTCAAAGTAAGTCATTGCACATTGTGGCTGTTACTGTGTACAATGTTCTTCTGGTCCTGCTCATTTCACTCAGCATCAGTTCACTTAAGCCTTCCCAGGTTTTTCTGAAGTTCACCTGCACACCATTTCTTATAGATACAATAGTATCCCATTACATTCATATGCTACAACTTGTTCAGCTATCCCCCGACTGAAGGACATTCCCTCAACTTCCAACTCTTAACCACTACAAAAAGAGCTGCTATAAATATTTTTGTAAGTAGTCTAGCTATTTTGGGGTGGGGGTAGGGGAAAGATGGGGATAAAAATTTGTAACTCAAAATCTTGTGGAAATGGATGTTGAAAACTATAAATAAATAAATAAATTGGAAAAAAGAGAAAAGAAAATTTATACATGTGGGTTCTTTTCCTGTTTTTATGATCTCTTTGGAATACAGACCTAGACATGGCATTGCTGGGTCACAGTTCTATAGCCCTTTGGGCATAGTTGCAAATTGCTCTCCAGAATGGTTGAATCAGTTCACAACTCCACCAACAATGCATTAATGTTCCAATTTTCCCACATCCCCAACATTTATCATTTTCCTGTTTTGTCATGTAGGCCAATCTGATAGGTGTGATGTGGTATCTAAGAGTTGTTTTGATTCACATTTCTCTAATCAAGAGTGACTGAGAGCATTTTTTCATATGACTATAGATAGCTTTAATTTCTTCCTCTGAAAACTGCCTGTTGGGGGGGGGGGGCTAGTCAAGATGGCAGAGTAGAAACAGGTCTTCCACAGGGCTCCAGCTGACACCTCCTCCAATTCATGTAAAAGGTGACTCTGAAGAAACTTTGGAGCTAAAGAACCCACAAAATGACACAGAGAAGCTAACCTGCCACTGAGGACAGCCCAGCAGGCTGGCAGGGAGTGGCTAGCACAGTGTTCTGGGAGACAAGTCCAGCCCCTCACAAGCTGGAGGTTTTAGCCTCAGGGTGGCCTGACCAGCTGCCGGCTGGAGGGACTTCAGATCACCAGCAGCTGTGGCTGTTTCCAGATTTATCAACACATACAGGTCAGTGCAGTGTGGACTTTGGGATCCAGTGGTTTGGGAATGGAGTCAGCCTTTGCCCCTGGGGTTAGAAGTGGCTGAGGAGCAGCGGCCATGCAGTCACAGCTATGTGGCAGCTTCAGCTCCTGGACTGCAGATTGTAGGGGGACCAAGCGACCAGTCTAAGGGGTAATCACTCTTGCTTTAACCTGCTTGGATCAGGATTGTGGTTTATGGTGGAGGTCCTGAGGTGTGCGACCAGCTTGCCAGAGTATGTGGAGGCTTCAGAGAGGGCACCCAACTAATACCATTGGCAGCTGAGAAAACCCCAGAGATTGGCATGAAACTCCCCTGTCTAGTAGCAGAGTCCTACTGTGACAAAAAGCCCAAAAGTCAAGTAATTGAGTGGCAACATGAGAAAACGAGGGAAGCAAAGCAAGCATAGCAACCCAACTTTACACTTCTATTTTGGGAACAAAAAGGATCAAAGCATGAAACATGGAGGAAGACAGCAAAGTCAGAAATCCTGCACCAAAAGCTTCCAAGAAAAATACGAGCTTGTTATAGGCCATAGAGGACCTTAAGAAGGATTTGGAAAACCAAATAAGAAAAGTGGAGATAAACTTGGAAAGAGAAATGAGAATGATACAAGAAAATTATGAAATGAGAGTCAACAACCTGACTGAAGAAAATAACACCTTAAAAAATAGACTAACTCAAGTGACAAAAGAGGCTCAAAGAGGCAATGAGGAGAAGGATGCCTTAAAAAGCCAAATTTGCCAGATGGAAAAAGAATCTCAAAAGCTCACTGAAGAGAATCACTTCTTCAGAATCAGACTGGAGTGAATGGAAGCTAGTGACTTTATGAGAAATCAAGATACTATTAAACAGATCCAAACAAGTGATAAAATAGAAGGCAATGTGAAATATCTCATTGGGAAAATCACTGACCTGGAAAATAGATCCAGGAGAGATAATTTAAAAATTATTGGACTACCTGAAAGCCATGATCAAAGAAAGAACCTAGAAATCATCCTCCAAGAAATTCTCAAAGAAAATTGCCCTGATATTTTAGAACCAGAGGATCAAATAGAGGTTGAAAGAATCCACCAATCACCTCCTGAAAAATATCCCCAAAAGAAAATGCCTAGGTATATTATAACCAGGTTACAGAATTCCCAGATCAAGGAGAAAATATTACAAGCAGCCAGGAAGAAACAATTTGAATATTGTGGAAACACAGTCAGGATAACACAGAATCTGGCCACTTCCACACTGAGGGATCGAAGGCCTTGGAATATAATATTTAGGAGGTCAAAGGAGCTGGGATTAAAACCAAGAATCACCTACCCAGCAAAAGTGAGTATCATGTTTCAGGGGAAAATATAGTCATTCAGTGGAATAGAGGACTTGCAAGCATTCTTGATGAAAAAAAAACAGAGTTGAATAGAAAATTTGACATTCAGATACAAGAAGCAAGAGAAGCATGAGAAGGTAAACAGGGAAAAGAAATCATAAGGAACTTATCAAAGTTAAACTATTTACATTCTTACATGGAAAAATGATAATTGTAACTTATGAAACTTTTCTCAGTATGAGAATAGTTGAAGGGAATAGAAATGTGTGTGTATATATATATGTACATATGTGTATGTGTGTGTGTGTGTGTGTGTGTGTGTGTGTGTGTGTATGCCTCCACATGCCCTGGCAAGCTGGTCGCACACCTCAGGACCTCCACCCTAAACTGCAATCCAGATCCAAATAGGTTAAAGCAAGAGCGATTACCCCTCAGACTGGTTGCTTGGTCCCCCTACAATCTGCAGGCCAGGAGCTGAAGCTGCCAAGTAGCTGTGGCTTCATGGCCGCTGCTCTTCAGCTGCTTCTCATCCCAGGGGCAAAGACTGACTCCATTCCCAAACTACTGGATCCCAAAGTCCATACTGCACTGACCTCTGTGTGGATAATTCTGGAAATGGCCACAGCTGGTGGTGATCTGAAGTCCCTCCATGGGGCAGCTGGTCAGGCCTCTCTGAGGCTAAAACCTCCAGCTTGTGAGGGGCTGGGCTTGGCTCCCAGAGCACTGTGCTGGCCTCTCCCTACCAGGCTGTCCTCAGTGGCAGGTTGGCTTCTCTGTGTCATTTTGTGGGTTCTTTAGCTCCAAAGTTTCTTCAGAGTCACCTTTTACATAAATTGGAGGAAGTGTCAGCCAGAGACCTGCGGAAGTCCTGTTTCTACTCTGTCATCTTGACTCTGCCCATGAATTTTTAATTAATGAATGAAAAGGTATTTTTTAAATGTTTCCTATGTTCTGTGCACTGAACTCAGAACTGAAGGGGAGAAAAACAGAAGAATGACTGACAATCTTTGCCCTCAAAGAACTTACATTTTAACAGCGCACATAGAGAAATCATGGCCAAGGAATAGTACTTTGGTCTGAAAAACCACAGGCATCATGAGTAGAACCATGGGATGATCAATGGGCATATATTTTCCCAAATCAATGGTAGTATTGATTTTATTAATATTCCCAGAGCTTGAAGTAGAAAGCAGGATATGTTTGTGCATGTATGAATGTGAATCAGTGTTTCAGATAACAGGAAGTTGGGTTTAGTGATAGACAGTATGTTGGACAAAAGAACCAGGATCCATAAACATCTCAGCAAATTAATTGAGCTAATTTTTTTTTTCTTTTTTTTTTTGGGGGGGGGGGGGTAAGGCAGGGCAATTGGGGTTAAGTGACTTGCCCAAGTAAGTGTTAAGTGTCTGAGACCGGATTTTAACTTGGGTCCTCCTGACTCCAAGGTTGGTGCTCTATTCACTACGCCACCTAGCTACTCTTATTGAGCCAAATTTAATACAAAACAAATAAACAAAAAAATGAGTATAAAATTAAAAGGGTATCATTAGACTGTTACCAACTTATGTGTAAAAAGCCATGAAGGGTTTAGTGGACTACAAATTTAGCATAAGTCAATAGTGTGACATGGCAGCCAAAAAAAAGCTAATGGGATTTTAGTTTAGAAAAAGCTAAAATCATAAGAGAGGCATAGTGACCAGAACAAAGAAGGAAATAATCCCTCTGTATTTCTGTTCTGGTCCCACTACATCTGGAGTAACATATTCAGCTCTGGACACCACACTTTAGGAAAGACCTTGGGAAACTGGATCAAAGATGATGACTTTGACAGTAAAAGGGCTTGAGAGGAGATGAGTTGAAAGAAATGGGAATATTTATTCTGGAGAAGAGAAAGCTTAGCAGGACTTCAGTAGCTTTCCTCAAGTATTTGAAGAGGTATTAGATTTACTTTACTTGGCCCTACAGGACAGACTTAGGGGTAATGGGTAGAAGTTTCAGTTTCAGATTTTCTGTTCAACCTAAGGAACATCTTTCTAATAAATTAATGCTATCCAAAAATAGGATGATAGGCAGTTGAGATCATTGTTGTTAGGAGTTAGTGATGGGTGGTCACTTTATAGGGATGTTTCTGAGGGGATTACTGTTCAAGTATGGGCTGCACTAAAGGGACTCTGAGCTTTCTTCTAATGTGGAGATCCTCCACTTCTGATTCTCAGATCTTTGTTTTCTTCCTTTGAGCCACTATGGCCTGTGAGCAACTATAGAGCTGTTGTAGAGAGACCAAGCTGGACTGAGGCCTGTTAATGGTTTTTGGCATTTAGCACTTCAGACTTGGGATAGGAGGCAGGGTAGGGAATAAGCCAGACATTGTATGTACATAGTAGGCACTATATAAATACTGCATATTCATATGACTTTACAACTGTTATCTCATTTGATCTTTACAATGACCATAAAAGGTTTTTGTTGTTGTTTAGTCTTTTTCAGTTACATCTAGCTCTTCTTGTTCCATTTGGGATTTTCTTGGTAGAGATACTGGAGAGGTTCATCATTTTCTTCTTTAGCTCATTTTACATATTAGGAAACAGAGGCCAGCAGGGTTAAGTGACTTACCCAGCATCACACAGCTAGTATCTGAGGCCATATTTGAAATCAGGAAGATGAATTTTCCTGTCTTCAGGCCCAGTGCTCTATTGTTCCACCTAGCTGCCCATGTAGGTGCTGTCATTATCCCCTTTTTACAATTGAGAAAACTAGGGTAAACAAAGGGTAAATGACTTGCCCAAGATCACATAATTAGTAAGTGCGTGAGGCAGGATTTGAACTCAGGTCTTCCTGACTCCAAGCCCAGTAATCTATGTGCCATCTTGCTGACTCTATACCAGAGTATAGTAATTAATTATTGATTAGAAATTGATACCATGGAGCACTGGCCCTGGAGTCAGGAGAACCTGAGTTCAAATCTGGCCTCAGACACTTAACACAAAAACTAGCCATGTGACTTTGGGCAAGTCACTTAACCCCAATTGCCTTCCAAAAAAACACACAAAAAAAGAAATTGATACCATGTGTAACATTTTGGTGATTGATCTGCATCCACTTATTTATTGGTGTATTTTGCATTTATAGGTAATTTTTCATAATTCATCCTTCAATCCTTAAAATTGCTAAAAAGCAGCAATTTCTATATTCACTAGTCATGGTTTTCTAGCTGTGTAACATGGAACCCTGTGGCTCCACAAGGTATCTCTAAAGTTTGAAAGGAAGTTTGCTTGCTGCAGACATATTTAATTCAAGATTGTTCTATTACTTCTAGGCCCTGCCCCTCCAACACAGCAGAGGCATCAAAACAACTCAGAAAACAAGACTCCACAGCCTTAAAGTTAGACAACCACTAATCTAAATAATTGGAACTGAGGAAAATGCATCTGAGATGGCCACTTCTTGGTAAGTCAAAAAGGCTTTCATAAATGCAAACTCATTATTATATATATATATGTATCAATACATATAAATTACTACATATCATTACATATAATCATTAAATATATTACATACAACATTCCCCCAAGTTAGAGAATGGACTTTGTGTCTGGTCATAGAGATTACCAAATATAGATGTACTCCATGAAGAATTACTTGCTTTTAGAATATCAAGGTTAATGCTCAAGATGAGCAGGGCCAATACTGTAGTAGATCTGGATTGAGATCTAAGAAAGTATCTGGGTTTTTTTTTTAGTAATCCTCATCAAAATCTATACTTGATCACTCAAAATGTTTTGCCCTTTGGTTTCCTTATAATGAAGGAAATAACCTAATTCAATTAAAATTACTGCTATCTGACTAATATTGCCCCCTGATAAATCTGTTTAGTCATCTTTCAACTTAAGTGCATTTCCTTCTTTCTCATCAGTCAAGACTAATGGAGCACCTTTCTGCAAAATTATTTACCTGATGAGACAAGTGTATTCTAAGAGCCTTATTGAGTATCATAGTGAGTATACAAGTGAGGGGAGATTGATGAGAGACTCAAGGGCAGATGGTAAGAGTTTTCTAGGAAAGTGATTTAAAGGTAATGCTACTTTTGAAGATAATGTGATGGAAAAGCTGTCCCTACCATATAAAGTTGGTACTCCTGAATTGCTGTTACCATAGCATCACAGAACATTAGGGCTAGAAGGAATGAATATTAGAGGAGTCCTATTCACAGAATCATAGGACTTCAAAGTGGAAGGGCCATTTAACCCCATCTTGTCCAACCCTCTTGCTTTACAAATACAGAATGTGAGCCTCAGAGAGATTGCAGAGACTTACCAATGGTCACAGAGGTAGTAAAAGATTCAAACCCAGGTCTTCTCATTTCAAATTCATTATTTTTTCCAACACACCATGCTGTTTTACTAATCCCTTCTTTTTACATAGAAGGAAATTGAAGATCATAGAAATAAAGAAATTTGTCTGACATTACACAAGTATTACTGTCAAAGCCAGGACTAGAATACAGATTAAATCCCAGTCTCATCCTGCCCACCTTTCCGTCAGTTCCCTTTGTTTTCATCCCAAACCTTTCCATCACTGCCAGAGTTATTTTTCCAATAGTCCTAATGGTTTTGTGAATTCTCTGGCTTAGTTCGCCTTATGAACAACGGTGCCTCCCTGAAAAACCCAGGAGAACAGGCCATGGCCATGAAGTAATATGAAGCTACCTATGTGCTCTAATAAACTAAACTAACCAGCTTAGACAGAGCCATAACTAAGCTTTTTTGTCTTCTCAAATAAACTTTTTAGAAAATAGAAATTCAGTTGTAAAGAAAGAGCTCACCCAGGTAGGGCTGGTGCCAAGAGAAGAACACATTCTGGTAGCTTTCTAAATTTCTCTTTTAACTAATTATTCCTGCTAACTATGTGCAAAGCTCAGTTATCCCTATGTTGTCTTATGTGTAACTCTTGTCCAGCCCTAGTTATGGATGTGACTTTAGATCACATGGACCAACCGGAGGTCAAGATTAAAACCAAACTCTAATTAATTCCATCAATTGAATGGAAATGACATGCAAAGAATGTTAGACTACACTATCCACCATAAAATTGAATGGATGAGATGGAAAGGTGATTAAAGGAGGCATTTCCTTTAAATAAAAAAGATAAGTGATTTCCTCTTCTTGATGAAGTATATCGGCTCAATCTTGTCTCAGAAGATCATTGAAAGAAAACTTACTAAGGCTCTTAGATAACATATACTTGTCTCATCAGGTAAATAATCTTGCAGAAAGATGCTTCATTAGCTTTGACTGATGAGAAAGAAGGAAATGCACTTAATTTGAGAGATGACTTAACAAATTTGTCAGGGGCAATAACAGTCAGATAGCCGTGTATAAACTGAATTAGGACAATTCTGAGGCATCACCTCATACCTAGCAGAGTGGTTAATGTGACAAAAAAAAAAAGGAATATGTTGGATGTTGAAAGTGATATTGGAAAACTGGGACATTAATGCATTGTTGATGGAGTTGTGAACTGTTCCAACCATTCTGGAGAGGAATTTGGAACTTTGCCCAAAGAGCTATAAAACTGAGTATACCCTTTGATCCAGAAAAAACACTGCTAGGTCTACATCCTAAAGACATCCAAAAACAAGGAAAAAGGACCTATTTGTACACAAATATTTATAGCAGCTCTTTTTTTGGTGGCTAAGAATTGGAAATCAAAGGGATACCCATCAAATTGGGAATGGCTAAACAAGCTATAGTATATAATTATAATGCAATATTATTGTGCTATAAGAAAAGACAAGTAGGATGATTTCAGAAAAGCCTTTAAAAACTTAAATGAACTGATGCATAGTGAAGCAAACAGAACCAGGAGAGTGTCGTACACAGTAAGAGCAATATTATTCAATGAAGACCTGTGAATGAGTTAGGTATTCTCAGCAATACAATGATCTAAGACAATCCCAAAGGATGAAGCATACTATCTGCCTCCAGAGAAAGAACTGATATTGACTGAATACGGATTCAAGCATACTATTTTTTATTTTCTTTATTTCATTTTTTTGTCTTTTATTTGAGTCTTCTTGTACAAAAAGACTAACATGGAAACATTTTACATAACTCCACATGTATAACCTATGTCTGATTGCTTACCATCTAAGAGAGAAAGGAAGGGAAACATGGATATAATTTGGAACTCAAAACTTTAAATAAAAATATTTTACTTTTCTTAAATAAAGGGGGTAGAGATTAGAAAAATAAATTGAATTAGTTTAGAACATTTGATCTATAATACAACAAACATAATTTAAACTTAGTAATAACTAGAGCATTATTAGAAAAATGCTATAGTATTTTTTATCTTAGTGTATTGGGAGGTTGTGATGTAAATATTAAAGAAGACTGAGTCTCTTCACCCAGAACTAGGAACTCAAGATGAAGAATTGTAACCAGTGACTCTAGATTGACTGGAGGTGGGAAAAAGGAAACAGTCCCCCCCTTAAAAAAGTTAATAAAAGAAAATGGAAAAATCAGTAGAGAAGCCAAATAACCCATCAGAAAAATCAATTTAAGCAGCATGAGATAAGTCAAGGAGCCTCAATTTTTTAAAAATCAATACAATCTGAGCATCGGACGGTTCCAATGAGAAAGAAAAAGTCTGTAAATAAAAATCTTGCCACTAAAGGCCTGGACTTTGGACAACATTTGAGTAAACACTAAATGATTTGATAGTACAGAATTTGACCATAGAAATCAGATTTAAAATTCAGTCCAAAACATCTTTTGTCATAGATGCTTAAATGCTTTTCAAAAACGCAGGGGTGGGGTGGGGGGTCATTTCAGAGGCAGGGAATTGAATGCCTGGGAACCAATGCTAAGGGAGGAAGTAGATGAGATGAGTTTGAATCATCCCATTTTCACAAGAAATACAGCAACCCCATCCAGCAGCTGGAGTTCATAAGGAGCCCTGTTGTGCAAACGAGATGTGGAATTACAGTAATCGAATCCTGAAGGAAGTGACACAAGTGTAAATAACCTATTCTGAAGTGGCCTGTGATTAATGTGACGACAAACTTGGCTAGGGGCCTTTAGTGGCTACAGGATTACCCAGCTAAATAAGTCAAAATCAGGATGTTAGATAGTCATAGGGACCTTTAAGTTTATCCATTCCACATCTACGTCCAAGGTTCTTAATCAAGTCAATGAATTGGATTTTTAAAAATATTTTGATGACTGTTTTTAATATAATTGCTTCTTTTTGATCCTATTTTAAATTTAACAAGACTATCCTTGAAAGGGATCCAGAGACTACACTAGACTGCCTAAAGGGTCCATGGCATGCTAAAAGGTTAAGAATCTCTTTTCCAATGAAGTCCCAACCAGTTTTGTGATTTGCCTCTGTGTATATATTCATAGAAATATGTGATGAATGAATATATAAGAGCATAAGACTAGAAATCTCTACTACTTATGGCCTTCTGTCAATAACTTCATCCATTGCAATTAAATGAACATGTATTGAGCATCTCCCATGTGTAAGGTATCATGCTAGGCATTGAGAATTCTTTGGAGGAGCGGGGAGTAGAGAAGGAAGAGAGGGTGACCAGACCTGTGATTTCATTGATATATCACAGATCTAGCGTGAGAAGATCCCTTAGAGTTCATCAAGATCATCTTTCATTTTACAGTTGAGGAAATTAAGATTCACAGTGGTTAACTACCTTGCCAAGGAACATCACATAAGTGAAATTCAGACCTGTCCTGACTCCAGGACCAGCCTTCTGTACGTAACATCCTGCTGCCTCTCTAAACTCCCAAAGAGGAAAGACCCTTTATGAATGTAGAGAGGCAGTTATTCTGCAATTTGTAGACCTAAAGAGTTAGCTGAAACCCTAAGAAGTTAAGCAGACAGGGTCACTCAATCCATATGTGTCAGAAATAAGAAATAATGAGCTTAGTGATCTTAGAAAAACATGGAAAGATCTACATGAAATAATGAAAAGTTTAAAGCAAAACCAAGAGAGCATTGTGTAGAGTAACAACAATACTGTTTTAAGAAGGACTTGGCCCTGGAGTCAGGAGGACCTGAGTTCAATTCTGGCCTCAGACACTTAACATTTATTAGCCATGTGACTGACCTTGGACAAGTCACTTAACCCTAATTGCCCTGCCTTCTCCCCTTCAAAAAGCAAAAAACAAAAAAAAACCTCTAAGTGAATAAGTCATTTTAACTATTATAAACACCCAAATTAACTAGAAAGGACATATGAAGAAAGACTATCTGCATCCAGAGAAAGAACTGGTAAATAGAAGTATACACAGAAAAATTTTACTTATATTTACCTATTTGTGCCTAATGGTAGCCATCTCTAGGGGAAGGAGGGAAAAAAAGAGGGAAAAAAGAAAAATGAAATTAACATGAAAACATATATTTAAAAGGAATAACAAGTTGTACATAATGGCTTTTCAGTTTCATGTACAATCATCTTTTTATTATACTATGTTATGGAAATGCTTATTTTATTCCATAAATTAAACATAAAATATTTTAAAATCCATGTTTTAGAATTGAGATGAACACAGGGCTTCCCAAGTTGGAATCCAGTCTTCTATCTATAACATCAGAGGTTTCTAAACATTTTTATTTCCTAGACTCCTTGATTTTCCATAAATCTTTTTATATCCCCTATTGGATATAAAAGGAAATAAATTATACAGTACACTGAGCATCATATGTATATGTGAAATAAAATAGATTAGTTTCAAAAGGACAGTATAGTTATTTACAAAATAGTCCCTGCCCACTTTGACAAGTTTTTGGTACTGGCTAGGAAATGCATGGACCCCTAGATTGGAACCCCTTGCACTACACCATGGAGCACTGGGAAAGAGGCAGATGATGGTATGATGGAAAGGGCCCTACTGAATCAGATGGCCTGGGTTCAAATCCCACCTCTAATTCTTATTTAACCTGTGTGTCAATGGGCAAATGATTCATTTCCATTGGTCTCAATTTCCTCAACTCTAAAATGAGGGAATTAGAATAGATGTCTCCTGAGATCTTTTCAGGCTCAATGTCTTGAGCACATGAAATAGCAACTTCCACAAAAGCCAAGCCAACAACAGAAATAGTTTCTACCCTTAAGGAGTCTGCATCATGAGACATGTCCATAGCTCTAGTTAATAATAATAAACAACGATCTTATATCTCTTTAAGATTTTCTTCTTTTTTTTTCTTTTTGAAGGACAACTGGGGTTAAGTGACTTGCCCAAGGTCACATAGCTAGTTATTTTTGTGTTGAGTGTCTGAGGCCGGATTTGAACTCAGGTTCTCCTGACTCCAGGGTCGGTGCTCTATTCACTGTACCATCTAGCTGCCCCCTTTAAGGTTTTCAAAGCATTTTGCAGGTATGTACAAATTAGGGGAATAAGGATGGAGATGTAGGGGAGAGGATGGCCAGAGGGGTAACAAGTTAACAAATGATGGCACCTGAAGGGGCTTAGGGGTTCAAAAAATGATGGCAAAGGAGACTGCTACAGGAATGGGGGCCAGCATCATGAAGGCATGCAGGTCGGAGGGGGAATATCCTATGCCAGAAACAGCAAATAGCTTAGTATGGATGGAATGTAAAATACATGAAGGGGAATAATATGAGGTAAATCTCGAAAGGTAGGCTGGGGCCAAATTATGCAGGGTTTTAAGTTTTTTAAAGAGCCAAACAAAGAAGTTTGTATTGTATCTGAGAAAGGCTAGAGGAAGTCACTGAAATCTTCATCTCTCCAGGTCTCTGCTTCCTCTATAAAATAGGCAGGTTGAGCCAGATGATCACTGAGGTCCTTCCCAGATTGAGCATTCAATAATTTTCCCTCTATGGTTCTTAGCTAAGAAAAAGCAATGCTCTTTTAGAACTTGAGGTTACAGAGTGAACTAAAGCTACAGGGCCCAGCACAAAAATTCAATCATTTGGATGGGAAATGAGATGCAGCTCAAAACCTCAGAGGAGCTAGGATAGTCCCATAGGTGGAGAGTGAATGGAATTAATTATAGCCAGTTTGAAGAATCAAGGAAATGTTGTTAAAAGAATTTTAACCAGCTAGCTTCAGTAAAACCCTGTCTCTCATTCACCTCAGTGACAGACAGCACTGTGCAGGATTTGGGTCTTCTGCTTTCTTTTTTATGGGATATTTATAGCTGATGTCCTGGAGAATGGGGAAAGAGCCAGTCACCTTTAGCAATGGACATGGTTTGTGGGGTTTTTTTTGTTGTTACTCCTTTAAAAAAAATGATAAGTTCTGATTTCTACTTGGATTAGAAAATGTAGAATATAAGCCACCTTTTTTTAATACTCTTCCTTACCTTACCCCCTATCAAAACTTACATGACCTCTGCCCGGCTGGGGGTCTTTACAGCGCCCCTCTCTCCCTAGTTACACTAGGCTTCATTTAGATCAAGTAATTCCAATAATGGGTGAATTAATCATGTGTTATTCTTTGCTGATAACTCAGGGCCTTGACCAGGGAATTTTGATAATGATGGGAGTTTTAGGCCTGGGGGCAAGTAGATATTCTTGGTCAAGGGGTACTGTTAGCAAAATTAGCCCACAGAGAAACTCAGACCTCCAACTGGCATTAGAGATTAGGCAAATAATCAGCGACTTAAAGCTGGAAAATACAATGTCTACTTCAATCCTCTCATCTTGCAGATAAGGAAAAAAGGCTCAGAATGATTCAGTAAATTGCCCTTTATCACTCAGCTATAAAGGGTCAGAGATGGGATTTGAACTCAGTTCTTCCTGGCCCCAAGTCCAAGTCCAGCACTCTCCCTATCATTCCATATTGTCTTTTTTAAAAACCAGAAATATTAAATGAGTCCCTTAGTTGTCACCTATTCCATTACGCATAAGGCTGACCCTGGGTATGAATGTTCTAGTTTTACCCCCAAACACAAGGGCGCTGACAGAGGATCATGCAAGGAAAGTAATTGCTAAGGGTACCTTGAAGGAGAGAGAGATCATGTAAGATGAGGCATCTTCCAGATGCTACAGAATACAAAATTCCCCAGGCCATTCATCCTCTACATGGATTGATTGCTTATGATTACACAAATAGCTACACACTGCTACCAAACAAAAATATGATGAACTATTTCTGCACTATAAGAAATTATAGGAGTAGAAGCAGGACCTCCATGCTTCTCCGGCTTTTACCTTCCCCAATCCATGTAAAAAGGGGACTCTGAACAAACTTTGGAGCTGCAGAACTCACAAAATGACACAGAGAAGCTAACCTCCCACTGAGGACAGCCCGGCAGGTGGGCAGGAATCAGCCAGGGCAGTGCTCTGGGAGCTGAGCCCAGCTCCATGCCAAGGCTTTAGCCCAACGGCAGGCCTGACCTGCCGCCTGCCAGAGGGACTCCAGATCAGCTCAGCTGTGGCCATTTCCAGAATTATCAACACATAGATACAAAGAACAAAACGGGAGGTCAGTGCAGTCTGGACTTTGGGACCCAGTAAATGGGAGTGTGTGGCTTTTGCCCCTGGGGCAAAAAACCACTGGGACACTGGCACACCAGCCAGCACCATGTAGCGGCTTCAGCTGCTAGCATGCAGAGTGTTGGGGGACCAAGCACCAGTCTGAGGGGTAATCGCTCTTGCTTTAACCTGCTTGGATCAGGATTGCAGTCTAGGGTGGAGGTCATGGGGTGTGTGTCCAGCTTGCCAGAGCATGTGGAGCCCTCAGAGAGGGCACCCATCTAATACCTCTGGCAGCTGAGAAAACCCCAGCATTTGGGATGAAAGCTCCCCTGTCTGGTGGCAGAGTCCTACTGTGGCAAAAAAAACCCAGGGGTCAAGTCACTGAGGGGTGACATGACCAGGCAAAGGAAACGAAGCAGAAAGAAGATTCCAACATTAGACTCCTATTTTGGGGACAAAAAGGAGCAAAGCATGGAACAGCAGGAAGACAGTGAAGTCAGAACTCCTGCACCAAAAGCTTCAAAGAAAAAAACGAGCAGGTTACAGGCCATAGAGGACCTTAAGAAGCAGATAAGAGAAGTGGATGAAAGATCAGGAAGAGAAATGAGAACAATGCAAGAAAATTAAAAAATGAGAGTCAACAGCCTGACTGAGTAAAATAATAAATATAAATAAATAATAAATATAAATAAAAAACAGACTAACTCAAGTGGCAAAAGAGGCTCAAAAAGGCAATGAGGAGAAGAATGCCTTAAAAAGCCAAATTTACCAGATGGAAAAAGAATCTCAAAAGCTCAATGAGGAGAATCATTGCTTCAGAAATAGACTGAAGCAAATGGAAGCTAATGACTTTATGAGAAATCAAGATGCTGTTAAACAGATCCAAACAAATGAAAGAATAGAAGGCAATGTGAAATATATCATGAGAAAAACCACTGACCTGGAAAATAGATACAGGAGAGATAACTTAAAAATTATTGGACCACCTGAAAGCCATGATCAAAGTAAGAACCTAGAAATCTTCCTCCAGGAAGTTCTCAAAGAAAACTGCCCTGATGTTTTAGAATCAGAGGGTAAAATAGAGGTTGAAAGAATCCACTGATCACCTCCTGAAAAAGATCCCAAAAAGAAACCTCCTAGGAATATTATAGCCAGGTTCTGGAATTCCCAGATTAAGGAGAGAATATTACAAGCAGTCAGGAAGTAACAATTTGAATATTGTGGAAACACAATCAGGATAACCCAGGATCTGGCAGCTTCTACACTGAGGGATCGAAGGGCTTGGAATATGATATTCTGGAGGGCAAAGGAGCTGGGATTAAAACCAAGAATCACCTACCCAGCAAAACTGAGTATCATGTTTCAGGGGAAAATATGGTCATTCAGTGGAATGACTTTCAAGCATTCTTGCTGAAAAAACCAGAGTTGAACAGAAAATTTGACATTCAGACACAAGAAGCAAGAGAAGCATGAGAAGGTGAACAGGGAAAAGAAATCATAAGGAACTTATCAAAGTTGAACTATTAACATTCCTACATGGGAAAACAATAATTGTAACTTATGAAACTTTTCTCAGTAGTTGAAGGGAATAGAAATATATATATATATGTGTGTGTGTGTGTGTGTGTGTGTGTGTGTATGTCTATATATGAGGGTATATGGGTATATGAATGCATATGTGAATGTGTATATACATATATATATGTTTACAGGTATACGTAGATAGAGGGCACAGGACCACTTTAACAGGAAGGGATGATACTTAAAAGGTGAAATTAAGAGGTGAGAGAGGAATATAATGAGAGGAGATGAAGAGAGACAGAATGGGGTAAACTATCTCATATAGAAGAGGCAAAGGAAAATGGTTACAATGGAGGGGAAGAATAGGAAGGCAAAAGGGAATGGGTCAACCTTATTCCCATTGAATTTGGCTTGAGGAGGGAATGAAATACACACTAAATAGGGTATCTCACCCTCCAGGAGAGTAGGGGGGGAAGGGGTTGAGAGGGGGGATGATGGAAGGGAGGGCAGCCTAGGGGGAAGGGAAGTTGGAAGCACCCACTTTTGAAAAGGGTCGGGATCAAAGTAGAGAATAGAACAAGTGGGAGGTGGGATAGGAGGGAGGGAAGTATAGTCAGTCTTTTACAATATATCTACTATGTTATTGTTTTGCATTAGCTATACACATACAACTTATACTGAACTGCTTATCTTCCCAGTAAGGGTGGGTGACAAAGGAGGAAGGGAATGAATCTGGAATTCAAAGTTTTAAAATCAAACATTCAAATTATATATATATATATACTATTATTAATACTATTTTCCATGTAATTGGGAAATAAGATACACAGGCACTGGGGCATAGAGATCCACTGGAAAAGTCAAAAGGGGTATGGGAGAAAATATGAGAGAGAGCAGATTGGAGGAGGGGACATCCTGTGGCACTATTTTGGGGCGGTGGGTAGGGGAAAAATGGGGAGAAAATTTGTAACTCAAAATCTGGCAGAAATGAATGATGTAAACCAGAAGTTAATAAAGCATTTGAAAAAAATAGAAAATTAATAAACTGAAAAAAAAAGAAAAAGGAGGAAGAAAATTAAATAGTGATTTCTCTTCAGTATGAAAATGTCTCTTCTTTTTTTCCAATCTGAAAACCTATTGAATATACTTTTTTCTAGAACTTCCAACTATTTAGCAAAATTTCCTGGAATTACACAATTATAACATTTTATGGAGAAGATATTATTTTTTCTTTAGTTTAAATAGTTGTGTCTGTTCATAGGAACTTTGAGGTTAGATGGAAATTTGAGTTTCTCTACATCTACCAATCCTAGAGTGGCATTATGTCTATGTGTGAAAAGGGTCACTACTAACACATGATGTTTGGTATAAATAAAATTGAAGTTGTAGCATGATGAAAAAAAAGTTATGAACGTGAAGAATACAAGAGGTTGTGTGAAGACATATATGAACTGATGTAAAAGCAAGAAAGTACCACCAAATAGAGGAAAACATTATAAATAATGACTACAATAATGTAAATGGAAAAAAAAATACAAGAACAAAATTGAAGCTAAATACTGGGTATTTGTAATGATCAACTTTGGCCCTAAACATGAGATATGAAAATGCATCTCACTCCTTTCTTTGCAGATGTGGGGGCCTATGGATGTAAAATAGTACATATACAGTCAGATTTCGCAGAATACACAATTTCTTCTTTGTTATTCTGTGTTATGAGATAGATTTCTGGGCAGGGGAGAGGGAAGGATATTGTGGGAAAAGAGGATCATGTGAAAACAAAAGACACCAGTAATTTTTTTTTTCAAAAAGATGGGTTTACTCAATTTGCTGGATATTAAGTGACTAAGCTCATACTTCAATAATGATAGGTTTTATGTGTTTTCAACAGCATGGTAAAATTTTAATTATAGACCCTCCCATTGTCTCTAATACAGGGTGTCTGAAGACCCAGACAGTTTCTTACCCATCCCTAAAATACCTTCTTTAATGAATATCAGAATGAGAGATCTAAGAGTGGATTTTGATAGGGAATAGGAATGTAAAGCTCTCAGAGGAGCACTAGATAATTCCAACTAGAATGTAAGCTTGAACTTAAGGGCAGAGACTTAAATTCTTTTTCTGTCTTATGTACTGCTCCAACCCCATCTCCCCCACCTCACCGTGGTGCATGACACGAAGTATGTGCATGATAAATTATGGATCCATGAATGAATGAATGAATGAATGAATGGTTGGGAATAAGGAAGGGAATACCAACTGAGTGATAAAATGAGGCAGAACTGTGAGACCAAAGGCTAGCCACCAGCTTGCCCAATTCGCAACTCTGTCCAGGACCCAGCCCTTCTTCCAGTAATAGCCCCAGACTTGGGATGGCATTGCTAATGACCTACATTACTTTGAAAACAAGGGTTAATAACTTTGGTATTTGTAATGAATCTCTTTTCTTTGGCTTCTGTTATTTAGCACATTTTAGACAAGAAAAGAAATGTAAACATTTCCATTCCACATCTAATACAATTAGAAGGTCATTACACATGCCGTAGCAAAAAAACAGCTGTTCCAAAGATCCCTATTAGAATTTAACAGAGTTTTATTTGTTCTGGGGGAAAAAAGCACCCTTTAAATTATGATTTAATGAGACTGTAAAATGTTAAACACCAAGTGGTTGCTTATTAGAACCGTATGGAGCTTGGCAGTTTGGGTTCATAAGTGGTAAGCAGAATACTTTCCTCCTCTCCCAGGCACACTCCTCCTCTTCTATGGTCTACATCCTCTTCCCTGTTGACACAGTCCAAGTTTTTAAAAACAAACCTTGTCTCTTTAAGCAGATGCAAACTCTGGATCCCTGAGGTCCAGCCAGCTTTCAGATCAATCAAGTCCATGTGGAATCAATGTAAAATCTCATGGGGTTTGCACCTGAAATCACAAATGCCCTTCCCAATATCTGTCTCTTTGGCTCTCCCTCTCCCTCTCCCTCTCCCTCTCCC
>NW_027186296.1:43727716-43804126 GCF_028583685.1 Petaurus breviceps papuanus
TCTCATGGGGTTTGCACCTGAAATCACAAATGCCCTTCCCAATATCTCTAAGGAGGGAAACAATTGTCTCTTTGGCTCTCTCTCTCTCTCTCTCTCTCTCTCTTGTTCTCTACCTCTTGCTCTTTCTCTCTCTCCTTTCTCTTTCCTCTCACCCTTTATCTTCTTCTCTCTCTCAGTCTACTTCTGTCTTTATCTCTGTCTCCCTACCTCTCTGTGTCATTCTGTCTGTCTTTTATCCTCTCTCTCTCTCTCTCTCTCTCTCTCTCCCTCCCTCTCCCTCTCCCTCTCCCTCCTTTCCCCACTCTTTCCCTCCAGTCCTGAATGAATGTCCTAAAGTTCAAACATCTTACATTTTCCTTTTGGGTTATGCAATATTTTCATAATGATGGCTGCTGAGGGGAATGATGAGGGAGAGTAAGGAGGAACTCTGAGCCTGATGACTTACCAGTGACCTATTGCATACACATGTGTGTACAAGCCACAAGCCTGGAGCAGTTAATACACCAACAGTTACAGTGATTGCTATATCATGTGAGAGTTGAGTTGGACTGTAGGAAAATGTAACCCAAGGTTTCATAAGTAGGTTGTTTAAATGCAAAATAATTATTAAGCACTCTCCCTTAGCATTCACCCTGAGATAAGTAGCCCTTAAGAAAAAGTCTAGTACAAAATGACATTTAAAAAAAATCACCTTTCAAATCAATGGCATCCCAAGGTGTTTTACATAGTAATTGGATGGTAGTGTAGTAAGTATTTAAGGAAATGGATCTGCTCTTGGGACCTAAGCAGTCATTTATTGTTAACTTGAACTTCATTTCACTGAATGTAGTCTCATGTCAAGACCTCCTATAATCTCTGTCAGGACAACAACACTAAAGGAAACTTAGAATTACAGAATAAAAGAGCTGATAAAGACTTTATTAGAAATTAAGTCTACCTCTGCTCTCACTCCCCACCCCCACCTCTACCTGTAGTATAGAGAAGTAGCTATCATATAATTAATGGAAAGAGCCCTGAACTTGGGCTCAAATCCTTGTTTTGTCACTTAACTTGGGTATATTTCTCAATCTCTCTGGACCTCAATTTCCTCACTTGCAAAACAATACCTGCACTACCTATCTAAAGCCTCCTCACTTCTAATCAAGACTATTACAGTATACTTCTAATTGGTCTCCCTATTTCCATTCTCTTCCCTTTCCAATCCTTCTCCCACACAGTTGCCCAAACGATATTCCTGAAGCACGTTGGGCCATGTCATTGCCTTCCTAAATAATCTTCAGTGGCTCCCTGTTGTCTCAAGAAGCAACTACAAATGGCTCTATTTGGTTTTTAAAAGCACTTCACAACCTGTGTCCAACTTAACTTTCCAATCTTATTGTATGTCACTCCCTCCCATGCACTCTATGGCCCAAGCGTACTGGCCACCTGGCTGTCCTTCCCACATGATGTTCTGTCTCCTGACTCTCTGACTTCACATAGGCTGTCTCCAATCCCTAAAATGCCCTTCTTTCTCACCTCTGTCTCTTAGAATTCCTGCCTTTCTTTAAAGCTGAGATCAAGCACAGCCTCCTACATGATGATGCCTTTCCTTACCCCCCAGCTGCTGCTGACTTATGTTTATTATAATGCCTAAAAAGTATTCTCTCCCAATAGAATGTAAGCACCTTGAGTTGAGGAAATGGTTCATTTTTGTCTCCAGCACCTAGCCTAGTACTTGCTGAATAGTAGGTACTTGATAAAAACCTGATTGATTGATCAATTACCTATAAACTACAGTCTAAATGGGATGTATTAATATCTTGTGACCCTCTTCTCTACCTAGTGAGTTCTACCTGGAACCTCCATTTTGAGGAAGGGCCTAAACCTCATGGTTTTCTCTCCAGACATTTTTACCACGATTCAGCTGCCTTTTTCTGAAGTCCTTGTGTTTCCCTCTCTCCCATTGGTGGGTTTCTCCCAGAACCTATATTGCAATTTCAGGATGTGTTGTGGTGGAACCGTCTCAAAGAATTCAGTCAGACCACCTCTAATCTAAGTATAAGCATTTATTGAGATTGACGCCTCTCATGAAGCTGGCTAAATTCCAAAAGGAACCAGCAACTTCAGAGAAAGCAAGCTGGATTTTTATAAACATGCAATTACCTATTATAATAATATTATTAATAATTAACAATAAATTAAAATAATTAATGATAAAATAATTAATAATACATGAATACTAAAAGGCAGGGGGGATTTGTTAAGGGATTAAGTAATAGGGAAGGAGTAGTCCCAGCCAGAGTGGAACTGAGCATTTGATTACCCACAAAGCATACAGAAAAACCCATTTGGGGGGGTATGTATGTATGAAAATGATATTATAATAAGTCTTTCTACATCATAAATTCACCTAAAGGAGAGTTTTTGCTATTACTGCGCAGGTGCCCACTTAGGGAAAGTCCCTTCTATTGTTTTGGGGTCCACATTCTGCTTGGACATCCTGGTGGTGCTACCTTCTGATTGGCTGAGTATTGTGGTCCTATCTGAGGGTAGATGGATGTAGTTGTGGTTGTCATGGACACACCTGCTGTTTTAGTGAGCAGTGAAGCATATACCAAGAAGTTAGGATATTGGGGCTGGGGGCAGCTTTATTACGATTCTGTCACCTCCATTTTGAGGAAAGCTCCAGAATAGTCATTCTTCACCCTCAGGACTTTGTCTCCATGCCCCAGGACTGCTGCCTCTCTCCACCCCCAGCACTCCCTCCTGCATCAACTTCCTTTATCTGTTATTTACCTCCATTAGAATATAAACTCCTCTACTCTTCCCACTCAGCATCAGTTCATATAAGCCTCTTCAGGTAAATACGAAGTCCATCTGCTCCTCATTTCTTATTGCACAATAGTATTCCATAACATGCATATACCACAACTTGTTCAGCCATTCCCTTATTGATGGGCACCCCTTAATTTCCAATTCTTTGCTACCACAAAAAGAGCTGCTATAAATATTTTTGTACATAAGGGTCTTTTTCCCACTTCTATGATCTCTTTGGGATACAACCCTAGAAGTGGTATTGCTGGATCAAAGGGTATGGAATTATTTATAGCCCTTTGGGCATAATTCCAGATTGCTCTCCAGAATGGTTGGATCAGTTCACAACTCCACCAGCAATGCATTAGTGTTCCAATTTTTCCACATCCTCACCAGCATTTGTCATTTTCCTGTTTTGTCATCTTAGCCAATCAGACTGGTGAGTTGTGGTACCTCAGAGTTGTTTTGATTTGCATTTCTCTAACCAATAGTGATTTAGAGCATTTTTTCATATGCTTATAAATGTCTTAATTTCTTCCTCTGAAAACTGCCTAATCATATCCTTTGACCATTTATCAATTGGGGAATAATTTGTATTCTTATAGATTTGACTCAATTCTCTGTATATTTTAGAAATGAGTCCTTTATCAGTGACATAGGTTGTAAAAGTTCTTTCCCAATTTTCCACTTCCCTCCTAATCCTTGTTACATTGGTTTTGTTTGTACAGAAGCTTTTCAATTTAATGTAATCAAAATTATCCGTTTTTGCATTTTATAATGCCCTCTAATTCGTGTTTGGTCATAAAGTCTTCCCCTCTCAACAAATCTGACAGGTAAACTATTTCTTGCTTTCCCAGATTGCTTACAGTATCAGCCTTTGTACCTAGATCATGCACCCATTTAGACTTGATTTTTGTATAAGGTGTTAGATAATGGTCTATTTGTACACAATTACAGACACAACGTATGTGTGATGACCAACTTTGATAAACTGGACTCTTCTCAGCAATCCAGAGTCATAAGTCAACCCCAAAAGACTCATGATGGAGAGAGATGTTTACATCCAGAGAAAAAACTGAGTTTGAACCCAGATTGTAGCAAACTACCTGCTTTTTTTTTTTCTTGTTTGGTTTTGTTTCCTCTTTCCCATTCTTCATTCCATCTGATACAATCCTTCTTTATAACCTGACTCATGCCTAATGTGAAAGTATTTGCAGATACTATACCTGACTGTATGCTGCCCCGGGGGCGGGGGTGGGGGAGTAGAGGAGTAGGGAGAGAAAATTTAAAACTCAAGGAATTGTGGTAATGAATCTTGTAAACTAAAAGCAAACAAATTAATAAAAAACATATAAAATATGAATAAAAAAATTAAAAAAGAGAATGTAAACACGTCGAGGGCAAGAACTATCTTTCTTCTTTGCTTGTACCCCAATACTTAGCACGGTGCTGGGCACATAGTAAGAGCTTAATAAATTCTTATTGAAATGCTTGTTAAAATTTTTACAAACGATGAAATTGAGGCCCAGAGAGATTAAACAAATCACTTAAGGTCCCATGGATATTAGGCATCAGATATGTGACTAAAAAGAATCCCAGTTCTCCAAAATTCCAACCAAGTTGCCATTATATCATGCTACCACAACCTCTTTCTGTTTGGCTGAACATAGTCAATATAGCTTTAAAATCATTTATTAGATTATCACTGTTATGTTTTATAATTATAAGTTATAATTAGGCAAATATGACTCATCCAACTTCACATGCCCAATCCTTAACAGTCCAACTACATGTCAAGACACAAATCAGAATGCAATTAGATACTGACTTGATGCTAAATAGAAAGTTTATAATTTATTGTCTCCCCTTCATAGAAGATCAGAGTGGTAAAATGGATTGATCTCATTGTCTTTAATGGGAGAATGGAGATTGGGTTGGTGTCAAACATAAAGAAGATTTATGTAGATATTAATTTGACATGTTTGCCAGAACTCTCTTAAATTACAGTAGATTGATATTCAAATTTTACCCATTAAGGAAAGCAAGATATATTGTATGATTTGTTGGAACACTTAGAAGTTCTGCACTTTCTCTATATGTATAAATGTTCCTTATTTTCTCTCTATGCTAAATACTCTCAGTAGGAGGACCTCTACAATGATTCGATTATGGCATGGTGGTAACCCTTCATTCTCAAATACTATGGAGGTAGACCACAAGCTCAGTCAGTTTTTATCAAACTCAAAAGGCCTCCACTGTGACTTGGTGAGAGATTAGGCCTGCAATATTAAGATCAAGTCAGGTAGCACAGAAAAATCTTATCTCTAGAAGGTTGTACACCAGAAGGGGGGGTGCATATGCATGTGTGTTTGTGTATATTTTGAATGTCCATATAGACATATATATATATGCCTATATTTGTATGTGTATAATTTATGTGTAAGGGATAAAGCATTTACATAGCACCTACTATGTGGCAGGTACTGTGCTAAGCTTGATAAATGTTATTTCATTTGATCCTCTCAACCTCTCTATAAGGTAGGTACTATCATTATACCCATTTTATGGTTGGGGAGACTCTAGCACCTTAGGAAGTTTTTTTTTTTCAGATGAAATTCTCTCTAGACACTTACACTGCCAGCCTCACAGAATCCTTGTGAGAGAATTCAAAAAGATAATGGGCAGAATAAACTTTTAAAAGACAAAGACCTAATAATACTATTTAACTTGAACATAATACTCTAAGATTTCCAAATTACTTTATCTATATTATCTCTGATCCTCACAACAACCCTGGGAGGTATGTTGTTTTTACAGATGATAAAACTGAGTTAGGAGGAGATTAAGAGACTTGTCCATGGTCACAGAGCTAAAAAGCACCTGAGGCCAGATTAGGACACAGGTCTTCCTGACTCTAAGAGCAGCACTCTCACCACTGCTCCTTCTCTCTCTGAGGAGGAAAGTTAGGAGTGGCTACAAAGATTCATAAAGTAGACTTTAATACAAAATAGCTAGCAGTCCTGTGAAGCCCCCTTCCATTTTGGCAATAATGGTGTCAGAATGGCAGAAGAGATAAAAAGTACTTTAAATTATTATACTAATACACAGAAATAACAGAAATGATTTAACTGTTAATATTCTTTTTGTTTTCTTTTTGGAGGGGGGAAGGTAGGGCAATTGGGGTTAAGTGACTTGCCCAAGGTCACATGGCTAGTTTTTGTGTTAAGTGTCTGAGACTGGATTTGAACTCAGGTCCTTCTGACTGCAGGGCCAGTGCTCTATTCACTATGCCACCTAGCCACCCCAATTGTTAATATTCTTTTTTTAAAGTGAACAAAATTATAGCCATTTAAGAAGAATTTGAGAAGGAAATTTATGGTTTAGGGGGAAGGGTAGATAATTTTAATAAAGAAATAGCCACTCTGGAAAAAAGTAGAATGCCAAAATACAGTTATCTCAACAAGAAATATTAGATCAAAGTCAAAAGATACCAAAATTAGTAAAACCCACAAGATCTCTACAAACAAAAGTAATGGATTATGATGGTAGAATAGAGAGAGACAATCTGAAAATTATTTGTTTCTCAGACAATGAGGATGAAACAAAAATTCAGAATACTATAATTCAGGGAATCATACAAGAAAATTGCTCAGAAATTTTAGAAATGGAGAAAATATAGACAGTCTTAGGACAGTTTTAGAGGAACCACAAATTTAGCTCACCAAGAAAGATGGGCACCAAGTTTCATAGATTCAATATTCAACAAAGAAATTTATAAGACTATAAGGGATAAAAGGATGGGGAGATGGTTTGAATTCCATAATATTATTCATAAACTACAAGAAATGAAGTGAAATACTGTAAGATAATATTACAAAATATATTGGTTTGTACTCCAAACACAAATTAACACACTCTGAAAAATTGAATTTAATGCTCAATGGGGGAAAAAAGCATATTTTCAGAGGGGAGGAGGAATTTTAATCATTCCCACTTAGGTCAAAAGTAGCAGAATATGTGGCATGAAAAAAAATAAAAATCCAAAAGAAACTTAAGAAAGGTTAATCATATAATAAACAAATGTTAACATTGATCAATGTTTACATGTTTCAAAGAGAAGACAAACCTCCTGTCTTTTAAAACTCTCAATTGACAGTCATTGAGTAAAAAGAGAGAACATTTATGAGCAATGTCCATGAAAGGGGTCAGATATAAATATCTTAAAAGACAGAAGATGTAGTGAGGTACAAGTGAATCAGTATTTCCTGGAATGTAGTGCCACGGTTAACTGTCATTCAGACAGAAAGGTGAGGAAATGGAGGTAGGTAAGGAGAAATCCTGGATCACACTCTAATTGTCTCTGTGTAAAGAAGGAGGATGTTTGTTTATTTTTTTAAGAAGTCTCATTTTCCATGTGGATCATTAAGAAAACAAAGAAAGAACATTTATAGGTAAAATCCATCAGAGTTATCAGATAGCAAAGCTTAGAGGAGGGGAAGAAGGGAAATTTAATACAATCATAGGAATATCAATAAAATGGTCTGCTCTTTGACCCAGTCATCCCACTACTGGATTTAGACTTACAGAAGAACAGAAGCAGAATGACCTAGTATGTATCAAAATATTTCTATCAGAATCTATTGTGTTAACATAAAACTGGAAATAAAGTGTCTATCCATTAACAGGGCAATGGCTGAACAAATTATGTTGTAAAAATGTAATGGACTAAAAATAAGAAACAATGAATGTGAGGAATTAGGAGAAAAATGAGAAAATGTATAAGAACTAGTGCTGAATGAAGTGTACAGAACCAAGATAATGATACACATAATGACTATGGTAATATAAATGGAAGGAATACTCAAAGGTAGCAAAATTTCAAATCATCTTAATGATCAGTCCTGATGCAAGAGAACAGATGATGTTGCATAGACAATCAGATACAGTCAATGTGTTGGTTGGCTTTGCTTAACTATATTATGAGAAGGGGCTCATCAGTAGAGGTGCAGAGGTTTATACTGAAATGACTGCAATATAAAACAAACAGATTTATTGTGGAAGGAGAAATAATCATTTAACTCCCTCACTTTGTTAAGTATTGAGTGTAAGAACCAGAAGGGTAGGGTGATTTGATCTTGTTTATTTTACTGTACCAGGTTGCCTCCTACCTTAACGGATAGTTTTGGGAATGGGTAACATGAATTCAAGATCTTGCAAACAAAAAGGAAAGAAATAGGTGAAGAAAAAAACTAAACCATCACTCTTTGCAGATGATATGATGATCTATTTAGAGAAGCCTAGAGAATTAAGTAAAAAACTACTTGAAATAATAAACAACTTTAGCAAAATTGCAGGATATAAAATAAACCCACATATATCATCAGCATTTCTATATATTACTAACAAAGCCCAACTGCAAGAGATAGAAAAAGAAATTCCATTTAAAGTTACTGTAGACATTATAAAATATTTGGGAGTCCACCTGCCAAAACAAACCCATGTTTGTTTTGGAACTATATGAACACAATTACAAAACAATTACAATTACAATTACAAAACACTTTTCACACAAATAAAATCAGGTCTAAATAATTGGAAAAACATCAGTTGCTCATGGGTAGGCAAAGCTAATGTAATAAAAATGACAATTCTACCTAAATTAATTAATTATTTACTGTTATGCCAATCAAACTACCAAAAAGTTATTTGGTAGAACTAGGAAAAAAACTGTATCAAAATTCATCTGGAAGAACAAAAGGTCCAGAATATCAAGGGGATTAATGAAAAGAAATTCTAGGGAAGGTGGCCTAGTCATACCAGATCTTAAATTGTACTATAAAGCAGCAATCATCAAAACTACTTGGTACTGGCTAAGAAATAGAAGGGGCAGATCAGTGGAATAGGTTAGACACAGTAGTCAATGATTATAACAATCTACTGTTTGATAAACCCAAAACCCCAGCTTCTGGGATAAGAACTCATTATTTGACAAAAGCTGCTGGGAAAACTGGAAAATAGTATAGCAGAAACTGGGCATAGATCAATTCTTACACCATATACCAAAATAAAGTCAAAATGGGTACATAATTTAGATATAAAGGCTGATTCTATAGGCAAATTAGGGGAGCAAGGAATAGTATATCTGTCAGATTTATGGAGAATGGAGAGATTTATGACCAAACAAGAGATAGAGAATATTATGGAATGCAAAATGGATAATTTTGATTCCATTAAATTGAAAAGTTTTTGGACAAACAAAGCCAATGCAACCAAGATTAGAGAGAAGCAGAAAACTGGGGAAGAATTTTTACAACTAGAATCTCTGATAAAAGCATGATTTCTAAAATATATAGAGAACTGAGTCAAATTTACAGGAATACAAGTCATTCCCCAATTGATAAATGATCACATGATATAAGCAGGCAGTTTTCAGAGGAAGAAATTAAAGTTATCTATAGTCATATTAAAAAATGCTCTAAATCACTATTGATTAGAGAGATGCAAATCAAAACAACTCTGAGATACCACATCAGTTATCAGATTTGCTAATATGACAGAAAAATAAAACAATAAATGTTGGAGAAGATATGGAAAAGTTGGAATATTAATGCATTGCTGGTGGACTGATTTTGATTTGATTTGAACTGATTCAACCATTTTGGAGAGCAATTTGGAACTATACCCAAAGTGCTATAATACTGTTCATACCCTTTGATCCAGCAATACAACTTCTAAGGCTGTATCCCAAAGAGATCATAAATTTTGGAAAAGGACCCACATGTACAAAAATATTTATAGCAGCTCTTTTTGTAGTGACCAAGAAATGGAAAATGAGGGAATGTCCATCAATTGGGGAATGGCTGAACAAGCTGTGGTATTTGAATGTAATGGAATACTATTATGCTATAAGAAATGATGAGTAGGCAGACTTCAGAAAAACCTGGAAAGAGTTGCATGAACTGATGCTGAGTTAAGTGAGCAGAACCAGGAGAAGATTGTACACAGTAACAGCCACAGTGTGCAAGGACTGATTTTGATAGACTTAGCCCTTCTCAGAAATGCAAGGACCCAAAACAATTCTGAAGGACTCATGATAGAAAAATGCCATCCACATCCAGAGAAAGAACTATGGAGTCTGAATGCAAAGTGAAGCAGACTATTTTCTTTTTTGCATTTTGTTCTGTTATCCTTTCTCATGGTTTCTCCCATTCCTTATAATTCTTCTATACAACATGACCAATGTGCAAATAGGAATGTATATGTAGAGCCTATAGCCATTTTGGGGAGGAAGAAGGGAAACTAGGGAGAGAAAATTTAAAACTTATGGAAGTAAATGTTGAAAACTAAAAGTAAACAAATTAACTTTTAAAAAAGGAAAGAAAATCTATAGATGAAGCCTCTGAAGAAATTTAAAAAAAGGAAGCAAGGAATGGGAAAATGGATAAACTATTTTAAAGAGATTTTCACAGATAAAGGTCATTCATAAAAAGGGTATAAGGGAGATTGAACTACATTCTTATTTAGATTGGGCAATGACTACTTTAGGGGAAAAAAACAATAAAAGTATAATCAAAGAATTTCTGTAGTCAGAAATGAGATAAGGGTATCTATGAGGGGAGAGTAAGATTAGATTCGTTCATTAAAACAGACCACAAGTAGTAGCTCTGACATTTTTTTAAGGATATAGCTAGGAATCTAGGAAGGAACAATGGTTTTCAAACAATGAAAACTGAAATGGGGCCATTTAAAACCAAAAAAAACTTAATACTTAGTTTTTTGATATTTTACTTTGATTGAGGCAATTATAATTTCAGCCTTGAATATAAGTGGACCAAACTTTCCCATAAAAAGAAGAAAGTGACTGGATTAGAAATCAAAACCCAACAATGTAAGGATAGAAGCATGCTTAAAACATAAAGACAAATGCAGTTAAAATTATGTGATAGAATAAAATTGGTTATGGCTCAGGTAAATAGAAAAATAGTAATTTAAAACATAATTTTAAATAAATCAACAACAAAAATGGAAATTGTCAAGAGAGACAAAGAGCGAAATATTTAAAAGTACCATACATAATGGAATAAAATCAGTATTAGAAATATGTGAGGAGAGTAGTATAGAGTCCACATATTAAAAGGAAAAGCTAAGTGAAATGACTGTGGCATTATAGATTTAGAACTAGAAGAGACAGTAGAAATATCTGGACTATGAAATGATCACAGTAGGTAGAAAATGCAAAAATACTTTAATAGTGATATAATTTTTGTCTCTTTGTATTTAAGCTCAAAATGAATGGAAATTTTTAAAATAGTGAATGATACTATAAAAATAAATGGCTATAATATTCCTTTCTCAGAATTTGAAAAATGTAATGGAAAAATTTCTAAGAAAATGTGTAGATCCAGAGGTGGCTAGGTGGCACAGTGAATAGAGCACCATCCCTGGAGTCAGAAGGACCTGAGTTCACATCCAGCTTCAGACACTTAACACTTACTAGCTGTGTGACCTTGGGCAAGTTACTTAACCCCAACTGCTCTGCCTTTCCCCCTCCAAAAAGCAAAAGAGAGAGAGAGACAGAGAGGGAGGGAGAGAGGGGGAGAGAGAGAGAGAGAGAGAGAGAGAGAGAGAGAGAAAGAGAGAGAGAGAGAGAAGGAAAAAATAGAAAATGTATAGATCTGAGCATAATATTGGAAAATTATTTTTGATAAATGTGGTGATTATTGAATAAGAATATTAAAGAATATACCTTTTCAACATCATTATTTTCTTTATAAAAATGCTTGTGGATATGAAGAATGCATAAATAATGCAGAAAAACAAATGTTAAGCAATTCTTTATAAATATGTCAATATCTCACAACAAAGCAATAAAAATAGTCATCATTATTGGAATTATGACCAAAAGATACATGCCTAAATCAAGATTCAGTAATAATATGACAAATAGAATGGAAACAAATGAAACAATTTTTAAAGAAAATTATAATAATAAAGACAAAATATAGAAATAGCTATAGCAATTCTTAGAAGAAAATGTATATATGAAATTGTATAAAAACAAATGAGCAAAAGAAATGATAAATGAAATAAAAACTATGAATTAGCAATCTGAATTTTGAGGTCATGAACTATCTTTTGTCTCCCGTTTTGTATCCCCAGCACTTAGCATAGTGCCTGGCACATAGTACTCATAAATAAATATTGACTGACTGAATGATTAAAAGTAATATCAAAAGAAATTGTACAAGCCTAAAGAGAAGTTAAATTAAAACTAAAATTCTAGTAAATTGATAAACAGAAAGAAAAAAAACAGCCTGTGTTTAAAAGACTAAAACAATTAATAGACAATTAATTCAATCAGTCATTAAGGGGAATTTAATTAAAAGAATGGTTCCAAAACTGAGAATGGTAAATGCATAAGGAATAGGATGGAAATAAAGAAAATTATCAGAAACTGGTGCATTTAATATCTGTAAGTCAAACTGAAAACTTAAAGGAAATTGGTAAATGTTCATAAAATATAAAATGTACAAATTATCAAAACAGGAAAAAAAAATCCTTGACAACACTATCTTAGAAGAACTTGAACAAGCCAGAAACTCCCAAAGGAAAATCTTCTAGACCAGATGAATTTTTAAGTAAATTATGTCAAACTAAGGATTAATTAATTAATCTCCCTATGAAAACTTTTTTTTAATAATAAAGAAGATGCTTTACCAAATTCCTCTTATAAGAAAAATAAGGTAATTTTCAAATCAGGAAAGGATAATTCGGGGAGAGAAAACTATAGTCTAACACCATTAATGAACTTTAATGGGAACTTTTAAAATAAAATATTAATAAATATAATGCACCTATATGTCCAAAATTATTTGTTGTGATTGAGTTTCATTTGTACTATGGTATGCAGCTAAATAGACAGTCCACTAGGTTAGTCCATCAGTACAGCTCTCCAAGTCCTCTGTGATAGGTATTACCAGTAGACAATGAGCTGGGTTCAGAATTGAGTAAGAGTAGATCAGGATACATCACTTTGGGGAAATTGATATTAGTATTAAAAAAAAAAACCCAGTGTCAATAATAATCCCAAATTGCTTTCTGTCACAAAAGTTCATTCTTTTAATGAATCAATCAACAGGCATTTATTGAATACCTAATACTTTGTATTAGGCATGTAAATGTCCCATAATGCTATCTGGGATAGTCATGAAACACTATGATCTCAGATTAATTGAATCCAATAGACTTATCCCTTCTTGAATCTGTAGGTAATACAAAAGGCAAAGGAATAGCAAATGGTGAGCATAAGTACCAATGATGTTTCATAAATGAGAACTGGGATGAATGATATAACTGGGGAAACTGATTATCAGAAAAAGAAGTGGCCTAATTATGCAGCAGTCAGGTGTATTGGATAGAGCATTGGGCTTAGAATCAGGAAGACTCTTCATGAGTTCAAATCTGACTTTAGATACTTTCTAATTGTGTGATCCTGGACAAGTCATTTAACCCTGTTTACTTCCATTCCTTATCTGTAAAAATGAGCTGGAGAAGGAAATGGTAAACTACTCCAGTATCTTTGCCAAGAAAATCCCAAATGGGGTCATGGAGAGTTGGACATAACTGAAACAACTGAACAAGTTATGTAGCAAGAATGAGAAATGACAGCCGAGGTGCTACAGTAGTACCTCCAGAATATATTAAAATCTACAAGATGACCTCTTTGTGGGTTTTGTCCAGTGACATAGATGAGAAATATACAGTATGGGTACATGGGGAAGGCTTGTTCCCTTCATGTTGGGACATCACTTCTCCATCTTAGTATTCAAATGTCATAGTGTCCACCATTGTAGGCAAATCTAAAATATAAAAATTTGGAATTCCAAAAAGTAACAATATAGAGAGGAACTAAAATTCTTTTTATAAAAAGATTCACATAGGGCAGCTAGGTGACTCAGTGAATAGAGCACTGGCCCCTGGAGTCAGGAGGACCTGAGTTCAAATCCAGCCTCAGACGGTTAACACAAAAACTAGCTGTGTGACCTTGGGCAAGTCACTTAACCCCAACTGCCCTCCAAAAAAGCAAAAATAAAATAAAATAATTAAAATAAATAAAAAGATTCACCACAGCATTTTTAATAGACAGCTTTTATAGTATATTTAACATGTGATTTGATAAATGTTCTTCTCCCTGCCCCTAGTTCAGTTACAGGAAGCTGTTTTTTTTCCCCCCCAAAAAATATATTTGGACCAAGGAAAGATCCATATATATCCTCAGTGGATGTATTGTTTATGTTTTTCATACCTTGTATGTGAACTGGCTAGTATTCTTGGGTGGTCACCTTATGATGATTAACAGCTTGGTTAGCCAGTGGCAGAAGACTTCAACAAGGTCTAGCGATGCACAGTGTGACTACAACTTCACAAAGTGGGAACCAGAGTCAATACAACAAGTCCCTCATATTCATCAGTATTGACTATCTCTCTAACCACCTCACATGTAACAGGATAAAAGAAACAAATTTTCCACTTGGGCACCCGAGTTTCCCCAATTAGGGCAATGCCCCAGATACTCCAACGTGGTTATGACTCTAGCCTCACTCTAACCTGGATTATAATGGAATTAGATCAATAAAGCTAACCAAGTTTTTCAGAACTTCTTAAAGAATTCATAAGTTTAGGTCTCATTCAACAGATAAGAAGAGGACATTTTTTTTCCTAAAGAAATTTTCCCTCACTAAAATCTGTTGTGACTTTTATAGATTTCATTTATAAGCTGAAATAGTCCAAATGACAAGTCGCTAATGTACTAAGACACTTTAACATTAAATCTTATCTGTTAGAAGTAAAAATATTTTCTCTCCTCTTCCTTTTCTTAACATATTTTCAGTTGATCAATTTGTGTGATTCCCTGTGGGGCATCATTTTAAAAGACAGGGTAAAAGCAAGGGGCCAAGCACTACAGTATATTTGTACATGAGTTGCTGCAATTCAGTTACTGGGGATGGAGGTGAATTTCATCTTTTTCTTTCACACAGTGTCTATAGTCATTTAATAATGGGCCCATTTATAAATGTGAGGTATGAAATTCATCTGCATATACGCCACCCTCAACTCAAAAAACAGCACATTTCACACCAGTAACTTCTTCCTGTATCAGGCAATGGGGTGAGAGGAGGTTTTGACAAAAATGGTATGTATTACATAACACTCCCATCTTCTTACAGATGCATGAGCAACTTTAAAATAGAAATGTGAAAGCGGTACATTGTCTACTGTTTGGGGGAGGATAACAAATTTCCAAGCTCTAGCAAATAAAAAGTTAATAAATAATCACACAGGTAGGGATTGGGGGGTGGAATTCAGTTTGGACATTCCTGAGTTAAATAGCCAGTCATAATACAAAAAAAAAAAGAAAAGAAAAGGAAAGGAAAGAAAACAAAAAACCCTGACAATCGTATAAGGCTTTAAAGTCTGCAAAGTATTTTGCATCTGTTATCACATTGACTTTAGGACGACTTTATAAAGAAGGTACAATTACAGATATTGTTATCCCAAATTTACAGATGCAGAAACAGGCTGAGGTAAGTGGCTTGCCCATAGTTGCACAGTTAGCTAAGACTTGAAGGTGGGACACTGCCTCTCTTGAAAAGCAATTCAGGTCACATTTCTTAAGACCTTCGTCCTAGGTTTCTTCTTTGCTGTCTTTCCAGCTCTTTGTCTGTGGTCCTATAGCCTCTTCTCAAGGAGAAAATCTCTAAGGTGTCCACAAACTAAACCAGTGAACCACTGGTCCCTAAAGAAGCTAATGATGATAAAAAGAAAAAAGAAACAATATGAATGACGTATTATAATTCCAACACCCCTTACTGGAATTAAATATCTAAAAGTGTGTCCTTATCTCCCAGAACTCTTAGGCACATGCTGTCATCTACTGTGGATATAACTTGAATGTACCTAGCTATTTACATGCTGCCTCCCCGTTAGAATGTACTGTCTTTGAGGACAATAATTTTTTTTCTTTTGTAATCCCAGTGCTTGGTAATTCATAGTATATAATGAGCAATTAATAAATATCTGTTGACTGATTGATTTCTCTAGGCAGGTTTATCTCCTTGCTATTTTCTAATTATGCCATGTTCCTTTTCTCACTGTACCATTGTCTAAAGTGTCCCCACTTTATGGTTAGGCTAAAGGAAACTCAGAGTTCATCTGATCTAACCCCTTCTTTTTACAGATCAGGAAACCGAGGTGCTGAAAGTAGAAATTATTTCCCAAGGTCACACAGGTAGCCACTATCAGAATCTGGATTCAAATCTGGTCCTCTGACTCAAAATCTAGAACCCTTTCCACCACATCACCTTCATTTTTTCCAGGAATTTTGTTTCCCATTGTCTCCACCTTTCCAAGTTCAACCAGCTTTTAAGCTCTGGCTTAAGTCCTACGTGTTCACCAGGCATTCCCAGACTACACTAGCCAATTCTCATGTCCTTGTCTTTGAATTCTTGTATCATTTATTGTCCAGATCCCTATTTCTAACCCTTAATCACTGGTTGCTTTGTGTTGCTAACTAACTGTTTCTTGGTTCTGTTATGTTGTCCTTCACAGATATTGTTGTTGTTGTTAATATTTTAATAATAATAATTAGCATTTATAGAGTTCTTTAAGGCTTGCAAAGCACTTTACAAATATTCTATCACTTTAACCTCACAACCCTGTGAAGCAGGTGCTATTATTAATATCTCCATTTTACTGTAAGATAAATTTTATTATTTCTTCTATTTTACATGTGAAGAATTAAGGCAAATAGGTATTAAATGTCTTGCCCACAGTCACACAGTTAGTAAGGTTCAGAGGCTGGATTCAAACTTGTCTTCCTGACTCCAAGTTCAATACTTTAATCACTGCACCACATGGCTACCTTCCCTAATCTTCTATCTAATCAATTTAATCTCACTTTCTTTATTACTCTGCAATTGCTTAAGCTGAGCCAAAATTTATAGTAATAATATCTTAATGTTGTTCACTGTGCCTCTCTAGCAAAGACTGTCTGTTCCATCTTCTTGGGACCTAAAGCCACACTGAGATTCTGGAAACACACTTTTCACAACACTAGACAGCAGCCGGTCCAGAAGGTCTCTGCCCAGGATAGCTATTGCAATCAGTTTCCTCACTTTTTGTCTTTATTACAAAGACTTTTCCTAGAAGTTTCATGCAGGGATTTCAATTTATCTCATCCCAATAGGTGAAAAGCAAAGTAGACCCTCGCCAGAATGGGCAACCCATGGTAGTAGTGGGATGCTTATTCTAACATGTAGCCTCTGGTCTTTGGTACCCAGGTGTAAATGAATATGCCACCCAGAAAGACCAGTCATGGCTAATGTCTGCAGCAGGGAGAAGCAATTTGAAAATGTGGTGAATAGGGTTCTATTTACACTTTAATTATCAAGGCCAGTCATTTGGCATGAATAAGATATTTTGGCCACCATTAAAGATGTTAGTGCCTACTAGAAAATGAAACTGCATTGAATTTCACTCAAAAAAGCAAAGCTGTGCTATCATTTTCTCTACAGATAGGTAAAATCAAGGTATGTGAGTCTTCCATGAGGGAAGAAGCATGACCCTTCAGAAAAGAAACAGTCTGTGAATTTCCTAATTATTTTTCTTTGCTCATCAGTTCATTCAATACATATTTATTGAGTTTCCATATGTCTAAGGTACTGTTTTTGAAATTGTGGAAGATGCAATGGTGAATAGGACCAAGGAACTTGGCTATTTTTTCCAGTTGTGTAAATTAACCACTAATTAATACCTTGCGTGTATATAGTTGTGTGTGTATATGTGTGTTTCAAAGCATTTTGTATGTATTTTTATCTCATTTGATCCTCAAGAAAACTATTTGAGACAAGTAAGGTTGGTATTAATACCATTACCATAGCTGAGAACAGATAAGTGGCACCATGGATAAAGCATTGAGCCTGAAATCAAGAAAACCTGAATTCAGATCCAGTCTTGGACACTAGCTGTGTGATCCTGGGCAATTTCACTTAACCTCTCTCTGCCTCAGTTCCCTCCACAATAAAGTGATCATAGTAGCACCTACCTCACAGGACTGTTGTGAGGAGCAAATGAGAACATTTATAAAGAAAGTACCTGGCACATAGTAGGTACTTTAAAACGCATATTTTTCCTTTACACACAGATAAGGAAATTGAGACCTAAAGAACACCTCACATAGCCCCCCCCCTTTTTCTGCAACATTCTTATGTGCTTATCATGCAATGTTATCTGTAACAATTACCAATTTTTGTTGGTTGACTGGACCCTAAACTCTTTGAGGATACATTCACAGTGATTCCTTTGCACTCAGAGTTGCCAACGCACAAGGATAGATATTAGGACAGGTCCTCAGTCATGAGTACTTAATAAAGATTTGTCGATTGAAAGAATGAGGTTGTATGACTTCTTCAGAGTTATGCAACTAGTGTGATCTACTGAGACGATTTGGCACTCTTCTTCTCAAACTACTGTATCTTTAATAAAAATAACTTTATTGTCCAAACCTACCATTTCAATGGAATATTACTTGTGACAAGAGCAAAAGCATAAGAACATTATAGAATGACAGTGAAAGCTGCCAGATTCTCTCTCGTAGGCTTTTTCCCAATGTCAATCTATCCTTCAAACTTCTTCCAGATTAATTTTGCAATACCACAGTGCTGTTCGTATTTCTTCCTTGCTCAACAATTATCAGTGGCTACCTATCACCTACTGAATTCAGTCCAAATTCCTCTCTCCTAGTATTCAAGGCTCTCTACAACATCATCTCAACTGTTTTTATCTCTCTTATATACTCTAAGTTTCTGCCAGATCTTTTAAGGATTGTATGCTGTTCCCCAAATATACCTTATTCTTTGCCATTTTTTCGTCATTGTTCATGTTATCCCTTTCCCTACACTGCCCTTCACCTACGTGTCAGTCTTTCCCATATTTCATTCATGGCCTATCTCAAATGTCACCTTTTTTGAATTTTTTCCTGATTTTCCTAACCAGATGTGACTTCTTTCTCTGAGATCTCATAGCACATGCTCCATACCTCTCTTAGGATACTTACCACTCTTGCCTATATATATTTTTTCTTGGTATATTTCTCTAAGCTCTTTGAAGCTATTGGCTGTTGCTAATAACTATCATTCTTCAAGGGCAGAGACAACTTCCTTTCTTTGCAATCTAGCACAATAGTCTGTATACAACAGATGCTGAATAAACATTCATTGAATGAATTGACAGATGAAAATAATTACTTAGTGTGATGTTTATCAGATTCAATGTGCAATGGAGCCAGAGGTGAGTCAGAAGACAGCCTCACATCAAAATTGATATTTAATGGGTTTTTTTTTTAATTTTATTGATGCCTTTTCTCTGTTTTTATGTCAGAACATTTTCTTTTGTACCTCTCCTTGCCCTTCACACCATCCTGGACTTCTATTGTGACAAAGAAAATTTCTTAAACAAAACCAAATGACATAACTACTGAAGGCTAATAGTGTTTACAAGATTTTCCATCCCTGATTATCTTATCTTTTGAATGAAATTAAAATGGTGCATTTCCTCATCTCTTCTCTGGGTTCAAGGCCAGTCACTGTAACTTCCGAATTTGACCTTGATCATCTTGAGATCATAGGCATAGTGCTGGGACTTCAGGGGCTGTCTAGTCCAACCCCTCCATGAGGAAACTAAGGTCAGGAGAGGTCAAGTGAATTTCCCAAGGCCATACAAGTTGAGGGACTGACTTTCCTGAGTAAATTTGCTCATTTCTTTGCATTTGAAGACCAGTCCAGACTATTTCCCAGTCTTTGAATGTTTTGATTTTTCTCATGAACCCTAGGCAACACTTTGGGGTATACGAGTCTTCAAGGAAGACTAGTGCGTCTGGTATGAGGGCTTGCCGAGCCTTTTTCAGGGTTGCTCATCCACCTCTGGTGCCACCTAGCACTCAACTCCCCCACCTATGGTTCCGATAAGGTGTAGCCTGCACAGTACCTGCATGCCAGTGAATTGTCTAGGCAGAAGGCTAAGCCAGGTTGAAGGTAACCAACAGGCCACAAAGATGCCAGTGAGTTAGGAGGTGTCTACTCCAAGCACATGAAGACATCTCCTAGCAGAATGAGCAGATGAGAATAATTTGTTCCAACGGCCATGAAGATGTGTGAAGCAGACACTGTGGAAGCTGAGAACTTGGTCAGACACTGAAGACACCAAGGACATCTACTGCATCCTGGGCCATCGCCAATCATCCTGACTTTTTCTTGCCACTGGACTTTGATGACTTCGGAAGACAGAGTGAGGCTGATGACTTTGCCCAATTCTGCCTCACTTAAATTCAATTCATACAAGAGTCAAGACATCATCCTATGAAGTCACTGATCATCTTCGAAAATAAAAGATCAACAACAACAACAAGGTAAGATTTTACCTGGATGGAACTTTTCCTGAAAATAGAATGGAAAATAATAGAGTAATCAAAATTAACCCTTGTGAGATAGCCAGGGGGTTGTCAATCAGTGATGAATAAAAATAATTAGATAGCAAAGGAAACAGCATGGCTGTAGCATTAGAGAATGTAATTTCATATCTCATTCTGCAACTTGATATATGGGAGCCTGAGCAAGTGACAACCTCTTCTGGATCTCTGATGTGTAAAATTAGAGGGTAGAACTAGGTGGCCTTCAAATCCCCTTTAAATAGTAGATCTATGGTCCTAAAATGGTCAATAAAAAATGTAGGAATTATAATGATGATTCATGAACTTGGAGGAGAGGTAACAGTATTGGACTATCTAGCTTCTTAAGTTCCCTCCAGCTTTAAATTATGCATGTAATAGAAACTAATCAGATAGTGGAATTTAAAATTAATGATTCTTTAAGGGTTGCAAAACACTATAATTCTCTCAGAATTATTTTGGGTTGTTTTGTTTATAAAGAGGTGCATTAATTCAAGATTAGACAAAGTTGCTAAATTCCTTTTAGAAAACAAACATAAAACCTACTGCCTCATTTTAGGGGCTATTCACACCTCTGAGTCCTGGAAAACACCAGTGCCTATTCATATGTTGTAGCTGCCCACATTTTAATTGGAGTGGACAGAGACACTTATTTTTTTTAAAAAGCAACAATTTTATTGAGTAAGCATTCTACATTTGCTGAATGAGGCCATCTCCCTATTTTATGCGATAGTTATGAAGCTCAGATTCTTAGGGACCAACATTTTCCATTGCCGTAAGGCATGCCTAGCCTGCTGATGTCACTTTCTTCAGCTTTTTTTTTTCCCAGAGGGATTTACATATAAAATGAGTCAAGAAATAGAAGGATTCAAGGCTTAAAAGAACAGATGTTAGAGCTTGCTTTCAGCTATAGGAGAGGCCTAGACTATAGTCAAAACCAAAACCAAACTCATTATGTTTCCATTCACAAATGCTAGACAATTTTTCATAAAATCATATATTTAGAAGAATTTTATCTTGTATGTCATCTAGCACAGCCCATTAATTTTGCAGAAATTAAGGGAACTGAAGAGGAATTAAAGGAACAGAGAGGAGGAGTGAATTGCCCAAGGTCACACAGGAAATAAGTGGCAAAGTCAGAATTAGAACCTAGGTCCTTTGATTCTGAATCTAGTACTTTTCTCACTATACCAAATTGATCCTTAAATGGCCTGACCTGTTTTCTGTGAGATGTTAGGTATAATCTCTTCCCAGTAGCATATAAACTCCTTGAGGTCAGGAAACTAAAAAAAATAATATATTTTGTTTTTCCATCACCTACATTTCCCAATATAAATTCCTGCCAGGGAGCAATTCCTTATAACAAAAAAATTAAAAAGAGGGAGAAAAACAGTTCAACAAAACTAAACAATATGGGAACCAAGCCTAAAATTACAAACAATATCCCTCACCTGGCGTCCAGGACCTCTGCAAAGAAAAGGGGAACCACATTTTCATATCTCTTCTTTGGGACCAAGTTTAGTCTTTAAATTCTACAATATTCAATTTTAATTGATTTTTTATTCTTTATATTTCTATTATTGATATCACTGTATTATTATTTTCATGCTTCTACTTCATTCTGATTCAGTTCACGTCTTCTCATGTTTCTCTGTATTCTTCATAGTCATTTCTTACAATATAGTAATTTTCCATTAATTTGTTCAGTTCTACATTTCTCTTTTTTAATCTATTAGATTTAATCTCTCTATTATATTTCTCTGAAAGAGAAACATTAAAATCTCCTACTATTGTTATGTTACTCTTTGTCTTCTTATTCAGTTCATTTTTCCTTTAATATTAAGATGCTATGGCATTTGGGACATTTAAATGTAATATTTATATTGGTTTGTTGCTATGGTTCCAGTCAGCATAATGTTACTTCCTTGTTTATCCCTTATTTTAAATTGTAAGTTTTTGTTTTTCCTTTGTCTGGTAGCATAATTTCAACTTCTGCTTTTTTGGATTCATCTGATGCATGATAATCTTTTTTCCTAGCCCATCATTTTTAATTTGTATATGACTTTGCTTTTTAGGTATATTTCATGTAAGCAACAGATTGTGGAGTTTTGTTTTCTTTTCTAATCTGTCACTCTTTTTATATTGGATTGTTTAAATAATTTACATTTAAAGTTATGAGAATTAGGCTTATATTTACCTCCATCTGTGTCTAGGATTACATTTTCCTGAATAAGGTTTATTTTTGCTTTTCTTTCTTCTTCATTTTTAAAAACAAGTGCATTTTCCCTGTAGTTTTTTGTTTTGTTTTGCTTTGCTTTGCATTGGGGTAGGTATGCTCCCATAGACTCGATTCCCCTTACCTTTCTCTTTTGCCTTTCTATTCCTTACATTTAGAGTTTTATTTAACATTGATTCCTTTCCCTTTTTTCTTTTTGTTATCTAATTCTTCCAGTCTTTTTTTTCTCCCTCTCATTTAAGTAACTAATTTAAGAACCCCCTTCATTTATATTTCAACTTCTTTGTTAGTTTTTTTCTCTTCTTTTTTTCTAAAAGGGATTTTTTTTTTACCTTGTTCTCTTCATTAATTTTTTTCCCCTTTCTGGCTATTTTAAACTTTTACTCTTTGGTTTTGTGGTCTTTATACGTTCTTATTCCTTCTTCAACCTCTCCATGTTCTTCATACAATTAAAGCTTCTAAAATATCTTTCTGGATGCTAGTTACTCCCTGCAGTTTTGAATTCCTTTCTCCTGAAGAAACACTGTTGTCCATGAAAGGACAAGCCTCTCTCAGGGTAACTGATCTCAGACTACCAATCCCATCAGATGGATTCCATTGCAAGGTCCTCCTCTCTCTTTACAGGATATCACATCTTCCATGAGAATATTCTTCAGTGGGACCCCCACCAACCATTAAGTGGAGATGACCTCCCTGCTTCCTTTCTCCTGCATTTCTCTGCATTTGTTGTTTCATCATTTCATATTGTGTTTGCCTTTCTCCTGTAGCTTCTGTTCTTCCTGAGAGTCTACAGGTTGCTTTCCCTTCATTGTTTACCATTGACTTGACTAAACACAATCCCTACTCTCTCCTATCTCCTCTCTCTGCTTTCATACACTCTCCCATTCCACAATTTACACCCCCCCCACCTCAAAAAAAAAAAACATTGATTCATCTGTAGGAGGGGGGTGAGGTTTAGTCCATAGTGTTTCAAGCCTTTGTAACTTTTCTTATTTCCTTAAGTTCCGCCTTTTGATCTGGAGCTGTCTAATCAATTTCCCTGCTGCTGCTGAAACAATTTCCGCCTGCATTCACTGTCTTCACGCCACTAGTCTGTGATAATAAGCAGCATTCCTCTATTCTTCCCACCCTCTTGCAAAGGAGCAGGAGGTATAGGAAAGATGGAATTCTCTGCCCAAGGAAGCAGAGTAAAGTCAGAAAACTAGTTCAGAGAGGAGTCGGGGACTCATGTGAGTGTAGGGCTGCACTAGGCCTGAAGGAAAGGGGACTGGCATTCTACTGAGCTGAGACAACTTTGAGGTCTAGTCCTCAGGGGAACCATCATTAAAAGTATAGTAATACAAAAATGAGTGCTGGGGGAATATAATGAAAAAAGATTGAAACCATCAAAGAGATCAAGAGAAATAAAATTTAGCATAAAGAGACAAATCACCAAGAAAAAGTTATGTATGCAAGACATTTTATAAGTATATGTATACACGATATTTTGAAGTGCTGTCTAAATATTAGTTATTATTATTCACCCTCTTTTCTTCAGGTCTATGGCAAGGACACAGCCATGAACTTGGAAGCTAATATTAAAATGCACTTTCATGACAACACCTTAGCACCTCCCCCTGCCCAGTTCATTAGGTCCATAATTGTCAGATTCTTCTTGAATCATTTTTTTATAGAATGACAAATGACATGATTGGAATTCTATTTCTTAAATTTTACCTGGTGTTTCAGCACCTATAGTACATGCATTCAAATCTTCCTCACTTGGCATTCCAAGTTAACTACCTCATCTGTCATTACTACCTCATGCAAGCCCTCTCTTCTCATGCTTAACTGGTATACTCACCATTCCAGAATAATACTTTGTGATTCAACAGACACATGCATGTGTGTGCACGTGTGTGCATACGCACGCACACACACATTTTTCCTAGTCCTACCTAGAACCTTCTACCACCTCTTCTTTTCCTAAGTGTTACCTATCCTTTGAAGGCTAGGTAAAGTCTATTTTCTTCATGTCTACTCACTCAATTTACCAATCCAACCCACAGTTATCTCTTACTTGCCCTGAACCACTATGACATTCTGTACCTAGCTTGTTCTTTCATTTTATTCTTGAGGCTTTAGTTGTTTCTGTATGTGATTTATCTGCCCTAGTAGACTGTAAGTACTAGCAGGACAGGGAATATGCCTTTTTATTAGACATTGTAGGGACTAGGAAATGCCTAGGAGAGTACATAGTATGTGATCAATAAATATTTGTTGAATGAATGAACCACTCATCAATTATCATGTAGAGGACTATCAAGTAAAAAGTCATCTCATAGAGGCAACCTATAAAAAAGAAGGAAACTATAATTCAATTCAGTTCAAAAAGCATTTATTAAATACTTATTATGTGCTGGGTACTGAGAATAAAAGACAAAAATACAATAATAATGATAGCTAATATTTAGACAATGCCCTAAGGTTTGTATAGAGCTTTACACATATGACCTCGTTAGTTACTTACAATGAGCCTGTGAGGTAGATTCCAGTATTGCTTCTGTTTTACAGAAGAAAGCAAGTTGTACAAGGTTATGTTGTTGTTGTTCAGTCATTTCGATCTTGTCCAACACATCATGACACCATTTGGGGTTTTCTTGGCAAAGATACTGAAGTAGTTCACTGTTTCTTTTTCCAGCTCATTTCGCAGGTGAGGAAACTGAGGCAAACAGGGCTAAGTAACTAGCCCAGGGTCACACAGTAAGTGTCTGAGGCCAGATTTGAACTTGAGTCTTCCTGATTCCAAGCCTAGTACTCTACCCACTGTGCCACCTATTTGCCCATACAAAGTTCCACAGCTATGAAGTGTCTGAGGCTCTGATACCAAGTCTTCCTGACTCCATTTCCAGTACTCTATCCCCTACCTCATTACTCCCTCTATGGTACTAAGTGATGTCTTGGGCAAAGTAAAAATGCTGCATGCTACTTTCTATCCATGATGCTATACCTCAAGTCAGGAAGTCCCAGGATCAATCCTACCTCACACCCTTACTGACTGGGTAATCCTAGGCAAGTCATTTAACCTCTCTGTGCCTACAAGATGGAGAAGTTGGAATGAATGCTCCCCCACAATGTCCCTGAGATCCCTTGATCCTATGACCCTAAGACCATTATCACCAGGACCAGAGCCTGGCATTTAGTAACCTCCATACACCAATGACTACAACTCGTATCGTTCCTATAAACAGAGATACTAAAGATTATTAACTACTTTGTTGACAGTAATCCCAAAGAACACTGAGGTTTTATATCAGAGAAGAAGGCCTGGGTTATTTGTTTCTTAGGGGAAGGGTTATTCTTTTCTTTTTGCCCAAATTATCTAGATAACTGTTTCTGCGCTTTCACATAAGACTTCTAAGGAAATGGATTTTTAAAATGGTGCCTGTGGCTTGAATTATCCAGATAACTGTCCCAATTCTCCATTCCGCATTGATGTGCAGAACTATTCTCAGACCTTCTCTCTTGGCCCTGAAACACAGCCTGCTCCTGGATGAAAAGCAACAGATTTCCTGACCAACCAATCAGCCACACTTACCTGCTCCCATGGGAGGGAAAGAGAAGAGGATCTTCTTCTTTTGTACCATGACATCTACAAAGTCACAAGGGACTTCTAACAGGATGGAAGACAATTATCCACCTGGAGAATCGCCAGAGATGAGACTGGTTTTCCCTTGTGAAAAATACCATGGGAGATTTAATGACCACATGTGGTCAAGAGGGCCTCAGTTTCTTACCTGCTCTGATAACAAGACACCAGCAGCAAGGTTAAAGCAGCACATTGGGCTCAGAAACAGAAGGGACTATTATTTGTTATTCATCCAGGACTAACAGCATAGATGGCTCTGTGCAAAATGGAGATGTGACCTGAGCCACAATTTTATAATGTTTATAATGTGAGCTCTGAATAATTTCTCATTTGAGAAGGAAATTTACTTGATTCCTTCCCATTTCCAGGAAATGAAAATTTTGAAGTCCAGTGGTCCTAAGTATTTCACAGTATCTTCGGTAGGGTTAGATGCTGACCTCCACAAAGCTGGCTGGGTAAATTTCCATTAATTTATTTAATCTAGAGGTCACTGGCAAATGGCCCTTTTCCTCCTAGAGTTCTGATGAAAGTCCCTGTTTGCTATGAAACCAAACTGTCCAGCTACAACTATGCCTTTGGTATCAGTAAACCAACAGTTAATGTGGTAGTCTGAACTAACATTCAATTCAATTCAATTCATTCAATTGACAAACACTGCTAAGCCTGGGGTTTCAAAGAAAAAAAGTGACATAGTCCCTGCCATCAGGAGATCACATTCCAAACGGGGAGATCCTCTTAAAAAATGTATAATATATGTGTTTGTAATATTTGCATACATATATTTTATATATTATATATATAATTTTTGTGATTAATTCAACACACATAGATTAAGTATTCTCAAGGTAGTATGACTATAGAGACAAAGAAACAAAGAAGAAATAGTCTCTGACCTCAAGGAATGTGCATTCTACTGGAGGATATATGCTAGTGTAGCTTAAACACAAGTAAAGATGAATGTGCATATGTATATACACACACATATGTATATATATATATATATATGCAAAAAAGGAACATAATTTCAAGAGGGAAAGAATGAATAACTAGAAGATCATAAGAAAGCCTCTTGAAGGAGGTGACACCTGCCTACCTGAACTCTGCTTTGAAGGAAACTAGGGATTTTCTGAGGCAGAGATGAGAAGAGAGGGCATTCCATGCATGCAAAGGCAAGAGACTGAATATCATGTATAGCTGTACAGCTAGAGGAGGGGAGACAGAGACATAGAGAAGGACAGAGGGAGGTAGAGAGAGAGGGAGGGAGGAAGAGAAGGAGAGAGAAAGAGAGAGAAGAAGAAGAAGAAGAAGAAGAAGGTGACAGGAAAAGAGAGGGGAGAGAGAGAGGAAGAATGACAGAGAGGGAGAGAGAAAGAGAGGAAGAGAGAGAGAGAGAGAGAGAGAGAGAGAGAGAGAGAGAGAGAGAGAGAGAATGAGAAAGTGAGAATATAGGAACATAGAGTAGGGAGGAGAATGAATTGCAATTAGAGTAGAAAGGTAGGTGGGAACCAGAATGTAAAGGGCTTTAAATACTAGGCTGAGGAATTTGTATTTGATCCTAGAATCAATAGGAAGCCTCTCAAGATATTGGGCTAGGGGAGCAGGGAGACAGGATAACATGGTCAGATCTGTGTCTTAATAATATCAGCTTGGCAGTTGTGTGGAGTATGGATGGGAAAGGGGTGGAGTTTGAGATAGGAAGATCATTGAAAAGGCTATTGCAGTGAACCAGAAGAGAGATTATGAACCTGTTTGTGGTAAAGCCTGTTTGAGTAAAGAGAATGGGATTTGTACCAAGGGTCTTACAGAATCTAGTATTTTGTAATTACTCTCCTATTACTCTTCCAAATTATACCTTGTTCATGAAATCTACTGACAGATAGATGGGCTGGTAGATAGACCACTGGATTTGGGATCAGGAAGACCTAAATTCAGATCCTGCCTCAGACGCTTACATGCTGTATAACCTGACCAAGTCATTTGACCTCTGTCACTTTTAGCTTCTTCCATAAATGGAGGTGATAATAATATCATCCATCTTACTCAAGGCTGTTGTAATAATCAATTAAGATAATATATCTGGGGGGAGCTAATAGAAAAGAGCACCAACCCTGGAGTCAGGAGGATCTGAGTTCAAATATGGCCTCAGACACTTAACACTTAGCTGTGTGACCTTGGGCAAGTCACTTAACCCCAATTGCCCTGCCTTCCCCCTCCAAAAGAAAAAAGAAAAAGAAAAGGATAACATACATAAAGTCCCCCCCAAAAAAGTTGAAGTCTTATATGAATATTAGCTACTTTATATATTGGGGAAGTAAATTTAGCTATCTGGTATGTTTTATATTTGCCCTCCTAGATCGTAAAATTCTATGAGAGCAGGAAATAAGCCCCAGATTTCTTTGTATATCCTTTAGAGATGATCACATTGACATCTTGTGAAACTCCTAGTACAGTGCCTAGTATATAGATGCTCGGGAAATATTTATTGAATGAATGAGTTACAAGGCTCTTTAATTTCTCATTAGTGTAAGGACGTTTGATCAACTTCACTTATAGGCAATGCCTGTCATTTAGTAGAGATATTATTAGCAAATCTTTGTTCAATGATTGAACTCTTGAAATGTTGAACTCTGCTTTTAAAAGTAAATTAGAAAACTCAGTATTGGCAAAGATCTACAAATTCACCAGTGTGGGTATTCCCTCCATGCATTGATAGACAGTCTTCATGAGTTGCTCTGGCTAAAATATTCATCATTTTGTGGCCTACTTTCTGGTGATAACCCTCTCCACACTTAACCTAAGCTGGTTCCCAGAGAATAGACACACAGTCTATCTCTAGGCCTCAATACAAAACCTTTCCTGGTGGGCTGGACTTAACAGAACAAGCTCAAGAACAAGGTGACCTCTGGATCATGATGAGGTGTCAGAATAAGACTTTAGTCAGGGATTAGAGGAGATCGCTGGGTGGAAAAAGTCCTACTAAATGTAAAATATGCATAGCTTGCTCTCTTTATTTACATATTTATTTCTATAGTAACAGTACTACACATAAACTGCATGTCAGTTATTTCGCCTTCTCCATGCCTGACTGTATTCATGCTATTTCAAAATTTAAAAAAAAAAAAAGCAATTCTTCACTGACAGCACAGCATAATAAACAGAAGAGTCAAATTCCTCAATTAAAAATATATTTCCTCCAGGAAGACTAAGACAGTGTTCTTTTTTGCTTCTTAGAGCAATCATTCAATCAATCAACAAATGCTGTAATTATTTATATGGAAGACAGTATGCCAGGTGATGTAGAAAATGCATAGAAATATTCAGCATGATCCCTGCCCTCAAGGGGCTTAAGATTTAGCTAGGAAGGCAAGGCATAAATGCAGTTAAATAGAGCAAGTGCACAGTATGAGAGAGATCACAAGATGCTATATAATTTATTGCCAAATGAATAGCAGAAATAACGAGCCAAGTGTTGAGAATGAGCACTGTGGACAGCATGTACATGGAAAAGTATTCTATAGGAAAAGTGATTTGAGCTGGACCCTGAAGTCTGGGTAGGATTTGGACAGGTACAAAAGAATTGAAGTGGTTTCAGCAAAAAGCATTGAGGTAAGAAAGTGTAAAAGCATGCATTAAGGCTATTTCCACATATGTACACAGAAGGAATTGAAGCAATTTTTCTCTCTCTTTCTGTGTATTTCTCTCTCTCTTTCTCTTTCTCTCTCTCTCTCACTCACTCACACACACACACACACACACCTGTTCTTCCTGGTATGCTTAGATAACTAAAACAAAATTTATTTTGGCTTGAAGTTTTTGGATAATTTTATGTGTCTAGTTACTAGCTAAGTGAATATGGATGCTATACCCTAAGTGAAGGATGAAATTTTCTTCAAATTTAACATTTTCTTTAAAAAAAATTTATATCAAATATGAAACATGGTCTGTGAAATTAGGCACTGGATATTATGAGATTTTGAATAGACAAAAAGATACATCTATTGCAATCAAAGAATGTTAGAAACTATATATCCTAAGCCCCTCATTCGACAGGTGTTCTTTTTCCTCAACCATGTAGCTATCACCCACTCCTGTTGTTCTCCATCTCAGGAAGCTAAATGCAGGCTCATGACTATTAAAGTCCATCAACTAGTCAGATCATAGCTCTGAGCCCCCAATTCCAATGAATCTAATCAGACCAAGGCAGATGACATATAAATTCAATATAAAATAACTTAAATTTCAGCGAAATGGAAAGAAAATAACAAGAAATTGAATTAGGTAGTGAGTATACTCCTTACCCATACCTGAATAATTTCTCCTCCTATGCCTCCAAGAAAGACTGAGTCTAATGCCCATTCAGTCTCCTGTATTCTCAAAGAAGTAGAAGGACAAAGTCTGTTTAAAATTAAAGTAAGACATTATAGAATGTGCTCTATAAGCAATCTCTGTTAAGTCACACCCCTCTTGATCTTGTCCACACTACAGGCATGGAATATTGTCTTAGAATCCAGTGCTGTTTGATATTAGTCTATAAGTCACTCATTACAGTGTATTCATGCGTTTAACACTCCAGTCTTGACCTTGTAGTACACATCATTTCCCTTAGCATTGTGCAGATATTACTAACAGTTCTTCTCCATATCTCCCTCTTCAATCAACCATTAAACATTTATTAAGCATCACCTGTGTGCTGGGCACTGTACTAAGTGCTGGGGCACTGGACTATCACTCCATATTTCTCTCCTTTCATTTCTCAACTCCAGATGCACTGCTCCTAGTCACCCACTGATGTCAGAGAGCTCAGAACATAACTGCCATTCTTCCTCAATTATTACCACTCCCTACATCTTGCTTATAGTAATTTCACAGGATGATTTCTCTTTAAACCTTGCAAGCTAAAAGCATGATGATCCAATCAGAGTACCACATTAGGTACATAATGAAGGCAATGAAGCAAAATTTATGCAACCTTGTAGGAGATGTAAACTAAAGGGAACATGAAGTCTAGACAGAAACATATATCAGTAGCATGCTGGTAAATGTTTAACAATTGACTTTCTGGACAAAAGATGTATAAACAACATACTTTTAGGTTTAATCTACAATATTAACATTTTCTCCATCATTTTCTTAAATCTTTACAATCAACAAAGCAATAAATAAACTCCTGGTTTGTAGCATTTGCTAATTTCTGAAGTATAAATACTCACAGAAAATTTAATAATGGGCTCTTATGTATCTAAACAAGCCAGTTCTAGAACACTTCTGCATAAACTCCTATATACAGATCACAGAATAACCAAATCTCAGGGTTAGAAAGGACCTCAGAGATTATCTGGTCCAAATCTATTCCAAATAAGAATCCCCCCACAACATCCCAAGCAAAAAGACCTTAAGTGAGGGGGAAATAGGGTCCCATTACATTAAGCATTTGAAGATCTGTGTACATATAGTGGGTAATAGATCCTAGGGTCCCTGAAACCCAATACTGTTTTAAAGGCAAAGGAGGCATTTCTATTTACCTGTGACCTCCAGATGAGGATAGGGGTGGCTGCACTCTCCAGACCACTGGTTCTGTTTTCAGGCCAGCCCTCACAGTCATTATCCAGGAAAGCAAATGCTATGGAGAAGGGACCAGCCATCCCTATTAACTGCCACCCACTGGTAAGGTGAGGCAGCCTAGATGAAGCAACTAGGGAGGCAGTATGTGCCAAGCAAATCAAACTACCACCACTACTTTGACCACTGTTACCCCTCAGACTCCAATGAAGACAGCCCTTTGGGAATAGCAAACTTTCCAGAGACTGACTATAACCATTATAGCAACCCCTGTGAAGATATAGCCTGGCAATTACTCCTGTAGGTGCTATAATCCCCTTGAATTCCTAGAAAGGAAAATTCTTGCCATTAAAATTCTTGGTGCTGTCAAATGGTTAAATATCAGAAAATTATATGATTTTATTAGTGGAAATAACATAAAGAAGAAAAATTACTATTACCTGTTTTGCCTTTGCACTCTAAGGATCACAGGAACTTCAAGCTGAAATTTTCCCTATATGTTGTCTCCATCATTAGAACGTAAGCTCTCTGAGAGCAAAGATTGGCTTACTTTTCTATTAGTGTCCCCTGGTGCTTAGCACAGTGCATTTACACATAGTTAAGTGATTAGTAAATGTTGGGTTTTTCCCCCATTCACTCAGTATTCATTCCACTAGTTTTTGGCTGGGATGGGAGCCACTATTTATGTATGTGAATACCTGTTTCAGCTTTTTACATAGTTTTAGAATAGATGAGTTTCCTGATAGCATTGGACTAGATACTCTAAATTTCACTTCCAGTTCTAAATTTCTCATATAAAATGGACTTTTTTTTAGGGTTGGGAGCCTGGCATGAAATTTTCAGGGAAGTAATAACTCACATGGACATAAATATATAATGGTTTTTGAAGTGCCTTCATTCTCATAACACTGTTAGTAGGTAGTAAGATTACTATTGTCCCCATTTTAGAATTGAAGAAACTAAGATTCATACCAATTCAAAACTATAAGCCAGATTTCAAGTCTAAAGCAGATTGTGCTATACCTTCCTGACTTTCCAGTGAACATTAATCCTCCTTACACCTTAGTTCTAGTAGTGAGATCTCTAGTGGAGGTTCTTAGGTATCTATGCTCCACTCTTTGTGGTTCAGCATTTTTTCTATCAATGATTTTGATCAGTAGTTCTCAAATTATATGGTCTCAGGACCCTTTTATGTTCTTAAAAATCATTGAGGACCACAAAGTGTTTTGTTTATCAGAGTTGTGTTTGTCAGTTTTTACAGTATTAGAAATGTAAATACCATAGTATAATTGGGGGTGGCCAGGTAGCACAGTGAGTAAGAGCACCGGCCCCAGAGTCAGGATGACATGGGATTGAATCCGGGCTCAGATACTTACTGCCACACCCAGAAATAACTGGCAGTGCAACCTTGAGCAAGTTACTTAACCCCAATTGCTTAAAAAAATCATTGTATAATTGCCCCTGAGTCATAAACACCCCCCAGAGGTTTCTAGATGATGTTTTGAGAACCACTGACTTAGGTAAAGGCAAGGATGGCATAATTATTAAATCTGCAAATGATAGAAAACCAATATGAACAAATAACATATCAGATGACAAAGTCAGGATCCAAAAAGATTTCCATGGGATAGAATATGGGACTAAGCAAAATAAGATGAAATTTAATTTAACAGGGATGAATGTAGTATCTTGCAATTGTGTTCAAAAAGTTAATTTCACATATATGACATGAATCACTTATTAAGCCTTTATAAATAAATCCACATTTATTAAGTACATGATATGTGTCAGATAGCAACTAGGGGGTACTGTGGATAGAGAAGCAGCCCTGGAGTCTGGAGGACCTGAGTTCAAATTCAGCCTCATACACTTACTAGCTATGTGACCCTGGGCAAGTCACTTAACCCTATTTGCCTCAGTTCCTCATCTGTAAAATGAGTTGGAAAAGGAAATGATAAACCACTCTAACCATTTTTGACAAGAAAATCTCAAACAGGGATTTTCACAAAGAGGCATGACTGAAATGACTCAACCACAGCAATAACAGCAACAAAAAATGTAGTAGAGATTGTACTCCATAGAGTGTGGTTAGATAACAACTTATCTCTTACAAATCTATGGTTTTGGTGGACTATAGGCTCAATATAAGTTGACAGTATAATATGGCATCCAAAAAAGTACTTTGATTGCAATCTTGGACTACATCAAGAAGCACTGTGTCTAGAAAGAAGGAGGTGAAAGTTCAATTGTACTACATTTTAGGAAGGATGTTGATAAACTGGAAAGCTCCCAAAGGATGGCAACCAGGATGGGAGAGAACCTTGAGATCATGCCATTTGTGGATTGGCTGAAGGTACAACTGGGGATGTTTAGCCTAGAGAAGATGTGAGTGGAATATAATGCCAGTCTTCATGTCTTGGAAGGGTAATCATGAGGAAAAGAGATTCATCTTGTTTTGCTTAGGATCAATAGGTAAAAGATCCAAAGTGGCAGAGTTGGGCTTGGTGTAAGGAAAACTTTCCAACAATGAAAGATATTCGTGAGTGTTATGGACTGCCTCAGGAAGTAATGACTTCCCTTTTACTGGATATAAGACTGATATTGATATAAGACTGGATTACCACTTATCAAGGATATTGTAGATATATCATTCTTGCTACTTATGTATTAGACTAAACAGCACCTGCTATTGCTTCCAACTTTGAAATTCTGTTATGGCTTCCCCAGATAGAAAGTGACAAAGAAATATATGGAAATATACATAATATGTAAAGAAACACAGAAGAAAATATGCATTTTTGCCACTATGTCACTGTAAACTGTATTTTGGCAAGGACCTCCATCCCCTTTTTAGTAATACAGAAACTTCTTGATTTACCTAGAGTTTATGGAAATGATTTTATAGATACCTAGCCAGTGGTACAGACACATAGCTCAAAGGCACAAACCTCTTTTATTAACCCACTGTAGTCAGGATTCCTGATAAATTTAATCAATAGTGTGCCTGTGTTGTAATAATACAAGTGCAGTTGGCACCTCCATCTCCACCTCCATTTCAAGAACTGATTGAGATAACATAGGTTAGTGGAACTTGGAGTGAGGAAGAGAGGCTTACCAATTATGTGCTACTGGACCAGTAATAACCTCTCTTGACTTCAGTTCCTTTACCCACAAAATGGACTTCTTGGCCTCTAAGGCCTCTTGCAGCTCTAAATCTATGATCCTATGATTGCTGTACAAGGAAGAGACTCAAATTTTCCCAACTATCTCTACTCCTGTTTCATTTCTTCAAATACATCTTCCCTTTCCACTCTACTTCTGCTCTCTCTCTCTCATTCTCCCTCTCTCTGTCACTCTGTCTCTATCTCTCTGTGTCTATGTCTTTCTGTGTCTCTGTCCCCATCTCTCTATCTCTGTCTCTCTTTCTCTATGTCTGTCTCTCTGTCTGTCTCTGTCTCTATGTCTGTCTCTCTGTCTCTCTCTGTCTCTGTTTCTCTCTCTGTCTCTGTGTGTGTCTTCTCTGTCTCTCTCTCTCTGTCTCTGTCTCTCTGTTTCTCTGTCTCTCTGTGTCTGTCTCTCTGTCTCTCTGTTTCTCTCTGTCTCTGTCTGTCTGTCTCTCTGTCTGTCTCTGTATCTCTCTCCCCTAAACATTTTTGCTCCTTTGTTGAAATGCTAATTGCAAACAATATATTCACCTGGCTTGTAATTTGATGGCAATGGTGTTTTTCCCAACTACAACTATGACATGATGAACTGTCTGGAGCTTAACCAGTCTTCCATAAGTTGGCAGCTAAATGTATTCAGATGTTAGTTGAAGTGCTTTTTCCATTCCACTCCCAAATTCATGTTTGAAAGCATTGGTAAATTCTAATAAATTCCTCAGTGTGTACTGAGAAATGGTGAAAACTTTCAATCAGGGCTGTCAGAATTCAGCAGATATGCCTTATCATTTTTATTGTACTGAAACTTCTTTCTCCAAGGTTCCTAATGACCTCCTTATGGAAAGAAACCAACAGACTTTTGTTCAGTCTTCACCCTCCTTGACCCCTCTTCAGTATGTGGCTCTGCTGACCAATATCTGTCTTTATATTTCCTCTTCCTTGGCTTCTAGAAGACTGCACTCCCATAGGGATCCTTCTTCCTCTCTGGCAGCAATTTCTCTTAAACTGGCTTCTTATCATCCTACTGTCCTTAAAAAATGGGTGTCCCCATAAAGCTCATCCTTTAGCCCTTTTCCCTGTTTTCCTCTACATGTTCTCACTTAGTAATTTCATTCATTCCCTAACTTCACTTATATTTATGCAAATGACAGCCAAAGTTATATATTTATCCATGATCTTGTTTATGTGAGATATAAAGCAAGACCAAACTAGGGTGGTTATAGCAAGAGTTGAAGGAACTTCCATAATACATTTCTAACTATTTACTGATAGCATTGTCACTTGGACAGAGTGAGCAGAGATATCTCTTCAGGAGTAAAAATTTAGATGTCCTTGCATTTCTTAATCAGGTAGAAAGAATAGACAGGTCAGGCAGGTAGCCAGCATCTAAAGGGGTATGTTTCTTAGCCCTGAAATACTTCCAGCATGCCATCCCCTCACCTGCTACTCTGCACTGTCTTTTCACATGCCCTTGAATATAGCCTATACCCACCCTATTTCTTTTTGCTGCCCTGGGCCATCATCCCTGATAGCTCTGTGCTCTTTTCCAAAGTCCCAGTGACCTGTATGCAGAGTCCATTGATGATGTCTTCTTACTACTTTCCTAACACCAAGGGTAATGACCACTACTTCATCTTTCCCCACCACTCAGCTCTCCAACACCCTCTCCTGAGAGGTTAGGCACCACATAATTAGCTAGCACTTATATAGTACTTAAAAGTATGCAAACCATATATGTGTATGTATGTATACGTGTATGACTTATATACATATCAGGTTGAACAAGCCCTTAGGAAAAAAAATGGACCATCCTTCCCTCAGTATGACTGGACCTAAGTGAGTAATGCACATGAATCTGGAGAGGTGTTGGTCACTCATTAAACTCATTTTGAGACTTAAATTAGGGAATTCATACATTCACACATGTATACATATATATATATATATATACACACATGTATAAACATGTCAGGACATTGTACCAAAGCTACCTATGACACAGTAAAGGTGAATGGCAGCCCAAGTATTGGCCCTAAGTCACTCTCACACCCCCAAGTGTGCTCCTCTCCAGTTGGCCCCTCCATTGATATAGATTAGCAGTTTATCTCTAACTTAGAATCTTAGAGACTTACAACCTTCAGCTCTTAAGGAGCTTCCTGATGCACAAAGTTGTGAGGTGAGTTGCCCCTAGTCACACTGCTACTCTGCATCAAAGACAGAACTTAGAACTAGGTCTTCCTGAAGCTAAGGCAAATCTTTTCCCTCATATACCATACTACTTGCTAATTGTTTTTATTATCTTCTCACCTATCAAATTCACCAGTCTCTTCTTCAGCTAGACAAGAGGTAGATGGCATGCTGGAAGTTGGGAGGACCCAAGCTCCAATCCCACCTCATGCACTAATTGGGTATGTGACCATGGACAACTGATTTAACCTCTCAGACTCAGTTTCCTCGTGTGTATAATGGAGAGAATAATAGTACCCACTTCACATGGTTGTTGAAAGGATCAAATGAGATAATGTATGCAAAGTGCTTTGCAAACCTTAAGGAGCTATATAAATCCTAGCTATTCTTCTAAATGATCTATTTCTGTTAATGGCACCACTACTCTTTCAGTCACTCAGGCGAAAAAGTGACAGAATCCTCTTTGACTTTTCCTTCCCCTCTCTCTTCTATATCAGTCATCAAGACCTTTCAGTTTACCTCCAGACCATATCTTACATCATCCTTCCTCCCTTTAACTCCTACTACAACAACCCCAGCTTGGACCTGTTTTACTTCTCACATAGATTATTGTAATACATTTTGTGTACTTCCTGGAGTCCCTCTAAACTTTCAGATTGTTCATCCTTCAGATTACTTCCAAACTAATCTTCTCATCCTTCCTCTCCTCAAAAACCACTGATGACTCCCCATTACCTACTGAATGAAACATAAATGCCTTATCCTAGCATTCAATTCTATCACAAGCTGGCTCCAACTTAACTTTCCAGCCTTATCCCATATCATTCCCCTTTATGTTCCTTTCAAATGGTATTGCTCACTGTCCTCATTTCTTGTTTTGTCCTCTTTTGTTTCTGCTCACAATGTCCCTCATGCATGGAGGAGATTCCCCTTCATTTCTGCCATCTCTGCCATTTGAAATCCTTGTCTTCCTTCAAAGATCCATTCAGATATTACTGCCTTCAGGAAGCTTTCTTTCCCTTACCCTTGAACTGAAAGTGACTTTGCTCTCACATTTTTTCATAGCACCTTTTCTAAACCTCTCCTCCATGTTCTGTCTTCAGTCATGTTATATTTGAGAGCTAAGTGGTTATGTGAGGGTAGACATAGGAGCAGAGAAGAGGTAAGTTAATTGGTATACCACTTTCCCCAAAATGAAGTTGCCTAGAACTGATTTTTTATGTCAATCAAATGAACCTGGTTATAGAGATAGCATTCTCCTTCCTCCACATTGTTTTCCTGATTCAAGAATGTGAAGATTCCTCCAGCCCTTGAATTCCTATTTATAAATTCAAATCACCCTTTCTTTCCACTCACCTAGATCTGGGATTTCTTCATTTGCTGAATTTCTGGTTTTGAACTTTGGACTGTTCTTGCCTTTTTGATCTGTTGACTCCCTCACTAGGGCTTTGTGCTTGAATCATTCTGCTTCGTATCCCTCCAGACTTGTTGACTCTTACAAATCTGAGCCACAGTGTGCTAATTGATCACTAACCTCCTGATAAACTCTGACTTGTGTTTGTCTTTCTGTGCCCCAGTCAACAGGAAAAGATGGTCATTTGTGTACGTGTCTTATTTTTCCTATTAGATTATATACTCCTTGAGGGCAGATTCTCTGTCTTATTTCATCTTTATTTTGCTAGCAACTAGCCTAGTGCTTTCAACATAGTAAAAGCTGAATAAATGTTCATTGGGTTAAATTGGATTGGATTAGATTGAATCAAATTGGAGAACTAAGGGCCTGAGCTGATATGCCTGGCTAGTAGATACTTTTGCCAATGTAAAAATTTCAGGAAAGATCCACAAAACAAAACAAAGAATAGTGAAAGAGAAGTGGAAATGGATGAAAAGAATCCCTGATAAATTTAATGGGTTCCCCAATCAACTTGATAAAATTACAGGGCATGAACTAAGGGTCAACTCCTTACTAGGTACATAGTAATTGTCTAATAAACATGTTTTCATTCGTTCCCTATGGAATGTGGCTATGCTCGTTGGTGCCATGCTGACTGAGTTTCAGAGACTGGTACTATGTCTGGATGACTTCCTGAATGAGAATCAGCTGCCTCTCCCATTATCAGTAACATCAAGCTGGTTGGTTTCTCTCTTTTCAGGGTTTTTCTCTTTGCCATTTTCCTTTGTGCCTTCTTCTGGATGGGGGCTGGATGGAATATCACCATTCCCTGACCCCAGGAGTTGACGATTGTAACTTGTGACAGAAATCTGTGGTGTTAATAGACATGTGTTTGTACTCAGACTGAGAAAAGAGATCATCAGAGTGAACTTTCTCAACTTAATTGATAACAACAAGTAGGGCATTGAAATGTTTCCTGCAAAACACATAGCAGTTCATGAGAGGGCAACCCTCCCACTCAGCCCAGTGGTGGTGTCTTAACTTTGGGACTTGCTTCAGGGGTTAGCCATAGATTCAAGGAGAATATAGGCACCAGAACTTCTAAACAGACAATTCCTGACCCAAAAAAAGCCCATAAACTGATGCAAAAATATATTAAAGTCTCAGTAAACCCATTATCTTCTTGAAGAGAGGAAGGAGAGAGAAATCCCCTCTCCCATTCCTTGCTGCACTCTAGAAGAAGGCAATGAGGAGAAAGGGCCTAAAGGAAGCATGAATAACTCACTTGCTCAATTTTACAGACTGAGTAGCTGAGTCTTAGTCAACCAATCAGCAAACCACAACTCTGTTCTTTGAAACCCAATTAGGAGCTCGTGCTAGTAGATATGTTCACATTCCCTAAAGACATAACCCTTTGTTTTTTTCCAGAGATCCAGACCCTGTAATTTCATCAAGTTGTTTGGGGGAACTCATAAAACTGATCAGTGCCTCCCCTAATCCCTTGCCCCCTTACTATAACATAATTGCAGGGAGAGCAGGTTCACAAATATACATACACAAACACACACACACACACACATATATATTTGTATGTATATGTACACACACATATGTATGTGTATAGACACCACTTTTAATTTACATTGTCTTCATCTTTTGGCAGTGTTAAAGGCCACTGCTTTGTTGAAACTCCAGCTTTCTCTTTTGCTCCCCTTCTTAGCAAGTAGCACAAGTGTTAAGTTGGGACATTAGGGGGTCTCTTGCCTCTAAAACCATATTATGTCACTAAAACACAATTGCAAGTGACAATTCTATTTTAATTCATTATTCAACATTTACATAAGCTTAGACTTCGTTTGGTATATGTAATAGCTAACAAGTCCAGTTTCTTGTATGAAAACCAAGAATCCAAACACAAGGTAATTACTCTGAGGAGGGAAAAAACCACCCTTGGTTAAACAGTGCCATTCTAAATATTGACATTGTATGCTTTCCATTCCACATTAACTGTTTGATATGGGAGTGATTCCTCACTGGGTGGGTGGGTGGGTGGATTAGATAACCTCTAAGGTTCTTTCCAACACTAAAATCCTATGCTTCTATCAATCCCAAGGTCAAAAAATGGGAAACAGTAGCTGGGGGGGGGGGGAATTGCTGAAGATGGTAGAAATTATTGGATCTAATATAACAGCATGAAAGTTGAGAGTCTAACAAAAGTGGACACAGATACTTAAACATATAAAGAGTGAAGTGGCAAAATAGGAAAAGAAAAAAGAAAGACCTAAACCATCATTACAACTTTTCTTCCAGATATACAAGCAATTCTAAAATTACCATGATGTCTTATATTGCTAGCAAACCAATCCTATGGGGTCCTTTGCCCTGGGTAATATTTTCCATCAAGATACTTCCGGAACCAGCTACCACAACCTATACTATGACTAATAGGATAGAACTCTGCCTGACTTGTGGAACTAATTGAAAATTTCTAGTATCATTGAGGAACTGCAGCTTCCATTCCTAGTGGGTTCTTGAGGGTAAAATAATTGCCACCATCTATGAATGTTAATTTCCAGGTGGCTGTGTTCCATCCCAAAGTGGAGCAGATTCTCTTGGGAGGTGGTAGCTTTCCTTCACCAAAGGTCTTCAAACTTAGGTTAGATTATTATTTGTCATAAATGTCATAGAAGGAATTATTGTTGTATATGAGTTGGTCTCAGTGACTTCCAGGCTCCTTAAAACACTAAAATTCTCCAAAAAGAAAAAACCAACAATAAAAACCAAAACCTAAAATTCTGTGATTCTGTGTTAGCATAACAAAACAGAGAATAAAGGGATTTTTTTCAGTTTCTTATTCCCCTATATAGGAAGAATATGAATATATAGGCTGAGAGTTGGTGTATATCACTCATAATTAGCAGACCAAGAAGGGCTGTCTGGGCCATATTCTGGTCATAGTACAAACTGAGATCCAATCAGGGAAACAGAAAACCATTTCGAGGCCAAAGCCCAGGAATTCAGGAAAGCAACTAATCCAGGAGGCTAGGTTTAAAACAGAAAAAAAAAGTCCAAAGCCAGGGGTAGGTGGGTATAGAGCAAATTCAGGAAAATGCCATGAGGTCAGAGCACTAACTGACAGTTTTTTATTTAAGGAGTCAGCCTGAGACAGTTTCAGGCAAGCTATGTACACAGACACTTTCCCTCCACTCTTTAGACTTTCCTAAAGCTAGAGAGTGTTATTTAATGAGATAGTACTAGTTCTGTACTTCCCTATATGTCCCAGGGCAAAGGATACAATTGCAGTTAGTTGGGTAGGGTCCTACATACAAGCCCAAAGCCTTTCCTATATTAAACTGAGAAGACATCAGGAATAATGATGTGCCATTACAGTGAGAATTTAGAAATCTGAAAGAGAATGATCCTGCCAGAGGTAGAAGAAAATATCAATGATGGAAGTGAAGTCAAAACCACAGGTACACAACAAGGTGCAAATGGTGCCTGTTAAAAGCTATGGTTTGAGTTTTCATGTTGATCAGTTCAGTATTGAGAGATAGGAGACAGAGATAGAAAAAAATATATTTTGTTGTACTCAAATTTCGTGTCTAACTGAGCCCTCCCTGTGTGATTTTCCCAACTTGCTCACATCCCTATCAGTTGGAGTAACTCCTTATACTTTCATGAATTTCCTCAGATTGAATGCAATTTATGAGGGTCAAATCTTCTACTGCCAACCCCTTATCACTCACATTTCCATCAGTTTTTCATACCAATTCCATTATTCTCATTCTATTCCATTCCATTCTCATCATTAACTTCATTGGAGCCATTCACTATTAAATCCTTGGAACAATGGATAGGTAAAAGACCACTAACAATTCTGGAATATTCAATTTGCATGATAGGATTTGTGTTCTCTCTTTGGAGCCATAGCCCTCCAGGTCTACCCAGTTCTAGTTTATTAATATTTCTGTGTGTCCAAGATCTCTCAAATGACATATTTTCTTCCTGTTTATCTTCATTATTAGTGGAGAAGGATCTGATGGATAAAGTTCAAGATGGCTACAAGAACTAATAGAAGAGAGAAGTGAACCAAGGAATGTAATCCTAGATGATTGCAATATGAAATTCATGACCTCTTTGATCAGGAAGGATCCTTTTGCCTGGTCCATGGTTTTCTGGAGGTTCGTTATTAAGCAGTTTTCAGACAACCATCTAACCTCATATTCTATGCCTACAGTCTCCCAGGTATGTGACAGGAGTCAGACTCCCATTTACAAGCAATTTTGTCTGTATATAGGAAGCATCATAAGTCAACCTTGGCAACCTCTTACACACATCCCCTCCCTGGTAGACATTGATAGTAGGAACTATGGTACATAGAGACAGTATGAGGAATAATGAGGGATGGAAATCATAATTTCCATAAAAGGACATAGTTCAGGTAGCTAAGTGAACTGTGCTGTAAAAACAGAATCCCATTGTGATCAATAGACTAACCAGTGGAAGTTGAGTTTATGTTCTCTGTTTGTGCATTGGTCTGGGAATGATAGACAGTGGAAGGATGAATCTTTCCTAAAAGTCATTAATACACTGCAGAATACAATATAATATAGCACAAAAACAAAAGGAAAAACTAGGAACCCTGATCAGAGTTGAAAGAGAAGGAAAAACTGTGGAGCCAAAACAACTCCTTTCAGGAATAAATAAATGACTTTGACATGGTAGGAGATACAATAGAGAGGAAGAGGTAAGCCATCTCGGTCAATTCAAATCAGCACTGCTACCTGTACAACCTCAGGCAAATAACCTCTCAGAATCTCAGTTTTATCATTGGTAAAATGATGGAGTAGGATTAGATGACCTCTAATAGCCCTTCCAGCTCTTAGTATATGATTTTATGACCCTACATACTCCACCAGAAGAAGGTCATCTTATCCCAGGGATTGGGGTAAGACCATGGCCAAGACCAGCATCACCACTGCCAGAAGGTATTGGGGAATCAACAAGGAATTGCAGTGAATCTTCCAGCTTCCAAAAAGGGATACTTGGCCTAAACACATATCTTGCTAATGTGTTCCAGTGTTGATGCCTGCAATGTACTTCCTCCTCACCTCTGCTATTAAAATACCTTCCATGCTTCAAAATTCAGTTCAGATACCACTTTCTACATGAAGCCTTCTCCTCTCCCAAATTACTGTTTATATTATTTGTATATATTTTATATATACTTCTATCAGTACATATTGTTTCTCGCAATAGAATGTAAGATTCTAGAAGGCAGGAATTGTTTTCTATTTGTCTTTTGTATCCCCAGCAGCTAACTTGATGGTCAGCACAGAGTGGGTGCTTAATAAATGCTTATCAACTGATTGATTGAGTAGAGTGAAAATGCAGGCAGACGTTTTGTCAAATTAAAGGAGAGAATGGAAAAGAGTCTTACCCAACCTGGCTTGGATGAATACAGCTGTTTCATTTGGCTCATCTAACATCCGTTCAGTCTTTCAAAGATTCATTGGCTCTGTTTTTCAAGATCTTCTGGACTGGGGGATGCTGGTTTGTCTTGACAATGTCCTTATCTACTCCCAAGCCCTTGTTCAGCATGCCGAATTGATTTGGGCTGGCTTCTGGTGCCTATGCCAATAGCAACTATTTGCCAAGTTGGATAAGTGCCAATTTGAGAAAAATAGAAAATATCTGAGACACACGATAGGATGGTGGGAAGAAGTGTTTCCATACTGGAATTCTTTTCCAGCATTTTTCAAGAAGTTTATATGTTTCTAAATCTCAACTCCCAAGAAAAAATAAGTCAAAAAAATCAGGGAATGTAGTATAATTCTCCTCAGATAATTAAAGATTAATAATCAACATAGAGACATTACTTATTCAAAGGAATTCAATGATGTCAGGTTGAAAGAAAGAGCAGGAAAAACTGACACATAGAGTCAGCAGTTAAGTTCAACATTTCTTAGAATTAAGAGAGAAGCAAGTAAAAGAGAATTGGTCACAATCTCATCAGTCAGTCTTGCTTGTAGTTAGTGCCATGTTTTACTATATTTGTGGCCCTGTTTTCTGCCACTGGTGAGTCATTCTTGCAAATGAAATAAATATTAAATAAGTTTAAACACATAATACATTTTACACATACCTATGAATTTGTTTCTAAGAACTAATGTCCCAAAAGTAAAATAAATCCTGAAACTGGCAAATTTGACAACAAATTCTGTGTAGTGCCATTAACCTTGCTAAGTGGTTTTAATCTTACATTATTCAAATACTATCTAATAATGTTCATGGGCATTTTCCAGTATTTGGATATATATTCTATATGACATATTCACTATAGACCAAAGTTCTTTTAAATACTACTAAACTTAGTATTTCTTATTTATTAAACAAATTTTTAGACATTCATAATAATGAGTAAAGAGTATAATGAATGTCATTTTAGGAAAAATAAAGGGAATCAGCCAGCTTATTGCCAGGTATGCTCTAAATCATTGTCATAATATATTAGCTAATAGTAATCATAAACTATTCAATTTATTGTTATATTGTTTTTCTTTGCAGAAAAACTATCAGAAAAATTATTCACTTTTTATTATCATAGTCAATTATTATTTTAATACACATTGATAAAATGTAATGAAAAATACAGAATACAGAATTCCTGTGAATTCTGATTTTGTGTTCTTGAATCCAGAAAATTGCTGTCAGTAATTTGGAAACACCAGTAGGGAGTAAAAGTAAGGGGAATTCCAATACTATAGTAGGAAATGCATGGACAGTGAAAGATCTGCCACAATTCTACAGTTTGGCAGGATACTTACTACTGTTTCATCTCCAGGTTTTATTTCTGGCAATGTCTCTTAGAGACCTACTGAACCGAAGTAAAGTATTGGGCGTTGGAGTTAAAGGAGAGTCAATAAACTCAAGCAGTGTTTCACATCATCCCCCACCTTAACTTTAGATCATTCATCATAGAGATCCATACATTCAATATCACAGTGGTGGCTGCATGCCCTAGCCCATCCCCTGGGCCAGGAATGCACTTTTCCTCCAAACTGAGGAGTTACAATATATGAGAGAGAGATGTACTTATGGTCAAGGCTATATTTAGGTAGAGAGGTGCTATATGGGAATTTGATCATATCGTTATCTTTGTTGTTATTGTTGCTGTTAAATCATTTTTCTTTGTGATCCCATTTGGGGCTTTCTTTGCAAAGATACTAGAGTGATTTGCCATTTCCTTCTCCAGTTCATTTTACAGATGAGGTAATGGACACAAATAGAGTTAAATGACTCGTCCAGGGTCACACAGCTAGTAAGTGTCTGAAGCTAAATTTGAACTCAGGAATATGAGTCTTCCTGACTCCAGACCTGGAACTGTATCTGCTGTGCCACCTAGCTGCCCATCATTATCCTTACAACTATAAAATCCTGGAATATCTTCACATAGCTTATTAATATTATATTACTATAAAAATCAATGGAAACTATTTTTATCAGGTCTAAATTTCATGTCTCTCTGTGTCACCTTCCACATATGGATCAAATTATACCCAGGGCTCTCCTCTTCTACTATTCTCCACCCCTAATACCCCTAAACCAATTTGACAAATATCTCTTACTTAGCCAGTTGGTCCCTTAGGTTAAATATAAGGGACCTCATGGCATTCAGGGTCCTAGTATCATAGCACAGTTTCAATTTCTCAATCCTTTTCTTGTTATATAGTACCAGGTCCCTATTGAGGGAAATGTATTACTAGATGAACACCTTCTGATGAGTCTTCTTTCAGAAATTCTTTCAGAACCATGGTTCTTTAACCTGGTCAGCAAATAAATCTGACTGGCCAGAACTGGTGCTCTCAAGACCAGGTGAATGGGAAGTAGAGGAAGAGGAAGGGAAGAAATATGCATTACGTACCTACAATATGCCAAAAAACCATGCTAAGCCCTCTACAAATACCATCTTATTTGATCTTCACAACATCCCTGGAGGTAGATGCTATTATTATCCCAATTTTACAGATGAAGAAACTGAGGCAAATGGAGATAAGGGACTTGACCAGGGTCACACAATTAATAAGTGTCTGAGCTAGGATTGGAACTCAAGTCTTCCAAACTCCAGGCCCAGATCTTTTCACATTGCACCACCTAGTAGCCTATGGCACATCATAAGACTATTGAGGTGCTAATGTGTCTTCTTTGACTGTTAAGTATGTACCCTACTTTCAAATAGGAAGGAGTTCTGACAGTCAACTCGCACCCTTCCTTAAGGGCTATTTTGGCTGTTTACAATATATGTGCTGGCTTCAGGTTATATTCCTAGTAGTATGGGGAATAGAATGTTATCTTCCCTGAACTTCCCACAATGTCTAAATTATGCAAATATAGCCCAAAGACCCCAAAAACCACTGAGAAAGGAGAGGGCTGAGGAGCAGATGTTATTCAGGACAATTAACTCTTATCTCCCTATCAGGATCCAGATAGGGCATCTTGGTCCCCTGGGCAACTAGTTTGAACAGAAGCACTTGCCTCATCTAGAGATGTTAAACTCAAATAGAAAAGGGGGTCACTGGGGCGGCTAGGTAGCACAGTGAATAGAGCACTGGCCCTGGAGTCAGGAGGACCTGAGTTTAAATCTGGCCTCAGACACTTAACACAAAAACTAGCCATGTGACCTTGGGCAAGTCACTTGACCCCAATTGCCCTACCTTCCCCCCTCCAAAAAGCAAAAAGAAAAATCTAAAAAAAAGGAAGAAAGAAAAGAAAAGGGGGTCACTAATCCAAACATAGAGGCAGCTAGGTGCATAAGTGGAAAGAATGCTGGGCCTGGAGTCAGAAAGACCTGAGTTCAAATCTAGCGTCAGACTCTTACTGACTGTGTGACCTGGAGAAGTCACTTACCCTCTGTTTGCCTAGGAGGCAGCTAGGTGTCTCGATGGATAGAGCTCTGGAGCTGGAGTCAGGAAGACCTGAGTTCACATCTATCCTCAGATACTCATTAGCTGTATGACCCTGGTTAATATGACTTAATGGTTAAGTCATTTAACATAACCCTGGTTAAGTCATTTAACCTCAGCTAGCCTTAATCCACTAGAGAAGGAAATAGCAAACCACTCCAATATCTTTGCCAAGAAAACATCATAGACAGTATGATCCATGGGATCACAAAGAGCCTGATACAAATGAGCAAACCCCTGTAGGCCACAGACTTACTTTGTTTTAAAATGTAATGTTATCTGTGTTTCATTGTATTTTTGTTTATTTCATTAAATTTTTCAGAGTTCGTTTTAATCTGGTTCTAAACCATTCTGGAGTGTTGCAGGATGCAGCCTGAGCAGCGTGTCAGACAGTGGGAAGATACAGGATGGCAGTGATTCTTATTGTTGCTATGTGAGGACCAAATTGTGATATTTTCCAAAGCTTCAGAATTTGCCAAACCTGGGGCCTACAACCTCTATTGTTGGGAAATTCAATTTCAAGGGTCAAGAGCAGGTGGGATTCTGGAAGGACTTAGTCAGGTGTTATTCAATACTAGATTGTGTTGGTTTGGGCCTGGTGCGGAGCTTTGCAATGGGAGCTAATGGGGCCGGTCACTGGACAGACCTGTTCCTTGTACATGCACGGTACATGGGAAGTGAAGTTTGGCCAGGCAACTAGCAATACCTCGGCTGCATAAGTTTCCCCATGTTCAGCACTGTGCTGCTGGCAATGGGTAGAGAGGCTGCTGGAGGGACTTTAGTAGCTTCAGGCACAACTGAAGGCAAGACTCTATGCTGGCAAAATTTATTGAATAGGACAGGTACATTCCATGACAAATCCCAACGTGAGGTCCTGAAGGAGCTGGCCTATTATACTATGGCCCCTTATACCTGCCAGGGGTAGAGAAGAATAATGGAAAGAATTCTGGATTTTTGGATCAAGAGACTTGGGTTCAAATCACTGTTTCAACTCTTATTAACTCTTATCACAGGCATACCATATCATCTCTCTGATCCTCAGTCTTCTCATCTGCAAAATGGGGACAAAACACATATCATCTACCTCTCATAGATTTATTTTTTAATCAAAAATCTTCTGGGGCAGCTAGATGTCACAGTAAATAGAGCACTGGTCCTGGAGTCAGGAGGACCTGAGTTCAAATCTGGCCTCAGACTCTTAACACAAAAACTAGCCGTGTGACCTTGGGCAAGTCACTTAACCCCAATTGCCCTACCTTCCCCCCTCCAAAAAGCAAAAAGAAAAATCTAAAAAAAAATTAAAAATTAAAAAAATATATTCTGGAGATTTTAGAAGAATTTCTCTGAAATACTCAATGAGGAACTCTTGTTCATGAAGTACAGGGAAACCTAGCAAGTGTTCTGTGCTGACAAGACACTAGAAAAGCTGTCTTGATCCAAATTATGGAGTGCTTGCAAAGGTTCATAAAAAATCTGACTTGTTCCAGAGTCCCCAGGAGGGTCACAAGCTACTTGGTGGCCAGTCAGGGGGATTTACCATGTGACCAGTAATCAGGACAACTAATACTATGCACTTCCAGAACTAGTCATTTATTTTCTGAAAAGCCTATTACTTCAGAGACTATCTGAATATAGCTAGTCCTTTTATGGCCTGACCCAACTGTCACTGGAATAGCTCCAAAGCTTACAGTTAGTGGATCTTGTTGTTCAGCCATGTCTGACTCTTTGTGACCCCATTTTGAGTTTTCTTGGCAAAGATACTGGAGTGGTTTGTCATTTCCTTCTCCAACTTATTTTACAGATAAGGAAACTGAGGCAAACAGGGTTAAGTGACTTGTCCAGGGTCACACAGCTAGTAAATATCTGAGGTCCTATTTGAACTCAGGACCTCCTGACTCTGGTCTCGTGCTCTATCCACTACTCCACCTAATTGTTTTTAATGGATCTACAAATCAGTTAAGTGTTTTTTCTATTGTCTAAACTTAGGTTGAGAGATTGTTGTTTCTTTTTTTAAAATTTGGCATGAGATAGGAATGTTGGATCTCAACTTTACCCCTTCCTAGAGAAAGAGGAAGACTGAGGAGATGCAGCAAACACACCTTGGCAGGAGAAGCAGGTGTAAGGTCAGGATCCAAGCTGAAATTTGAAAGAGTAAACAGAATACCACCAGGCTAAGGCCAAAGAAGACATTCACAGAGGCAAATGATTCAGAGGATTAAACAGGAAATCATAAATCGAGTTCAAGAGTTAGAAGGATCAAAACTTAGGAGTGTCAAAAGAACACCATGAAGAGAGAAAACCTGACTGATAGGTGGTCTCATGCAAGGATGAGTTAAAGATACCACCTTTTTACATCACATTACCGTGTTTCCCCGATAATAAGACCTATCCCAAAAATAAGCCCTCCCCTTACTGTGTAAGATTCCTCTAAAATAAGCCCTCCCCCAAAAATAAGCCCTATTGAGATTGCTACTGTAGTGAAGGTGATCCCCTGCGCTACACGCTACATTACGGTACCCTCTGTATGCACCGTCCCCTCCCCCCCCGGGTGAAACGCACGCCGCACTCCGAGCTGCATCCAATCAGAGCTGCAGCAGTGAGCACGTCATCCTGTTCTTTATTGAATTAATTATTGAATAAAGGTACATTTTTTTGTTCACATTTACCTGTTTATTAAAATTGCTGTCAATGTTCATTAAAATAAGCCCTCCCCTGAAAATAAGCCCTCTGGTGTTTTTCTGTCCAAAAAAATTAATAAGACAGTGTCTTATTATCAGGGAAACACGGGGTAGTCATATCTACTCTTTACTCAGGTCCACAGTTAGTATGTGGACTTAGTTAGTAGACCCAGTTAGTTAGTAGACTCAGGGTTTCATATACAATCTGTATTTTATGACTTTTGTTATGCTTGCTATTGATTTTCTCATTCTTTATGGGGCAGAACAGCTGGGAGTGACCTTAAATCACCTAGTAAAACCTATTCTATTTTATAGAGTATATTATATATATATATATGTAATATAGAGTATAAACCTATTCTATTTTATAGGTGCATCCAAAGTGCTTTAGCTAGCATCATCCTGCTAGACAATGCCATACCTGGGACTTGAACCCAGGCCTTCTGACTTCCAGTTTATCACTCTTTCCATGATTCCTCATTGCCTTAGTTTCCCAATATCAGTAGAAATCACATGAAATTTAAAATCAGAGTTTGAATCCCAGCTCTGCCTTACTATTCTCTTGACAAGTTACTTCAGCTTTCAGTCTTCTCAATTTTAAAAGGAGAGAACCAGACCAAGTGATCTCTAAGATCTCTTCCATATCTACAAACCATGATGCTGTGAACATATGATGAGTACTCCTTATATGCAGATGTGTGCTGGAGCCAGCTCAAAGTGGCCCACAAAAGCCAACTGTTAAATGTTCAGTGTGAGTATTTGTTGTTGTTGTTGGGTAATTCATGATCCCGTTTGGGGTTTTCTTGGCAAAGATACCGGAGCAGTTTGCCATTTCCTTCTTCAGCTCATTTTACAGATGAGGAAACTGAGGCAAATGGGATTAAGTGATTTGCCCAGGGTCACACAGCTAGTAAGTGTCTGAGGCTAGGTTTGAACTCATGAAGGTGAGTCTTCCTGACTCCAGACCTGGTGTTCTTATGAAATGCACTGCTTAGGTACATTTATATCCCACAAATTGGTAAATGCTACAAATCAGGGCTTGATTTATTTTTTTGTTAATTGTTTAGACTTAAGGAAGTGTTGGAGAAAATGTTAATACAAATTAAACTTGAGCATGTTTTGAATTTTCAGAGAATTAATTGTTAAACATTATCACACTGCTACCTATATACCTCTGAACTCTGTCGTAGGACTACCCTACTTTACCTCAGAGCCATATTTTTATGGAATTGTGTGATCTTTCAAGTATAATTTCACTGGTGATCCCTTGTTATGGTCATATACATGCTAATATAAAAAAAAAATCACCTTACAATCCTGCTACTCGTCCTGCTGAATCATGCAGGTTCGTAAAGTCTATTTGAGTAGATCATCTACTCAAAACTGCTGCTCGTGAGCTCCTTAAGCCATATGCAACCTAGACCAGCTAGAACTGAACATATGACATTGTAGTGAGTCAAAAGCCAGAATGCTCAGAATGTGATACAGACAAGCACAGGAATATTGACACTTCCATGTTAAATTTTAATGTACATTAAAAGGAACAAACCAGTTACAGTAGACTCATGGTCTCATGTATGATCCCCATTTCCTGGCCTTCTTTGTGTATGGAAAGGTTCATGCTTGTTGATAATTTTCTAATTTATATAAGGTAAATAATAAAGAATTAAAATAAGTGCAGATATTCTTGTTTCTCAAAACAGTGTAGACATAACTTGTTTCTCAAAACTACCACCTCCCAAGCCTCCAGCCCATCAAAAGTGAGAACTGATTTGTCTCTGCTCTTCACGTTGTCTCATCAACATAACGTTATAAGCTTAAGAACATGAAGAGTATTCATGGCATGCTAGAAAAAAAAAAACTTAAATCTTGATGCATGGTGAAACATTGGAATTCTAGAGCCTTTCTTTTCAGAAAGAAATGGTGAATTTCCAACACTTATGCTCAGCATGGATATGGTGGTTCTTCAGCATCTTACAACTATTGATTTTTGCATGAAATTAATGAAGTTTCAGTATCTAAAAGGTGCTTCTTCTCCAACATCTTCAAGTTCTAGTACCAGTACAAGTAAGGGAAAATCTCTTTCTGCAATGAGATAGTCTAGGAAAAACTCCCATTATCCTCCTCTTCTCTCTTATCTCTTTTTTTCTCTTCCAGAATTCCAGTTCATTTTGGACAATCCAAAATTGTGTTGCAACTGTCCATTGCTATAAAGGGTAATTTTTTTAGTAGCTATTACATCCTGCCTTCCCCTCCCCCAGTGGTGTAGTCCCTGCAAGTTTTACAGAGTACACAGGTCATCTATAAACATACATTATGAATATTTTTAAATTGTCATATTTAAGAAAAAGTATAGCATTGTAATTGAATGCTAGAATTGGGATCAGAAAGATATGTTCAAACTTACTTCTAACATTTCTTAGCTATATGATCCTGGGCAAATGCTTTACTTTGTGCCTCAATTATCTTCCTAGTACTTATCAACTAAACCACGAATAGGTTGCAATTTGCATTAGTGGAGGAACTTTGTAAACTAATGAAACCACAGATTCTCCTAATATTTACATAATTGTCATATAACATAGCTATGGGCCAGTATCCCATATATACACATCCTCAGGCAGTCACTTCCCCTATCATTCATAATAGCATGGAATGTAGTAAATAGGAGTCATCTAGCAAAATATTTAACATAGTACATAAAGCAGTAGTATAAGTAACAAGATTGCATATAGTAGAGCCAATGAAAAGGGACAGGATCAAAGTAGAGAATAGAACAAGTGGGAGGTCGGATAGGAGGGAGGGAAATATAGTCAGTCTTTTACAATATATCAACTACGCTAATGTTTTGCATTAGCCACACATGTACAACCTATACTGAACTGCTTATCTTCCCGGTAAGGGTAGGTGACAAGGGAGGAAGGGAATGAATCTGGAATTCAAAGTTTAAAAATCAAATGTTTAAATATATGTGTGTGTATACTATTATTAATGCTATTTTACATGTAATTGGGAAATAAGATACACAGGCACTGGAGCATAGAGTTCCACCATGCCCTACTGGAAAAGTTGAAAGGGGTATGGGAGAAAATATGGGAGAGAGCAGATTGGAGGAGGGGATATCCTGTGGGACTGCTATTTTGGGGCAGTGGGTAGGGTAAAACAGGGAGAAAATTTGTAACTCAAAATCTGGAGAAAATGAATGATGTAAATTAGAAAAAAGGAAAAAAAAGACCTCTTACCTACACTGAGTGTATGTATGGTATCAATGCTGAAAGTAACACCAAGCCTACTAAGAACAGTTTAAAGGTGTTAAAAATATTTACTGTGGGCTTTATGTAGCCCAGAAGAGTCCCTAGTGCTGTCCAAATCAAAATATTATTGGGAATGTTTTTAACAAAATACATAAAAGTGCAATAAAACATAGATAATGTTAACATGTGGTTTTCTAAGTCAAAATTGTACCCTTAAGTATGGTTTAGTGGTTCCTATTTTTATTTGAGTTGGACACCACTGACTTAGACATTTCATTGCCAGGTACTAGTTTCCATTTTTGTTTTTAAGATGCTGTATCACTATGTAAGGGAATGGTCTGAGAGAGATACGAGTCAGCTGTGGAAACTTTCACTTCGAACCAGACTTTTGGAACTGGAAAGGATCTTAGAATTGATATAGTCCTCTTTTTCATTCTATTAGTTAGGAAATAGGACCAACCAACACAGCTAAAGGACTTGCCCAAAGACATAGGACTTAGAGATAGCAGAGAAAGGAGGAGAACCCTGGTCTTCTGACTCTCAGTACAGTTCAAAATCCACTCACTGCACTGTTTTTTCTCTTTACCTATAAAGTTAGTTTTGGAAGTGGAATCAGGAAGGGCCACAGCAAGGTAAAATGAGTTCAGCATCCTGGCTCCCATATGAGTCCCAAATTCTTCACTATTACACTATCTTTTTTTTTTTTTTTGCTTTTTAGAGGGCAATTGGTGTTAAGTGACTTGCCCAAGTCACATGGTTAGTAAGTACATCAAGTGTCTGAGGCCGGATTTGAACTTAGGTCCTCCTGACTCCTGGGCCGGTGCTCTATTCACTGCGCCACCTAGCTGCCCCTACACTGTCATTATTTTAAAGGCTTGAAAAGACCAGGAAGAATATGCCAAGAGACCCATTCAGGAAAATCAAGGTTTCAGGGAAGTCCTCCATGGAAGGCAGAGAGAGGAACTCACTTCATCCAATGAGGGAAGAGCGTAAATGACTACTAGTAATTTCTCTTTGATGAAGACTTCCTTGTGGTATAGGGAAAAACATATTGGATTTAGAATGAGAAGACATGAGTTCAAATCACAGCTCTGCCTGTGTGAGCTTGAGGAAGTCATTTCATCCCTGAAATTCCTGTAAAATCAGGGGGTATGACTACATAACATTTGGCATCCATTTCTATATGTATGTTTTCATGATTCTGCCAGACACATGCATTTTACCCTCATCTGTGTCCCTCTAGCATATGGGCTATGAACCATAGAATTTCACATTTAATTTTAGATACTGTCATATTCTCTCACTGTCTCATGTGTATCAATCATCTTCCCAACCAGACTTTAGGCTCCCTGACATCAGGAACCATGGCACAGCTCTGTAATTACTTAACTGTGTGACCTTGGGCATGTCCCTTAGTCAATGGTCCTCTTTGAGAATGAAGGACAAAAACAACAAGCTTAGTCACAGTTTCATCATTTGCAGAATGAGGGAATTGGCCCAGAGGATCTCTAGGGAACCTCTTAGCTCTTTAAATTTTTATGAGTGTAAGTTATTGCTGTCCCCCTTATTGGATCAGGTGACTTTTTGAAAAATGCTCTTCTCCTTTTATTTATTTCTAACATTCTTTTTTTTAATTTTGAGTTCCAAATTTTCCCTCTCTCTCCAACCCCTTCCCCAACCATTTAGAAGGTAAGCAATATGATGCCCATTTTACATGTGAAGTCATGCAAAGCATATTTCTATATTAGCCAGACTGCAAAAAAATAATAGACAAAACAATAAGAAAAATAAAGTAAAAAATATGCTTCTATCTATATTGACTTCATCAGTTCTCTCTGTGTAAGTAGATGTCATTTTTCATCATGAGTCCTTTGGAATTGTCATGTATTGTTGTATTGCTCAGAGTAGCTAAGTCCTTTACAATTGATCATCATTACAATATTGCTGTTACTGTATACAATGTTCTCCTGATTCTACTCACTTCACTTTGCATCAGTTCATATGTCTTTCAAGGCTTTTCTTAACCCAACCCTCTCATCATTTTAAATTTTAAAAAATCGCATTCCATCTTAACAGCTCATGTAACTGTCAGTGAGGATTGTCAACCTTTGATACTTTGTTTGCTGTGTTATTAGTTGATCTTATATTATTATTTACCTTTTTAATCTATGTATATGCCATATTCCAATGGTAAGTTTCATGAAGGGAAAGAACTGATAGGCCCAGCACTTCTCCTACAAGACCTAACTTGGTGATGGGTACATAGTAGGTACAAAATGAAGAGTTAATGATTAATTGATGATTGACCATTGGGATTCCCATTTATGTCTAAGGTGAGCCTATAGCAGACTAGAGACCTTTTGTCATAGCAGATTAACATTAGGAGTCAGAGAAAACTTCACATGAATCTTGCCACTTTTACCATAAAACATAATGTGCTGTTCCTTATGTCTGTGAGATTAGCACTATACATACACTATGCATAGACTTCAATCCCACAATCCAGTGAGCATTTATTAAGTACCTATTATGTACTATGCTAGGTACTGGAAAAACAGAGACAAAATCAAAAAGCAATAACTGACTTCAAGGAGATTGCCTTCTGCAAGATTGGAGAGAGAAGAGGAACAAAGGAAATAACATGAAAACTGGTAAGAAAATGTAAAATAATTGATAGCTGACACATGCTTATTTATTGATCGTTATTTTTGTCACACTATCATATAATGAAATGCTTGGGTTAAAAAATAAAATATCAAAGTAGAGAGAGGAATGAGAGAATTCTCTCAAACTATTTAGCCCTTATAAAAATCCCCTTTCATTGATTTCAATAGCCATCAGTGTTTTGGGAAACTAATGATAAATGGATTCATATTTTGATGGAACTTAAAAGACAGGAAGGAAATTTAGTAATAAGAAGACCGTATCTCGAGCTGCTCATCTGCCATGGGACTCTGTTTACATCTTAAATTACTCAAATGAAATGTAAAAACAGCTCACTGCATCTTAAAGTGCTCATTACTTTAATTCAAATAGCACAGAGTTCCCCTCAAAATAAATGAGTTTGTCCATCTGTTTATTTTCCTCAGCTAGATTGATTTTGTGCTTTTCTCAAGATGCTGAAAAACCCTTCCAAAACAGCTGATGCAGCCAAGTAGGGAAGTCCACAGCCCACATCATGACTTGCCTGTAGGAGCTAGTCAGCTCCAAAAAGAGAACGCAAATGGTATTGTGACTCTGGCCACTCGTAGAGGTAACAGAATCAAAGAATTTTGGAGTCTAAAGAGACTTCCATGTCCATCTTCCCAAACCCATGCCTGAAAAGGAATACTTCACTATAACATAATCAGCAAGTGATCATCCAACCTCTATTCAAAGGACTTCCAATGAAACAGAACTCGGTACATTAGAGGCCACCCATTCCACTATTTGATGACTTTAATTGTAACAATGGAGCAGAGTTGGTTACAAGCATATGTAGTCTACATATTAGGGTTTTTTTTAATGCTGGGTCCTATTTGGGTCCCACCAGTAAGTGATATGGGTAACAATATCATTTGTGATAGATATTTTGCTTTGCTTGCCTCCAGTGTTTCTTGTCCTCCACAAGTTTTGGGTTCCCTGTCTGCCCTATCTGAAGTTACCCATTTGGATTAGACAGGAGAGGCAGAAGCACTGTCTTTGGAAGGTCACTGTTAAAATGAGAGAAGAAAAGGATTAATCTAACTCTCTCCCATTTGTCTCCCATGAACAAAGATTAATCAGGTTGATGAGTTTTCATTTAAAAACAAGAGTGCAACCTACCAGACAAAGTAAGTGGGGCAGGGGTGGGGGGAAGATGACATAAAGGATTCAGAAACAAAGAACTGTCCATTGGGGCATATGAAATGGAATGAAAATTTAGGGGCAACGAGGGTGTTCCACAATGCCTGGACTTGGCTGCTGTCAAAGGAAGGACAGTACTGAAAAAGAAACTGGGGAGCATACCAAGGATGAACTTGGCTGAGATTACAATTTGTGAAGTGCTGACCCTACCAAGCTTATATGAAAATCTCAAATGAACTGCAATAGCTAATTACTAAACCAGCAGAAAAATACACAGCCTGTATTACTTTCTTGTAGGAGCCAGCCAACTCCAGTAAAGAACAGGAATGAAAACACCATAGTTCTATGACCATGTGCTCAGTGAATTCTCTAGAATTTTCATTTGAGGCTCATTCATAGATAGATAGACTTTTTCTACTACTGTAAAAATGCAAAAAAAAAAAAAACAATTTAAGCACTTTATCTTCTGAAATTCAGGACATTTCCATATGTGAGGTCCTTTTCAGCTTTAACTTTCTACAGTTCTGTGGAAATAAAACAAGTGCCAAAGTATTGAGAATAATGTGAAAGTTCCCCCATGAATTCTAATAATGAAATATAATATTAAAAATTAACCAACAGTAATATGAGTAAACAAATAAGAGCAATGCTGAGTGTTTAGTTAAATAAAAAATGATGAAGCTTTGCTCTTACTAGGAAATAACTGCCCAATAAGAATTCTGTCTAGGGGAGCTAAACAAACATAAAATAGAGTCTCAGTTTCCTAAATAGATTTTTCCACATTCCATCAAATAGTAATCTGTATTCCTAATGTTGTGCTTATAAATGCACTTGTTTATTGTTCTTGTTTACAACTTAGAGAGGATTTTCCAGCTAGGTATTCATCCTGGTAAGACTTTTACACAATAAGGCTTCTGTATTCACAGGAATATATGAATTAGGTGACTTTAAATATAAATTGTCAATTAGTCAAAGCTTTCTTTATGTAAAATCTGTAAACTAAGTACTTAGAACACTGAGAACAAGAGGTTTTACGCATGAAACAACCAAATTAGATGTTACAGCATTATTATTGTTTTACTTTTGTAGGAGATTCACATTGATGGAACTTTACTTTTATTAACTAAAGCTATGCATACAATCATTCATCTATCATGTATATCTCTCTCAGCTTCAGTTTTCTCATCTGTAAAATGGAGATATTAATACCAGTTCTGACTAGTTTGCCAGGGTTATTTTAATCAAATAAGTTCCATGAAAATAACATAGGTGTATAACCTATATTGAATTGCTTGTCTACTCAGTTGGAGTGGGGGAGAAGGGAGAGAATCTGGAACTCAAAGTTTTAAAAACAAATGTTTAAAAAATTGCTTTTTTACATGCAACTGGGAAATAACATAGATAAGCAATGGGGTATAGAAATCCATCTTGCCCTACAAGAAAGTAAGGAAGGTTATTGGGGAGGGGGGACATAAGAGAGGGCAGATTGGGGGAAAGAGTATTCAGTATGCTTGCCATCTTGGGGTGGGGAGTAGGAGAGAGATGGGAAGAAAATTTGTAGCTCAAAATTTTGGGGAAATGAATGTTGAAAACTCAAAATAAATTTAAGAAAAGAAAATAAGTGAAAGTTATTTGAAAATTACCATCCAAATGGAAGGTATTCTCACCTCTCCATGTACTGTAGTCAAAGATCATGTCTCCTGAATCTTTGCATGCTTTTACCTGGCACAGTATATGCAGTCAGTGAATGATGATGAGGATGGTTGTGGTGGGAGGGGTGGTGGTGATGATGATGACCATGATGAGGAGGAGGAGGATCATGACAACAGCAACAAAATAAGAGATTGAGTAAAAAAAATCAGCTAAAGTTATTTTTTAGAGGTTGTGAAGAACAAGAATGATTGAAATCAATGTGTTATATATGTTGCTAATGTGCAGTCCCAGTGCTTGCCACCAAGAAATTTTCCTTTGAGACAGAGGGAATAAGCTCAGCAAAAACAATTACATAGACAGGTTTAGACTGAGATCCTAAATGGGAATTCTCCCTGTTGTTCAGTCATAGACTGTGTTTTGACTTTGGGAGAGTACCAGCCATGACCTTGGCCAACTCTGGCTCCTAGAGCTATAACAAGGAAAAGTAACTAAGACTTTGCCCCCAGAGTAATGAATTCAGAGGCCGCCTAATTTAGAGGGCACTGATAGCACTTAAAATACTTCAGGAAATATAAACAAAGCTTAGCACATAGTTAGCATAACTAATTAAAGCAGTGAGTTATCAGATGCCAACTGGGATGAACTTTTATCCCCTCCAACTTGGCTTTTCCTCCCCTCAGTAGGGGAAATGCTTTGTGCCACTTGCTCCAGGTGCAATTTGTTGTACTTGGCCCCAACTAAATATCCCTAGTTATGCTGTATAGCTGCTCTTAACTTTCCCACATTCACTACAACAAAGAAATAATAGGAAAACAACAAGGAAACTCAACTCCATTAGTATTGTTATGAACCACTCCTTTCAATCCAAGAGATTTCCTCCCCTTACTTTCATCACACTTTTCCTGACTACCATCCCATATAAGTTAGTCTAATCAACTATGCACCCGTTCTCTTTATACTAACACCCTTAAATGTTCTGAGTAGTGAAAACTCCTGGGGAAAGTACTTTGCAGTCACAGTACAACTAAATTCATCTATTCCCCATAGCCCCAGTGTGTCAGGAATATGCTGAAGGAACTTTCACATGTAAAGCATACCACACACCCTCTCTTCCATTTCTAATAGCCACAGTCCTTCACTCTCCATAATATACTAAGAATTACTTTATAGATGTGTGCTAATTATGCTAGTGGTGCATTAAGACACATACTGTATTAGTAAGCACAAGAGATTTGGATTCTAGTACATCCTCTGCCATTATTTATTTGACTTCAGGAAAATCAGACAGAGTGATCACTATTAAGTACTTATTATGGGATAGACACTGTGTTAAGCACTAGGGATGCAAATATAAAAAAATAAGATAGCCCTTACCTCTAAGGAGCTTAGTTTTGTTTTGTTTTGTTTTAAGCAATTGGGGTTAAGTAATTTGCTCAAGGTTACATGGCCAGTTATTTCTGGGTGTGGTGCTGAGTATCTGAGCCCGGATTTGATCCAGGTCATCTCGACACTGGAGCCGGTGCTCTTACTCTCTGAGCTACCTGGCCACCCCAGGAACTTAGTTTTAATGAGGAGAGATGATACATACAGGGGAGCTGGATAGTGATGTGGTGGCTGGAAAGATGGAGACCAAGTCTGGGCTATATAAAGCATAATGTCAACAATAAGAGCCCATGGTAGTTTCAAGTGGAGTATCTAAGGCTCTAGTAGGCAGAAGAGGGGAATAATGGCTGGGATACAGATCACTCATCTTGGAGATGATGGCCAAAAAGGGCAATCTGTACCTGAATTGCCTCAACTGTAAAATAAAATGTTAATGCCTTGGCTGTCTGAAGATAATCTCTTCAAATTTCTTCCATGACTAATACTCTAAAATGTTCCTATAGAATCTTTGATTCTATACTAATGAGGAGCTTTATGGAAAGGTAGCATGGAAAAGTAGATAAACTGGAGCCAGATGGTCTGTGTTCATACCCCACCTCTGATCCTGACAAGTTCTAGGAATTAAAAATACAAAGACAAAAATAAAATATTCTTTGACTTCAAGGAGGTCCTATTGGAGGAGATAAGCTGTACATTATACAAGTATGTGTTGATAAATACAAAATTAGTACAAAGTAATTTGGGGAGGAGGGGCACTAGCAACTGGAAGCATCAGGAAAGTCTTCACATAAAAGGTGGTATTATTGCCCTTAGTCTTGAAAGCATCGGAGGAATACATTCCTGCCATGAGGAATAGCCAGGACAAAAGTGGGAAAGTGGAGTGTTAGGTATGAAGGTGTAAAGCAAGCACGGGCAGTTTCCAGAAGAATGCTACTGTGAACAGCTTTTAAGGTTCTGATTACATTGTATAGTGAACACTCTATTAAATAACAAATCAGAATAAAACATTCACAGTAAATCAAGGTACAGCATTTACAAAGTTACAACTTGTCACAGATAATCAAAATGCAGCATTCACAACCACTTATCACAGAAAATGGCCACAGTTTTCACCACAGTGGTCACACAGTTTTGAACAAATCTAATCATTTAGTCAGTTAATCAATTAGTAACTCAACCATTCAATCATCCTTAAGGAGGCTTGCCACCTTAAGGGTCACAAAATACAATAGTCAAAAGTTCTCCACTCATGGGCACACTAAGTTACAATAACAATAAGTTATTACTCAGCACTCTCTTAAGGAGTAATGTAAAATTCACAGGCCATCCACCCCTCAGTCACAAACAAATAAGTTACAATCTTCTCAGTCAGTACACAGTATCCAAGTAAAGTCTTTCAGCTTGACTCGGGGTAGTCTCTCAGATTCCCTGGATCCCCTTCCATGATCTCAGCTCTTACCTGGATTCACCAAACTGTCACCTGGGTTCAAAGGCAGATAACTCCCAGTTCCTTGTCCAACTCTCTGTGCTGTTCCTGTTCCATGCCAAAGCTCACAGTGTCCAGTCCACTTTAAATCCTTCACAGTCTCTGTTCCCAGGAAGTCAAGGCTTAACAAAGCCAAAAACAGGTTCATGCAAAGTACCAGCATCACAGTCATGTTTTCTCAGTCTTGGGCAGGTCCCAGGAGAAGCTGATAGCTCCCCAGCAGAAGCTCCAGCTGGTTCCCAGAATCAAAATCACTTCACCCAGATTCCCAAAATCAAAGTCATTCTCTCTAGCCTGGGCCTTTCCTCTTCAGCCTCCTTGGCAACAGCTGCTTCTGCCTCCATGAAGCTTATCCCAAGGAGTTCAGATTCTCCCTCTCTGGGACTTTTCCTTATTTACATAATTGCTCCTCCCTTTTCAACCCTTTCCTGTTTCATCAACAACAGGTGTTCATACATTCTGTTTCTTTAACAGAGTCTTAATTTGAACTAGGTGCTAAGTACCTCTTAGCTTTCCAATACAAAGGGATCTTTAAATTTCATTACCATTACAGAACAGCAAAAGAGGAAATGAAGTGCAGAAGGTAGAATAATTTAAATTAAACTGGAAAACCAGGTTCTGAAGGGTTTTTAAAGCTTAATGGAGAAGTTCTCATTTTTACTTAGAACCAATAGAAAGCAACTAAACTTTATAGAGTAAGGGAGTGACATAGTCAGAACTATACTTAAGAAAGATCCCTTTGGGAGATGGTAGAGATTGAATTGTAGTGGGAAGAGACTTGAGGCAAGGAAACCAAAACTAGAAGGCCATTGGAGTGGTCCCGACAAGAAGTAATGAGAATCTGCATTAAGGCATTGGCTTGTAGGAGTGGAGTAAAGGGGACAGATATGAGAGATGTTGTAGAAGTAAAACATCAAGATTTGGCAACTGATTGGAATGAGGGATAGAGAATCAGCATAATATATTTAGAGCTGTATAGAAAGGAACTCAAGGTCCTAATCTCTTTGTTTTATAAATGAGGAAACTGGGGCTGGGAGAGGTTAAGTGACTTCCTCAGGATTATGCAAGGAAGCATATTAGGCAAGACTGGAACCCTGGTCTTCCTAAATCCAAGTTCAGTACCCTATCCACTACAAGGTTATGAACTTGAGAAGCTAGAAGGTTGGTGATGCCCTTAATAGAAATAAGGAAGTTCAAAAGAGGGGGTGTGTTTTCTGAGAAAGAGGTTGGGATCTGAAGTGGACATGTTGTGTTTGATATATCTGGGACATTCATTTTGACAGATATAAAGGATTTGGTGATGAGGGACTAGTCCATGGAGAAAGAAGAAAAGGTATGGCCAAGGGGTGGCCAGGTCGCTCAGCGAGTAAGAGCACCAGCCCCAGTGTTGGGATGACCTGGGGATCGAATCTGGGCTCAGACACTTAACACCACACCCAGAAATAACTGGCTGTGTAACTTTGAGCAAGTTACTTAACCCCAATTGCTTAAAAAAAAAAGGTATGGTCCATATCAGGGGTGGGGAACCTGTGACCCTTCTAGGTTCCCAAATGTGGCCAGTTGACTGAATCCAAATTTCCCAGAACAAATCCACTTAATAAAAGGATCTGTTCTGTAAAACTTGGATTCAGTCAAAAGGTTTCACCCAAGGACCTAGAAGGCTACATGTATCCTCAAGGCTGCAGGTTCTCCAACCTTGATCCATAACCTCAAGGAGCTTATCCTCTGTTTAGAAAGAAAACCTATTTTAAGTACCTGACAACCCAAGGTTGTGCATTATGTGAAAAGTAGTTAAATGGATATACAAGGAACTGATTTAAATGCCTAAGAATAAGAACCATTCCCCAAAGATAAATGGTCAACATATATGAACAATTTTCAGAGGAAGAAATCCAAGGTATCATTATTCCCATGGAAAAAAAAGTTCAAATCATTGGAAATTAGAGAAATGCAAATTAAATAACTTAGTTTTTGCCTCAGCCCTATCAGATTGGCAAAATTGAAAAAAATAGAAAATGACAAATGAAAGAGCTATGGGAAAACAGGACAAAAATATACTGCTGCAATAGTGAACTTGTCCATTTATTCTGAAAAACAATTTAAAACTATGCACCAAATGTTACAAAACTGTGCATAACCTTTGACACAGCAACATCACTATGATTACCATTAACCTACTGTCCTCCAAAGAGATCAAAAAAGAAAAAAAACCCTTATGTACACAATTATTCATAGCAGCCTTTTCTTTTTTTGAGTGTGTGGTGACAAAGAAATGGAAGCTAAGAGGGATTAATTGGGGAATAACTGAACTTATGATATATGGTATTTGATTATGGTGTATGAATGTAATTGAATAGTATTTTTTTTGTAAAAATTTATGAATAGGATAGTTTAGAGAAACCTGGGAAGACTTGTATAAGCTGATACAGAATGAAATGAGCAGACCCAGGATGATTTATACAATAAAGACAATATTATAAAGAAAAACAACTTTGAAAGACTTAGAACTCTGATGAAAACAATGACCAATCACCATGCCAGAGAACCAGTGATAAAACATACTACCAATCTGCTCACAGAAAGATGATAAGGAAATGAAGCAAATATGGGTTGTGACTTGCCCAGAGTCACACAACTAGTAAGTGTCTGAGGTGGGATTTGAACTCAGATCTTCCTGATTCCAGGCCCAATATTCTATTCATTGCACCACCCAGCTGCCCCCAATGCCTTTAATATGCAGGTGCCATTTTCTGACTATGAAGTAGAATATGTGGCTATTACCTAATGTGTAACCTCCCTGATCTACCTATCTACTTGTATATACTTTCTCCATCTGCTTAATCTATCTGGGACCTCCCTTGATCATTTGCTCCACCACTGTGGTTCTATCTGTTTTCTAAGTTCCAGCCATTCCCAGGCTAGTCTATTCTTCCTTTCAACATGCAATGTCATCATTAAGAGATAAGTTTTCTGACAGGTATTTTTTTAATGCTGTCTTGTGGGTTATTTCAATTACTCTCTTGCTTGTTTGATTGGCTGTTTTGGTCACATCCAATTCTTTGTGATGCCATTTGGGGTTTCTTTGCAAAGATTCTGGAGTGATTTGCCATTTCCTTCTCCCACCCATTTTTATAGATGGAGAACTGAAGCAAACAGGGTTCATTGACTCGTCCAGGGTCACATAGGTAGTATCTGAAGCCAGATTTGAACCCAGGAAGATGAGACTTCCTGACATTCAGGTCAGGCATTTTATCCACTGTACCACCTACCTGCTCTATTTCAATTACTCTCAGAGGAGGCAAATTTCTCAAAGAACCTTCTCTTAAACATAACCATTGGTGGAATTATTTATCTGAAGCCTATGAATTTTGCAAATTTTGTTATTTTATAGATTAAAATTCTGATGCCTTTTATTAGAGAAAATGTTATCAATATATAAGAGAAAGAGCCATTCCAGAGGAGTTTGCTGAAGGGTGAAACAGAGCCCACAGGAAGCTGGAGTCAGAGCAAGCTAGATGGTTAGGAAGAGAAGACGCTTCTAAGGGAGACAGATAGGCTTGTGAGAAAATATCGGTCTTGTGTTGGTTTGTGGGAAGGATAAAGGACAGTGTGGCTCTCTGTGCTTTTATGGCTTATTAACTTCTTTGCTACTATGATAGAATCAGCTTACTGGTTTTGGGATTTGGTTTTCTGGTGTCTGAATAAATGTTTTGCTTCTGTCTTATGTATGGAGAGTCTGTTATATTTTGCAATTGAGCACTATGAAGGCATATTTATCATGACTGTTGTCACTGTGAATATTGCATTGGCTTTACATTTGGCAGTGAGGATGGGATCACAAAATATCATAACTCTATTTGGAGGCAGAAGGGATTTAGAAGAAGAAATGGCTATCCCAGGATTGGAGGATTTACCTTATTCCTCCCTAGCAAGGGAGTGGTCTAAAAGTACAGGGCTCTGTGAAAACTGGGAACTACAGTTACAGCAGGGAAAACCTAGAGATTTAGAAATATGTTTGCAAAGAATATGAATAAAACCTGGGAGAGAACTAGAGGCAGTGTGTAGAAGGGACTGGGTTTTACTAACAGGTTACCATATCATGTGTAAAAGGAGAGACAAGCTCTTACAAGAGAAAACTCAAATGGAAAGGGGATTGGCTGTGTTACAGTGTTCAAGCTCTCCTTTAGGAGAGCAAGCTAGAGAATCTCAGGTGGTGGAAGAAAGGGCTGTTGTGAATTTGGCTCAGAAAAAGAAGCAAAAAAGTAACAGGAGGAATGTTCATGCAGTTTTTATTGCATCCATCAGCAGTTAAAGCTAACAGAATGGTCATATTGTTACCTCCTGCCATATAAAAATTTTTAAAAGTTTGCTGGACAAAGGATTCTGACAAATACCTATAAATTTCAAGTGCTGATGGATGCAATAAAATGTATCACACTGATTCTATGTGACCTAGTGGAAAAAGACCCTGCTACTTGCTTAGAGACTGCATGAGAAAGTTGAAAGAAGTAATGAAAACTGTCATCATGGTTGGGGATGCAGATACATATCATGATATCCCCTTAGCAATTCATCATATTCAGCCATAGTGAAGATGGCTCCTCCTACTTATGAGCACCTACTTCTGACTCTACTAATTGGTGAAATAGGGTACCCTCTTTCAGAGGTGTTGGATAGGATTTCACAGCTAAGTGACTTGGGAGAATGGGAAAAAGATAAATTTCCTCAAGAGAGAAAAGTAAATGGCCAGTGGGTTCAAAGTCAGAATAGATTGACAAGAAAAGAACTGTTTACTGCTCTGTTGAGAACAGGGGCTGATTTTGGAAGAATGGATGGTATTCTAACTAATGAATTACATAAAATGTGCTAAGATAAGGGGCTTAGATGGAATAGAGAAGTGAGAACTGCCCCTGTAGATGCTCCTGAGACATTGTATCCAAGTTTGTCACACCTTCAGGGATAGGAAATTGGTGAAGCCCCAGCTGATATTAAAGAAATACACAGATGAGATTACAGACCCCATATCAATCTGACTATATATTGGAAAAATGGATCAAATAATGTAACCAGGGCATTGGTAGACAGTAGGGTGGAGGCCTCCCTTATTTATAGGAATCCCAACAAATTCAAGCATGGACCTCCTATTACCATCACAGGACTGGGAGGGGCTGAAATATCAGCCAGACAAGTCAAACTAATGATGAAAATCAGAAAATTACCTAAGAAAGAATACACTGTAGTTATTGTACCCATTCCTGAATACATTGTTAGAACAGATATGTTGAGAGATCTGACCCTGAATTTACCTGAAGGAAGATACCAATTTGCAGTATAGAAGATAGGAATTAATGCTGTTTTAGTGGGAAAAATAAAAATGTACTCAATCACTTTACATGAAGCGTCTGAAGTAATCACTTTAAAGCAGTATCATGTGCCAGGTAGGCAAGTTGAAATTAGCAATACTATAAAGGAATATGTTGAAGCAGGAGTGTTAGTTCCTACAACCACATGATGGAATAATACTGTCTGGCCAGTAGGAAAATCAGATGGGATGTGGAGAATGACAGTGGATTATAGACAATTGAATAAGGTGATTCCTCCCTTGTATACTGCTGTTCCAGATACCATCACCTTAATAGAAAGGTTCTAGAAATATGATAGGACTTGGTATGCAATTATTGATTTAGCCAATGCCTTCTTTTCCATGCCAATAGACTCTAAACAATGGTACCAGTTTGCTTTCACTTGGCAGGGCAGACAATATACTTTCACCCACTTTCCACAAGGATATCTGCATAGCCCCACTATTTGTCATAGGATTGTGGCTGAACATTTGGTTGAATTAAAGCTACCTGATGTACAGCTAACCTACTACATTAATGATATTGTGATACAGGGAAAAAAATGTAAAAGAAGTGGAGAAGAGTTTGATGCTTTTAATTGAGCATATGAAAAGCAAAGAATGGGAAATTAACCCTGCAAAGATTCAAGCACCAGCTCAAAATATAAAATTTTGGGGTATACAATGGAATAAAGGACTGCAAGAGATTCTGCCACAGGACCGACAAAAGATGTAAGATTTTTCTATCCCTACCCATAAGAAAGAGGCTCAAAAGTTTATATGATTATTTGGATATTAGAAACATCACATTCCACATCTGAGACAGATTTTGAAACCCTTATATAAAGTTATTCGGAAGAAATATGAATTTGATCAGGCATTTGAGCAGAGTAAAGCTTTTGAAGAAGCCCAGCCTGCTATAGAATTAGCCCTAGATTTATGGCCTATGCAAAATGACCCTGTGGAATAACAAGTGACTATACAGGATGATTATGCAAACTTGAGTTCATGGCAGAAAGAACAAAGCCAAAATATACCTTTAGGATTTTGGTCTAGAGTCCAGACTTTCATCTGAAGTTCAATATACACCTATTGAAAAGCAGTTATTAGCTGCATATTGTCTTTTGGTAGAGACTGAACAATTGACTTTGGGGCATGAAGTGATATTAAGGCCCAGAATCCCAACTATGACCTGAGTAATGAGTGATTTACAAAAAAAAATTACACAAGTAGTAAAAAAGAAAGCCAGAAAACCATTGCCCTTTCCATTGTATTATGCTCAACTCACAAAGTTGAAAAAATGTTCAATGTTATAAAGATTTTAGAAAGATAGGCACATTAATATTCTATTGGTGAAGATATGAATTGGCCCAACTGCTCTAGAAAACAATTTGGAGTTATCCTAGAAATGTCAGTGAACTGTGCATACTGATCAACTCATAAATACTACTTCTGGAAATATTCCCCCACAAGGCAAATAGGGGAAAAGTTCTATACTACTACTAATAACAACACTTTTGTGAGAGCAAAAAAAGTGTAGAAACAACATGTGTACCTATCTATGGGGGGATGGCTGAACAAATTGTGACATAAAATGTAAAGGAAAATTATTGTGACAAATAACAAGAATTCAGAACAACTCACTACACACACACACACACACACACACACACACAACTGAGAACAATTTACTCAATAAGGTAAAGAAAAGAACATTGAAAGACATCACAACACTGATCAAAAATAATGGTCAATTTTAATTCCAGGGGAAAATGTTGTAAAATATACTTCCCTTCTCTTAGAAGGGTGGTAGTGGAAAATAGGAACAAATAGTGGAACTAGGAATACGTTAACAACATGGTCAATCTTTGGTTTGTTTTGCTAAACTACATTTCTTTGTGATGTGGGAGGTACTATTGGAGGGAAAGGGGTAATTGGGAAATGATAGTGAAGTAAGAGCAATGAAAAAATGTCAAACATTATAAATTGTTATCCATTTGCTTGAAAACATCCAGTGGGGGGGGGGGGGGCAGAGGCAAGATGGAGATGTAGAATCAGGAAAACTCCATGAGCTCCCCCCATAAGCACCTAAAATACCTATAAAATATGACTCTAAACAAACTTTAGAGCTACAGAACCCACAAAGTGACAGAGAGAAACAAATCTCTTGCTGAAGGCAGCCTGAAAGGCCAGCAGGAAGAGTCCATCACAGAGCTGAGAGCAATCCCACCTGAGCCTCAGTTTTAGCCCCAGGGCAGCCCCAACCAACAGTGGCTGAGTGGACCTTGGGATAGTGGATCACCAGCAGTTGTGGTGATTTCCAGAATTATCAACCTATAAATGCCAAAGACAAAGTAAAAGTTCAGTGTGGACTTTGTGGGAACAAGGGGACCAAGAGTATGGAAAGACTCTGCCCCCAGGGTGAGAAGGTGAGAAGCTGGAGAGGTGCTACATCCCTGCAGCCACTGCTGTGTGGCTGCTTCAGAGCTCCTAGCCTGCAGATCATAGGGGGACCAAGTAACCATTCTGAGGAGTAATCACTCGTGCTTTAACCTGCTTGGATATGGATTGCTGTCTTGGGTAGAGGTTCTGAGGTGTGTGACCAGGTACCAGCACCTGTGGAGGCTTCAGAGAGGGCACCCAACTAATAGCTCTAGCAGCTGGGAAAACCCCAGTGATTTGGGACAAAGCTCTCCTCTTGAGAAGCAGAGTTCTATTGTGGCAAAAAGCTCAAAAGTTAAGTAATTGAGTGGCAATGTGAGCAAGAAAAGGAAGCAAAGCAAGCACAGCAATCCAAATTTAGATTTCTTTTTTGGGGACAAAAAGGATCAAAGCATGGAATGGGAGGAAGGCAATAAAGTCAGAACTCCTGCACCAAAAGCTTCCAAGAAAAATATGAATTGGTTACAGGCCATGGAGGAGCTCAAGAAGGATTTTGAAAACCAAGTAAGAGAAATGGAGGAAAATTTGGGAAGAGAAATGAGAATGATGCAAGAAAATCATGAAAAGCAAGTCAACAACCTGACTGAAGAAAATAACACATTAAAAAATAGACTGACTCAAATGGCAAAAGAGGCCCAAAAAAGCCAATGAGGAGAAGAATGCCTTAAAAAGCTGAATTTACCAGATGGAAAAAGAATTTCAAAAGCTCACTGAAGAGAATAATTCCTTCAGAATTAGATTGGAAAAAATGGAAGCTAATGACTTTGTAAGAAATCAAGATACTATTAAACAGATCCAAACAAATGAAAAAATAGAAGGCAATGTGAAATATCTCACTGGGAAAACCACTGATCTGGAAAATAGATCCAGGAGAAATAATTTAAAAATTATTGGACTACCTGAAAGCCATGATCAAAAAAAGAAACTAGAAATCATCCTTTGAAAAATTCTCAAGGAAAATTGCCCTGATATTTTAGAATCAGAGGGCAAAGCAGAGGTTGAAAAAATTCATTGATCACCTCTTGAAAAAGATCCCAAAAAGAAAACTCTTAGGAATGTTATAGCCAGGTTCTGGAGTTCCCAGATCAAGGAGAAAATATTACAAGCAGCCAAGAAGAAACAATTTGAATATTGTGGAAACACAATCAGGATAACACAAATTCTAGCAGCTTCTACATTAAGTGATCGAAGGGCTTGGAATGTGATATTATGGAGGTAAAAGGAGCTAAGATTAAAACCAAGAATCACCTACCCAGCAAAACTGAGTATAATGTTTCAGGGGAAAATATGGGTATTCAATGAAATAGGAAACTTTCAAGCATTCTTGATAAAAAAAAAAAACAGAATTGAATAGAAAATTTGATATTCAAATACAAGAAGCAAGAGAAGCATGAGAAGGTAAACAGGGAAAAGAAATTATAAGGAACTTATCAAAGTTGAACTATTTACATTCCTACATTGAAAAATGATAACTGTAACTTATGAAACTTTTTTCGGTATGAGGATAGTTGAAGGGAATATAAATATACATATATGTATACATACATATATATGTCTATATAGGAGGGTATATGTGTGAATGAATACATATGAGAGTGTGTGTATATATGCGTACAGGTATACATGGACAGAGGGCACAGGATCAATTGAATAGAAAGGGATGATATTTAAAAAATAAAATTAAGAGGTGAAAGAGGAATATAATGAGAGGAGATAGGGAGAGACAGAATAGGGTAAATTATCTCATATAAAAGAGGCAAGGGAAAATGGTTACAATGGAGGGGAAGAAGAGGAAGGCAAAAGGGAACAGGTCAACCTTACACTAGTTGCATTTGGCTTAAGGAGGGAATAACATACACACTAAATTGGGAATCTTACCCTATAAGAAAGTAGGGGGGAAAGGGGATAAGAGGGGGGATGATAAAAGGGAAGGCAGATGTGGGGAGGGTAGTTAGAAGCACTCACTTTTGAAAAGGGACAGGGTCAAAGTAGAAAATAGAACAAATGGGGAGCAGGATAGGATGGAGGGAAATATAGTCAGTCTTTCACAATATGTCCACTATGGAAATGTTTTGCATAACTACTCATGTATAACCTATATTGAATTGATTATCTTCCCAGTAAGGGTGGGTGATGAGGGGAGAAGGAAAAGAATCTGGGATTCAAAGTTTTAAAATCAAATGTTTAGAAATTATTATTATTATTATTTTACATGCAGTGGGAAATAAGATATAGAGACACTGGGGTATGGAGATCCATCTTGACCTACTGGAAAGTTGGAGGGGAATGAGGGAAGATATAGGAGAGAGCAAATTGGGGGAGGGGGTATTCAGTGGGATCGATGTTCTGGGGTGGTGGGTAGGGGAAAGATGGGGAGAAAATTTGTAACTCAAAATCTTGTGGAAATGAATGTTATAAACTAAAAATAAACATAAAATTAAAAAAAAATCCAGTGAGAAAGAAAACCTATTACTTCCTGAGGCAGCCCATTCTGCCAGTTCTAATTGTTTATTTTAGACAACTCTAATTATTACTAAGCTTTTCCTTATATTAAACCTAAATTTTTCCCCTTTGCAATTTCCCCTCATGGCTCCTATGTCTGACGTCTGGGACTGATCACAAGTCGGAGATATTTTTCATATGACAATCCTTCAAATAGGTGAACATAGATATCATATCATCTGTCTCCACCCCCCACCATCCACCTCTAACAACATAAGCTACCTCTTCTCTAGGCTAAACTTCCTATATCCAGTTCTTATATTGCATAAATGTTAAAACCCTTCAACATCTTAGTTGCCCTCCCTTGGATGATCTCCAACTTATCAATGTCCTTCCTAAAATGTGACTCCCAGAACTGAATGTAATTTTCCAAATGGTTATGAACAGGCAGCATAGAAAAGGACTTATCATCTCCTTATTCCTATAGTCTATGCCTCTCTTTACATTTGAGGCTAAATGAAGCACAAAAGAAAAAAGGGAAAACTGGGAAAAGCAAAGAACAATGGAAATTTCAGAGGCCTAAAGATGTATCATTTTTTTTCCTCTCAAGTCTTTGTGTTTTTGTTTTGTTTTGTTTTGTTTTTTTACTTTAAAGCCACTAAGGAACATTGAGTGCTCAACAATCTTGGTTTTTTCCACAACATTTACTTTTTCCCTTGACAACGCTAGAAGAATTGCATCTATTTTCCTACAAAGAAATAGACACATCTGGGGGAGCCCACCGCCATTTTGGCAACATGTTCTCTTAGATTTGTCACTTTTGAATGTCAGATGAGTCTCCTATCCTAGCCTGGTAAGCTCTCCAACATGGACTGCAGCCATTCTTTGGCACTAACTATGACAATTTGCAGCAAGGTTTATGTTCCTATCTAATTTCAGTTACATCCCTTCTTTGTTCCCTTGAGGCCCATCTTTATGGAGAAATAGGCACTTGGCCGAGGCTGTTGGAATTGAAAATTCCTTGCTAATTATTTAATTTTCAGTTGGCACATACCACAGTCTTTTAAGTTGAGGGAAAGCTATAAGTCTATTGCCTTGCTTAGCAAACTACTGAACAAACTACCACTTATAATTAAGTAAAAATAAATAGCTCTATCTCCTTAGTCCTTTCCTTCCCCCTTTTCTTTTCACCTCTCACTTCAATGTGCCTAGGATCACAAGCTATTTCTCATGGAATAATGAAGGCAGATATATTTTTCCAATTCATTCTCCTATGACTTTCCACAATTTATCTTAAAACTCTCCGAGACTGGTGATGAAGACTTTCAGACCAGTTCTTAATAAACCTAGTTAGTTCTCACAGTAAGTATTTAGTATAATTTTCAGAATTTTATTTTTCTTTTATATATTTAAAGCAGAGTATCATCCATCTCACCTGTACCTGACTCATCTATGGCTTGCTTATTCTCATCAAATCTTGCAATGTTATTATATAAAGGGTACTTTTATCCACATGTTCTCCATTTCTACTGTGAACAGAGCAGAATGAAATAAATCTATGCTATAACAGAAGAGTATTTGGTTGTTGCTGTCATTGTCATTGTTGTTTAGTCATTCATTTGTGTCTGACTCTTCATGATCCTGTGGACTATACTGTCCAAAGATACTGTAGTGTTTTGCCAATTCCTTCAGTGGATTAAGGCAAACAGAGGCTAAGTAACTTGCCCAGGGTCGCACTTCTAGTAACTGTCTGAGGGCAGATTTGTACTGAGAGTTTCTTAACTCCAGGTCCAACATTCTATCTACTAAGCCATCTAGCTGTCCCAGCAGGTTAAATAAGAAAAATGTCTTGAACTCACATTTAAGAATGGTCTATAAGTTAATTGTCTTTTTACCCTAGACCCTAAAGATACTTTGTGTTACACACACACACATACACATACACACATGAATCTAATGTACACATGTATGCATGTGTGTGTCTCATTTACTTATCTGTGTACATATGGTTTCCTCCCAAAAGAATAAAAGCTCCCTGAGGACAGTAACTGTTTTGTTTTTTTCTTTGTATCCCCCACTCAACACTATACTCCATGCCTAGATGAATAAATAGATGAATCTTAGAATTTCCTTCTCTCTAGATTATTTTTTTAAACAAGAGTGACATCAACCTTCCCTAGAATTATATTAAGTATACTCTACACCTGCCCGAAAGGAGAGAGATAGACTAATTGATTCTAGGAGAAGGCTTGTAGCCTTATGGTTTTATTCTACCCTCAATCTAGTCTGATTAGGGGAACCATTTATACATTTAACCAGATTTTCCCAGAGTAATAATTCCCCCCAGAGATAAGTGGAACACTTAAAGGGATACAATCCCTCTTTGAGGCCACTAGGGTACCATTTAGTACTCCATGGCAGTAATTTACTAAATGGCACCCTAGTGGCTCAAAGAGCGAGCATTCTTCTATAAAAATAGCTTCATTTACAGCCAAGGAAGGATTCTCCCTATTGTGCATGGGCAGCATATGGTGGGATAAAGGATGCTATCATGCTCCTATTAGAATGAAAGTTATAAACTCAAATGCTTGCCCCAAGCTTGTGGCCTTGGGCTATTGAATACTAAGGACCAATCCAAGATAAAATAGTAAAGTAGGTGAGTTTTACCTCTTGCACTAGACTATCCTCATTTCAGACATTAACATTGTAGGATGATGAAATGAGTTCTAGATTTTAGAGTCAAAGAATGTGAGTTGGATTTGCCACTTGGTAGAAATGTGACTGCCAAAAACTGGGCAGTTAATATACATTCTTGACTTGACTTAATGATAATTTCATTCTTGCAAAAGTGGTGGAAAGAATGAAGGGAACTTTATTCTCAACCTGAACCTGACGGCCAAGGATGAACGGATGACCAAAATAGGAATGATGGAAACATTGTTTTCAACCTTGGAATGTATGACAGAGGAAAAGAAAACCTCACACAGTCTAACATGTATGCTAGGTTTCAGGAGCACAGATTCCAAAGAATTAAAAGATGGAATAGGTAGAATTTCCCCACAGGGAAACTAGGGCTTTACCCCAAAGCACTGAAAATAGAGAGTGTTGACAGAATTTGCAATCTTCCAATAGCTTAGAAACCACACATAGTTATCTAGCATAACTGGCAAAAATGAACTTTCTCCTTCCCACTAAAATGATATCCCAAATGACTTCCTCCCTGGTTCAGCTCATTCTCTTGATCCCTTATACCAAGTGTGGGGAACCTGCAGTGTAGAGGTCACAAATGACCCTCTAGGTCCTCAAGTGCAGCCCTTTGACCAGATCCAGACTTCAGAAACAAACTCCAGAACTGGTTCTGTGAAGTCTGGATTCAGTAAAAGGGCCACACTTGAGGACCTAGAGGGCCACATGTGGCCTAGAGGCCACAGGTTCCCCACCCCTACCCTATACTCTTATTCTACCAGTGGCAGCCTCACTAACAATAGCTTAATAGGTTCTTCCTGAGTATTAACTTGTCTGCCCTGGAAGCAAAAAGATTCTAATTACAACTACGCCTAGAATTTTACAACTAAAAGTTAACCCAGGAGGGTAGAGTGCACTCAGGAATGAAATTCTGATGATGCAAACACAAAAGATCCTGGTAAGGAGGAAAAAGGGGAGATGCCTGGAGAGATTGGTGTGGAAGCACAGGAAAATTTTTGACATGTACAAATGATGGTAGCAAGGGTAGTAACCGATGATAAATAAAAAGAGCATCACAATCATTTAAGAAAAACAGCAGGACCGCTGAAGCTCGCAATGCTATACAGGCTAACCATGATGTTCACTTCTCTCCCTGGAAGCACTCTGGACTGAATTTTTACATGTCTTCCCCAGGTATCTTCTCACTCTGTTAGTTGAATTCCTATCAAGAATTTCCATAGGAGGAAGTGCCTAGCTCAGCAATGCTCACTTTCTCCAAGCTCTGCTACTGACTCTCTGGACTTTTCCAAGTTGCCCTAAGGTAAGTAACTCCACCCCCACCCTCACTCCCACCTGAATTCCTGATTTTCAGCTCCCTTTTATGTATTATCTTCCCTCATTAGAATGTCAATTTCTTAAGGGTTGTTGTTTAGTAAATTAGTCTCCTATTTGGGTTTTTCTCAGCAAAAATATTGGAGTGGTTTGCCATTTCCTTCTCCGGTTCATTTCCAGATGAGGAAACTGAGGCCAACAAGGATAGGTGACTTGCCCAGGGTCACACAGCTGGGCATTATCTGAGGCTGGATTTGAACTGAGGTCCTCATGACTCCAGGACTGGCACTCTTTCCACTATGCCACCTACCTGTCCTTCCTGAAGGGCAGGGACTGTCTTTCTTTTTGTTTGTATTTGTATGCCTAGTGCTTAGCACAGTACCTAGCATAGACTATGCACTTATCTATCTATCTATCTATCTATCTATCTATCTATCTATCTATCTATCTATCTATCTATCTATCT